>NC_089979.1:12895113-13196571 GCF_036417845.1 Apteryx mantelli | reverse complement strand
TTGCCTTTAGCACTATCTGTTCCTCTTCACAAAGTAGCTGCCTCCAGCCCTTGTGCCTAAAACCATCTTTGAACAACCGTGAGGATCTGTGCAATTTATAGGGTAATAATGAACCAGCAGCGAGTCCAGGCTCGGCTGTGTGTCCCCGTTAGAAATCTGTGGGGAGGTATTAGTTGAATGTTGTATGCAACAAAACATCTGGTGCCCTACTGCAGGGTCCAGCTGAGAAATGAGTAAGCTTCAAGGTATGGTTAATAGAAAATCCAGTGCTGCTGCTCATGTAATTGTTCAGAGTGCCTTTAAAAATGATGTTTCTTTTTTAATTTTTGCAGGGGTTCTGATCAGCTGCACTGTCCTGACAATGAAGGAGAAATGCTGTTTGAAAATAGAAGAAAAATCTATTTTCCTGCCTGGGGTGAGATAGTGTGTTGCAACTCCAAGTCTCAAACCGCGCTTGCAGAGGCACAGCGAGAGATACCCTTGTGGAGCATCATCATGGGATTGTTCATAGTGCCAAAGTCCTACTACTGCATTAAAAAAAAAAAGAAAGAGAGAGAAAAAAGGATCCCTGTATATAGGTTTCTCCTTTGCTTCCTCTCCCACCCACTTTCCTGCCCAGCCTCTTCCTGTACTGGAACAGATTTGTACAATGTGGAAATTTTGTTAACTTTTTAATCAGTGCAAGTTATTCTTGCCTATCATGCCATTGCAAAATTTGGGGGTTGGTTGGGGGGAGGGAGGTGTCTTTTGTGGGGAGGGCAGGGGAGAGGAAGCTTTTTTTGAGGTGTTTTCAGAAACATTTGGAATCATTTGGAATCCCTTGGGTGCAGATCAGCGCCTGGTCCCAGGTTCCCACCCCAGCAAAGGGGTTGTTCTGGCTTAGCTGGGGAGGGAGGGGGGGTGTTTCAAGGCTTTTTGTTTTGTTTTATGGCCATCTGCTACCAGTTGAAGTATTTAAATCTCTGCTTTTCTGTGCTCCTATGAAGCGAGGCTTTTCCAGCTCCTGTACTTTGCTTTTCACAAACCAGCCCAGGCCACAGCTCTCTGAACATCTTGCTAGAATGCCTTTTCTTTTTTAGCACTTTTTGTTTAAACATGCAGTGCAACCCCCAGAGGGGTTGCAGTGAGGAAATTAAGATGCTTCATAATCTGAACTTGTTTGTGTTTCTTTGGTTGGTACAAAGATGGACAATATAAACAAAAGTCTGCCCTCCAGCTTTAGATATTGTAGCGCACAAATGAAATTCCTGATTAACTCTCGCCACTAAATTTTTAGATCAGTTCTAGATTCCCGAGTGCACTTTTTTCAAATAATGCTAATTTTCTTTGCGTGGGGATGTCTGTGCGGGCATGTGTGAAGAAGAAAGAGAGGAGCGAGCATGTGTACGTGCGTGTCCGAGAAAGCGCGTGTGAGAACCGTGTGACGTGTTGCTCTGACTAGCTGTGTTTTAAAAACTTACCCGTATTTCCGTACACTGCACAAATATAATGCTAGGGAGTTTGAATAAATCCAACTTTTCTAACTTGTTGCTCATTTGTTGTAACTCAATAAAACAAAGGCTAAACATTTTGGTAACCTTTTTCTCGTCTCTTCTTTTTTTTTAATTAAAAGCAGAAATCAGCCCCCACCAGCTCTGCATTTGTACACATGAGCTCAGCGTCTTTATAGCTGAGATTAGGGTTTTAACTGGTTTTGCAGTAATCGGCTTGGCAAACACTAACCAGATTAAAATGAACTCGGTGAACCACTGATTTTTTTTCCCTCCAAGGTTAGAAAGTAGTTCCCCTCCCTAGGGGTTAGATAGTAGCTGTGCGTGGGGAACCGTGTTCCCCACACGTCCGTGGGCTCTCCGCAAGGTCTCCGGTGGGGAGCACGGCAGTTAATGCAGGACCAGTGGGATGAGGGGGGGCTGAGTCAGCGGTGGGACTGGTGCGAAACCCCGGCCTGGCGCGGTCGGGGAGTGAGCAAAGCTGGGGCAGGGTGCGTGTCCCTCTGGAGTCATTTCCTCTGGGGGGGGGCTCAGCAAAAACAGCAGCAGGATCCCAATTCTGAACCGAGATCAAAGACAGGAACTACATGTGTTGGAAGTTAAAGCTTGAACACTTGGTTGGATTTGGAGGTACCTTTATTTTGGTTGCATTCATAAAGCAAATGAATGAATGAACCCTTCACTGAGACTCACCAATACAGAGTTATTTTTGCTAAGCATCTGCACAGCATTTAAGTGTCGGAGGAGGTTTACAGTGGGTGGCAGAGCGCCCTTTCCGACTTAAGCTTTCTTACAATAGAGTTGTCTCGTTCCTTCTTGAAGGGGAGTGAATTACCTCCCACCATCCGCGAGCGTGCATGGGGCTGCATCATGAGCTGTGCTTGCTGCACATCCTCGTCCAATAGCAAAATCCAGGGGAACCTCAGCTTTTACGCACGCAAATGCAGTCGGGGAGCGTGTACATGAGTTATGCCATCGATCACAACAAGGCTAATCATGCTCAGTGCTTTGAGCTACAGGCCATACAACCTAATGCTCCATACGTGGAGCCTGTTTCCCGCGCAGTCACGTACGTACACCCCTGTGTGGTTTGTCAAGTCAATAGGTGAAAGTGTCATGTGGCAAAAAAAGAAAATTTCTCTGATAGGGTCTCCTCCAGGACTGGAAATTTGTAACAGAAACTAATTGCCGCTTCTGACTGCTTTGCTTACATGAAAGGATGCTAATATTTTAATTGCCCTTGTGCACAGTTTTCAACAACCACTTGGCAGCTTAATATTCCAGTTTGCATCATCTCTTCTTGTTTGGTGTGCACGTATGTATGTGTGTCTGGAGCGCTGACCTACTTCACTTAACTAGCAGCACTCCCATGGATCTCAGTGGGAATTTTAGGAAGAACAAGACACACCTGGGTTTTCTGTACTTGTACAGCACCATACATGGTGGGATTATGGGCCATGACAGGGGCTCTTTTAGATTGCTGCAATACAGATGAAACAATAGCAGTAGCCCTGGAGGTTGTTATTGCATAGATAATAATGTTGAATCTCTCCCAGAACAAACTTGCTTGCAAAAAAATGACAGGGGCTTTGCCAGCATCTTCCGTAAAAGCTGGCAGTACAGCAACATGGACTAGGTCTGTGTAGGCAGGTTATGGTAAGATATCAAGCCTTCAAATGTAAGGTTTCTTCAGGGAAAACCTATCCCATTTCCCTTTTTAGCTTAAAGCACCCCAGTTCTGCACAAAGATTGCTCTATGGTGGACGCCTGAACAAGTTGATGAAGTGGGTATTGCAAGCAGGCTTTGTTTTTAATTAATACCCATGCAGTGACTGCATGTCTATGAGAGTCCAAGTATCGAGGCACAATCAGAACGTTGTTTGCACTCTGCTGCGATTAGGGAAGTATTTGGGTACGGGTTTGCATTGCATGCTGGTGAAAAGAGTCTGCCAACACGTGGTTTTGTCATTCATGAGTGTGTCTCATCCAGTGCAGGAGCCGGGCATTTTCTCCACTGTTTGTTTTTGAGAGCAGTGTCCTCGAGCTAGCTAAGCCTTGAGATTGCTTGGGATATCCCTCCTCCACTGGGACGCAAGGCTGCTCCTCGGCTTCACTGACACCACAAACTGCTCCTCAGGACCAGAATTTACTGATGTTCAAGTTTTGATTGACATCTTTCACAACATTTTCTTTTAACATAACTAGTCTCTCAAAATTTTTTAATCAATCAGAAGAAATCTCGTTAACAGACGCACAAAAAAAAAAAAAAAACCACCAGTTTTTGCACTTGTGCATCAGTTTTCACAGTGCTTAGAAAAGGCCAACACTTGGAAGCTAGGAACCACTTGAATTAGGTGGCCTGTACTTCCTTAATTTGCTCCACTTGTATACTGTCAAGAGGATGTTTTTTTCATTATATACAGATGCTATTTTTCCTGCCCTGTTCGTAAGATGAGGGGATGGATGCTGTTCAGAAAATGTGCAGCTGTTAGCTTCTTACTGCACAGTTATTCAGGCTCTGCTTTGAAAATAGATTTATTCTTTTTTTTCAGGTTTTTCTGTAGTTCATGCTGCTGCATCTCAGCACCCCACCAATATTAAGCAGTCAGTTCCCAGAATAACTTGCGATGGGGTGTCTGGATATTGTACCCATCTTATAGATGAGAAGCTGAACCAAAGAAACCTGAAGGTCCTACTAATTTGAGAGTACGGTTGAAGATAACCAAGCACCACAGGCTTTTTTCAGTGTGGTTGGCATTTTCTAGCTTTTTCTTCATGTACAAAACAGCTGACCACTGACTCCAGCTGCAGCTCATGCACATGCCTTACCTACAAAACAAACCCTGCTTGTTCATGTCCGGCACCCAGAGGAACGCATAATTTAAGGCTCAGCCACCCCACGTTTGAGGCCGCACTGCCGTTAGTACCCTCCCAGACCCATGTAGAAAGCAGGAAGACTAAAATCCACCCTTGTCCTTCTTGGCATTTCTTCTTCGAGAGTGGACCACAGCGCTGCTTTGCACTGTCGTTCCAGGTGGGCCCAGGAGGACTAGAAATACTTGATTTCCATCTTCTGTATCTGGTAACGTCAAGTGCGGCAACCACCTGACGAGGTTCAAGTTGACAGCCTGGGTTGAGGGACTCCAACCAGCGCTTGCCTGGGGACCGCAGTCACCCGGGGGCCGGCGTGCCTGACGGCCCCCCCAGAGCGGTGCTGCCTCTCCTCATGCTCGAAGGAGGTCATGGCTCGTCTGGGAAGAGAGCCGAGCGCCCGCTGGCTTGGAAGGACCATATGGAACAGGGGCCACGGCAGCGGTGCCCAGGGCTGCCCCATAGCGTCCCCACGTTTACCAGGTTACCACGCCTAGGGCACCCCAAGCGCTGATATCTCCTGCTCCTAGGTGTTCGGCTTTGCTGTGGCAGTGGCTTTCTTCCACAGCGCTCTGGCAGGGCCATGTGCTGGTTTTTTGTTTGTTTTAAGGAGGAAAGGGAAATGTTAGTTTATGTAATGCGTTAGAACACGCTGTTGCTAGGGTGGCTTATAATTCAGCCAAGTGTGGATGCATTTTCCTAGGGAGGGTGAAAAGCAGAGGTGACATAGGCCATTGCCTTGCTGAAGCCCTTTCCCTAAAACGGGGGGGAGGGGGAATGGGAGTTTCTAGAGCTTTCCAAAAGTGGGGGCGCCATTCCCACCTCAAGCCTCCAGCGCCGACCTTTGGGAATCACCTTTAACGCAATGCTTCGAAAGCCCACAAATTTCACCACTGAAACTTTCCCGGTCACCTTCCAGCCCTTGCACGGCCTTCGCTAGTGAAGAGACCTGTTTCTAAATCGCGTTGGCTAACAGGAGGGGGAAAGAGTTATTAATTAATTAATTACAAAGGCACATGAGGCTCCAGGAAGTCAGCTCGGCATCCTGATAGCCAGGGAAGAGCACAGCGGCGAAGCGTGAACCCTCGTGTTTTCTCAGTCATATCCTGAGGAGAGAGACCAAAGGCATTTTAGGTCAGCAAAAGGGATGATTTCCATGCTCATCTGATCACTAATGAACGAAGGGGAAGCTGCTAGGAACGGGGTCTACGGCTCTGGAGCGTAATTCTGAAAATACTCGAGATGATACAGCAGAACGGTATGCGTTAAGAGAAGGTGCGGGAAGCATAAGATATGCCCCAAAGGAACGAAAAAGTCGCACAGAAACCTGAGGGCGGGTTGCTAGGGGGTTGGGCAGCTGAAGCGTGTCCCGACCGGATTAGCGCAAGCTCGGGCGATGGTGGAGGCAAGCGCCGAGTGAGCGGGGGTTTGCCAGACCGATCACAAAATGGGTGTTTTGATCGCAGCTGGCAAAAGCAGGGGTTTTCGCTGTCACATCCCCGACAGACCTGACGCTCCAAAATGGTAATTTTAATCCCATTATAATTCTTATAATTTAACTATACTATGAAAACCACATAGCAAGCCACACAAAATTGTCCCTTCCTTGCTCTTTCTCTTACTTCTTTAAAGTCTACGCAAACACAGTGCAATATATCAAATAAAAATTTAGTATCACAGTTTTAATTTAAAAAAGCATTACTTTACAGCACATCTACGGGGTAGTTAAAGGAATAATACCACTAACCCAAGTTTATGGATACAGAAGCTCAAAGATGTCTACATAATTTTTCACAAGACTGCGGAACAAATGGGCTAGATACAGAGCCAGAGTTCAAGCCTGCCTTGTTTTGAATTCTGGTTCAAAGCTTTATCTTCAAATTGTGTATTTGTTTATATTTTATAGATAGTACAAAATAGTCATTATTGCTGTTTTGTCTGCATTTCTTAGTCTTTTAGGTGTTTTGCCTTCTAAGAGGCGAAGACGCATGGGGCAGGAAGGAGCAGGCTGGGGCTGTGAGCCCTCGCGGGGTAAAGCAGAGCCCCGGGTTGTCCTGCAGACACACGTCCCACCCGACCCCACTGAGACCTCGCCTGGTCCCCGGCATAACTCTCCAGCCAAAGCTTTCACCTTTCTACTTTACTTGCCTGCATCTGCCTCCCTGCACCTTTAAGTCCCTCGCTGTCTCCAATTTACGGCGCCCCTCCTTGCTCTCGGCAGCCCCACGGGAGGTGCTGGATGCTAAGTGCTTCTCCGAGCCGGGCCCCCAATTGCAGCCAGTCTGACATTTCTGGCTTTTTTATTACTGCCGAGGGGGGATTTCTCCTCCCTTTACAACAGGAACTCACAGAGTGCCTCTGGGTGTGTTGTGACACGTTGGTCTGTGAATGCGATTAAATCCCTCTCGGTATTATGGGCAGCACTATCTCCTCAGAGACGGAGCCGCTCATCCTCTTTGGCCCATCTGAACTGCTCATGGGAGGTCACCAGTATCAAAACGGACTTTGCCACATGGTGGCGTTTAATATACATCTGTATCTAAATGTTCAAAATCTGAGATATTTTGCTTTTTCCAAGTGTTCATCCTCTAATCCCAGCGGACCCTCTGTCTCGACGCTGGTGCAGCCAGCTACTGCTGATTAATGATTATGCAGTTCTCCAGCAACTTGGAAATACTTGACTTTGCCTCGTACCTCAATATGCTCCCAAGACATGCATTAAACAGCAGAGTCATGGCTTATTGCCTGACTGTTAAGCCTTTTCCTAAAGCGATCCTCCCCAGTGCCTATTAATTGCTTTCACACAAATTCAGGTTTATTTGAATGTCCTCTGACAGTCTGTTGACTACAATTCTGCTCCACGTTTCCCAAGGTACTTTTGAACATTTACCTTCATCTGGGCTGGCTGTAGCTGCAATCTTTGATCCACATCATCTACTGGCTTTCTTGAAGGGTCTCAGTCTGACTTCAGAGGTGGGTGCACAGCTTCCCCAAAACTTGGAGTTGAGTAGAGGATGCTGAGCTGGGTAATCGGCCCTTAAAAGCCAGGTAGTCTTACTGCAACTGGGAATTTAAACCAGCATCCAATTTCATCCACTGATGATGATATTATTACTTGTGACACATTCGCAGATGGAGACCGAACTGAGGTGTTGCTTAAGCTAGGCACTGCCCACGCTCAGAGCGAGGGGATCTGCCTGGAGCAGCCTGCCACACAAATAGGAAGATGCAAGCAGTACTGGCAATATTAGCAGCGTTATAGAGAAGAGGAACTGAAAGGCCCCAGAGCAGTGAACCACGGCTCCAACCCCGGTCTCAAGTCCAGATGCAGCTAGTGCCCTCACTGCAGGCAAGCGCACACGTGTTGCGGTACAACTGTAGCCCACGTTGCAAGGCTGGCTGGAAGGGAGGTAAGCTCAGCATCTCGGCCAGGCTCTTGGGCGCCCTCGTGCCCTTCCCCTGGGCACTATGGGGTGCAACCAGCTTGAACCATAAACAGGCAAGCAGCCAGGAGCATGGGCAAGAGGCCCTGGGTCAGCCTGTTTGACTGCTCCGAACCTGCTCTCTGTGATACTGATGTAGTCCAGAGGAACAGCCCCAGATGAGGAGCTCAACCCCTACCCCAGCCTCTGATCATCATCTTGCTTTAATGCTGTTAGGGATTTAAACAAAGTATTTTTTTTTTTTTTTAAATAATGCCAGTGTTTCAAACATGGGGGATGGAAAATTGAACATGAAGCCACACTGAAGGTCATTCATACAAAGGCAGAGCAGACATTGTCTTCAATAATATTAAAAGGAAGACCAACCCTGCTGCGACAGAGCAAAAAAATGAATACTTCTTTTGATTGGAAAGAAAGTTTCTCCATGCCCAGTTGTGGTGCAGTGTTGCACAAAGGAGGCTGCTGTGGCTGGAAGCCATGAGAATTAATTACTTTGCTTTCTGAAGCATGTGCTGCTCTGTGCTGTTGTGCCAGCTTCAAGAATGATAAGCCCTCACCCAAAGAGGGCAGTTTTTTTCTTCTGCTGGGGGAGTTTTGCCTGTGTAAGTCACAGGAGGCTGCTGAGTTTTTGTTTTTTTCTTCATACATGGCCTAAGCTCGAACCTGAGCAGCACCACTTTCCTTTCAGATTCACAGACATGAATTTTATATTGTCCAAGGGAAGAAAATTTCACTGAACACCAGCACTCACTGAAGCACCGCAGTGTAACTGCATTAAGCAGTGGCCTAGAGAGCTCACTACTGTTGCAATGGTGGATTAGAGCATCGTGATGGATACAGGTTTTTGACAAATACAAATTTATCTCCAAGCCACCTACTCTGTGGATTTTGCTTTCAAGGGCATTTTAGCATCTAAACCAAGATGAAATACGTCTCTCACAGAGCACACGGTGGGGTGGTGGCACTGAAGGATGCCTTCAGCGCTTCGTCCTCAGCTGCTCAGCAACGAATCTTGTTCCAGAATCAGCTTCTTGATGATGTTTTTGGCCTTTAAGAGTTCTGAATTGCTTTGTCGAGTCTCTTGCTCCATTATTCAATTAGGAGTTTGGTTTTTTTTGTTTTTGTTTTTTTTTTTAAATATATAAGTGACTTGCAAACTGAAGTCAGAGGTTTCTGAAGCTTTTGTCTTCTGCTCACAAATGACTTCCAGGTGTCCCTTGGCAGGAGAGAAATGGTTTCACTCAATAAAAACACCACCCACCAATTCAGGATAGCTGCAGATGCTGCCACACTGACCTTCAACAAACAAAATTATACAGCATTTAAGTTTTCATTGGAGTGCTGACACTCCTTCTGGTAAGCAGCAATTCGCATCTCTCCCGAAGCCAGTGTTTGTGGCCATCTGCAGCTTCAGAACCATAACTCCTACATCTCCTCCTAACTTCAATTTTTTGGCAACAGCTGCTAATTTACCTAAAGAGTTGTCCTGCACCTGTGTCCTTAAGTTCTTCTGCAATTTTTACATGAACAGCTCCTGATGACTTGTTAGACTCTTTCAGCAATACTCAACTGTTTTCTGAAGATAGCAGAGACAAAATTGACATCTCCTTAGCATCCCGCACACCAAAGTCCTTAATTTATCTTCATATCTTTAGTGGTTTTTTTTAAATGTAACAAACGTAGGATTAAATACAAGTGACATTCAGATCCTGGCAGGCTTCCACCATTCATTTCTTGATGTGAGCTAGAACTCCTTACCAGACCATGCTTTGGACAACTGATTTTAATTTATTTCTCCTGAACAACAGTGATGTAATAAATAAATAAATAATAATGAAAAAAAGATTACCACTTGCACTCCTTAGTTCCTAAGCAAGCCAAGAAACAAAATCTTATGCACAAGATCAGCTCTTATTTGAAATGATGTGCTTCTTAATTTATTATGTGCAGATAGCAGTTTCTTGATTGACACTTACACTTGTTCAACACCAGATCAATGCTTCAAATAATATGACCCAGATTACCAGCTTCTGAAAGCCATTGCCATCCAGGCTGTCAGACAAATGTACGGGGTGGGAAAAAATTTATATATACACCCATATCCTATCTATTGCTGCCACCATTCAGAAAGAGGGATTGCAAACCCAGGGCTGCAACACATTTCTGTCTCTCAACCTTCCCCCTTCCACCTCCAGCTCTTTACTGGGGTTGCACAACCTATTAGTGGCTGTTTTCTGGCCTGTGTGTAGCAAAGTGGAAGCCTGACACAGTGGCATAATCAGAAATAAATGCAAGTGCACAGAATTGCCCTCCTCTTATTTGGGCAACGTACAGTTTACCACTGCTCACGGCCCAGCAGGGAACAGCTAAGAGTAAGCTGGCTTACCTTTTAATGCCTACTTGAGCACAGCTTGCAACTTCACAATACTCCTCTGAAAGGGGAAAGATTAAAGCTGCGCAGGCAACACAGCTGGTGAATTGGGAGTGCCGGCCCGGCCCTACAGATTTTGCCCACAGATGAATTTAGCTCAAGTCCAAAAAATAGCAGCAATGCAAGAAGAAAGGTATATATATCCTCTGTGAGTGCTCTTGGCAAGGCAACAGTACTGAATTAAAGATCACCAAATATAAAGGTCAGACTGTGTACAGTCCTCCCCTGGGCTGAGGGAGATGCCCAGTCCTGACCTGCTGCTTCAGCCCATGCCTAAGGGCATCCTCTGGCAGGGGGCTCCTCCTGCACTCTTCTGCAGGCCTAGCCCCTTTTATTCCACCTTGGTCCCCACAGCACATCTCTATGCGTAAAAAAAGCCATAAAAACAGAAGCAAGTTCTCTCTGGGCTTTTGTCTATGCAGGCATCAAGACCAAACTATTCTTAGATACCCTTCCCTGGGGTCAGAGTTGCTACCTTCTTGGTAGTATACGAACAATGGTTTTTCTGCTACTTTTTCCCCCCTAGACAAAACTCCTGCTTCCCCTCCCCCCCCCCTTCAGTAATATTCCCACACTTTTTTTTTTTTTTTAATGCAGCTAGAGGTCGTTATTAATTACACTGTTTCCCATACTCCATTTTCCTGCTCATTGTCCTCTGCTGCTTGTTGAGAACCTTATCTTTATTAGCTGGTCTTATCATGACTCGATTACACATTAACAGAAACTCTCCTTATTCAGCAGGATTTCCTC
Source organism: Apteryx mantelli (assembly GCF_036417845.1). NCBI lineage: Eukaryota > Metazoa > Chordata > Aves > Apterygiformes > Apterygidae > Apteryx > Apteryx mantelli. The sequence continues at coordinate 13,185,586 of NC_089979.1, read as the reverse complement.
AGGATTGCATTGCTTCCAGCTTCAGAAAGCAGCTCTGAGGAGCAAGCCACTCCACTAGAGCCATCCTAGGAAGTTATTGATCTAATTTAAGACGCACGAGGGGACAAGAAAAGCTGTAAAATGACTTTGAGGAACTGGCAGGAGCAGATTTAGAGGACAAAGCATGCCTGTAGAGGAGCAAATGCATTAGCTTATGTTGTTTGCATTGGCATTAAATTATACAGTAATTATTTGGTTCTGGTGAGCTGTGCTCTGAGAGCAGCTACAGAGCTATCTACAACCCTGCAGCACAGGGATTGCATCCAGCTAAAATGTCCCCCTATCTACTTAGTTACTCAACCAAATAATACAGCTGTAGGGCCTATTGTTATCTGTCTGCTTTCACAAAATTAGACTATGATACAGTTCTTAAGAGACTTACTAGACCTTCAAGTGCTGTATCACCACACCACATACACTACTGATAAAGGATTTTTCCCCTTCAATGCTTCAATCTTGCTCAGGAAGGTTAAACAGCATCAGTTTTAAGGGAAGGATTTTGGACCTAGTTTTCTATTTCTTTCGCTTTTCCCTTATGATTGAGTATGAATTACACAAAAGAATCAGTTGCAAAGGACAGGGTGAGGGAAGCAAGAGACAAGGAAACGCAACGCAAGAGATGAGAAAATTGTTTCTTAGTTGACAGCTTTGTCAACCCCCAAAATACATCTCTTGAAGGCAATGCTCCATCCAAGGACCCCTCATGCAGATAAAACCTCGCAGTGTTAGACAGGGGGCTGCGACAGATACTCGAGGCAAGGAGTAGCAAAGCCCTGTTTGTTTAATGAGAGCTTTCCCTCCAGGCTTGAAGGAGTGGTATTGCTGTAATGACACAGCTCTTCCCACTCCCCTCTACTCCCAAACCCCAGCCTATGCACGTCTCATGGGGTGGCTCAGGGGAATAGAGATGAGGAGAAGGTTTACAGAATTCATTAGACATTCAATGGACCCAGCTGGAAAAAAATAGTTAACACTGAAAGCACAAAAGCTCTTCTTCTGAAATAGAAGCAGCAAGCTCCAAAAGCATATACAGAATTTGAGAACAATTGCTCCGAGTTTAACTAGTTACTTTCATCAGGCTATCTCAGAGAAAATGCAGCTAATACCTGGGAAACAGAGATGGATGTGAGCAAGGAAAGAGGTATTAAACTGGTTATCTCCTATGGGGGGGGGGGGGGAAAGGAAAGCAACTGGTAATTTACTGCCTGTACGACAGGCAATAGAGGCAAGAAAGATTATAAATTGCTGTAAAACCAATATTGCTACTGGGCCTATGATTTTAAGTATCAAGACTCCACTTCTGAAAATGGTTTGAAGCTCTTCTTTATATATGATGGCTGTCATGGTGGGTAATGGATGAAGAGTCCCTGTAACAACCTGCTCAGGCTTTGTAAATTGAGGAGGATTTACATTTTGAGGGTGGATAAGGTGAGTTCTGTATGAAGTTTTTCCTTTCTCTGCAGGGCTCAACCCTGGAGCAAGCACAGAGAACACATGCAGGTCTAATGTGCTACAACTGAGAGAATATTCCACAGAACATCCCTCCTGTGTTGAGGAATATTAATTTGGACCGAATTCTTCAGGCACAGTTTCAGATCAAAATGGGGAGGGGGTTGAATAAAATAATACTGTTCTAATTAAAATATTGAGGGGAAAAAAAAAAAAAAGATTGCAACTACCCCAATAAGAGCAGCAAACATGCTAGGGAGCTTTGACCATGAATGCAGAAACTCCCTGCCCAGAAGGTACAGGTTCTCAAGCATCACCACGTACTCCCAGCTCACAGAACAAAGCAAGACAAAGCTGTTGACAATGATTCAGACTAGACCTTTTTCCAAAATGCAAATTGTTTCAGGAAAGGGTTGGAAATTTCAAATTGTTCCTTATTGTAATGAAAAGTTACTACCAGAACACTTTCTGAAAAAGGTTACAGAAGCGTTGTCCACCAAAATGATATGGTTTCAACTTTTAGTTTCATTTGAGTTCTAAAAACTAACACAAAATGCTTTGTGTGTTCTAACCTAACTAAAAAGTCAATTCAGAAGTAAAGTCTTGAAACATTTTATCCTAATCAGTATCACCCAAATGAAATATTCTCATGTTGGAAAACTCCCTCCTGCAAACACTAATTTCTTTCTGATATTATTTCAGTGAAACCAAGCCAGGTTGCAGGCAAACTCAAGTCTGCTCTTCAGCTAGGGACCTGCCATTTATATACACATATACACACCTTTCCTTTCATATTAGAAGCTAAATTCCCCTCTACAGCATTCAGGAACAGCAGTTTAAATTCTGAGAGGCCTCCCCAGAAAAGGCTGCACCCTAGAGGTGCCAAACCGCAGCCTCCAAGAAGTGATTCAGCTGCATCTTCAGCCTTGTCTGCCCTACTCCTTTCAGGGTTGTATAACCTCACCAGCTTAGCATAGCTGCCTTCGGCCTAAAGAAAGAAATTCAACTGTCAGGTCATGCCAGACACTTCTCTCCTTCCTCTTCACTCAGTTCCCAGAGAGTTTTTGCATTTAGGTGTGCTGGTTTCCCATAGGAAGCTACTGCACCTGGCTATGTGCAACTTGGACTGCTACAGCCAAAACAGGCATTGACACAACTAGAAAGGAGTGAATCTTGTTCCCTATGAATAAGTGAAGACTATGTTTTTGAATATTGTTAAGAGAGCCGCAGAGTAGAAGGTAAGTAAGTATCACTGTACTCTGCAATCCGGAGCATTCTGAATTTCAGCAAGAGTTTGGATTGTTGCAAAATTCTTGCTCCCCTGCTCATGGGTATGTCCAGGATCTTCTCAGAATCCTGCAAGATTTAATCTCCGTTTTCTGAATTTACACAACACTAGGGCTGAAAGAACAATAAAGGTCTTTCTGCCATCAGCTGCATACAGCTTTGGGATGTTCGGGCTTCTTATTGCTGCCCCAGAATCTTTGCTGTACTTTTTTAAAACATTGATTAGATTTTTATCTTAAATTGCATACTCTGGGGAAGAAGAGCAAGACAGAACAGAGAATAGGACAAGACTGTAGCTTTCCTACTCATTTACACACATTAAACCCAAACCCTCTAACGTCTAGGCTTCCAATCACCTTTCTAGGAAACTTTCTAGGAAATGTTTTCATTTTCTAAATCAAAAAAAAAAAACAAAACTAATGTTAAGTTTCAATAAAATCCTTAGGATACGAATGAGCCCCCCAAAAAGATGAGGCCAACACCCAAGGTATGCACATTTCCATTTCCTTTTCACAGCTGCTGAAATTAGCAGCGAAAAACACAGACAATTCAGACTGAATAAGCATCTGTTTAAAAAGATGGGGAAAACAGTGTTACAAGACACAAGCTCAAGGCTTCTGTCTGCTGAAAGACTTACCTGTTTATTCCAGTTACAGTACAAATAGAGTCTCATCTCTCCCCCTTTACAGGGTTAAGGATTCAGCAAAGACAGGTGTTTTTTTTTCTTTGCAATCTGAAAGCAGATCATCACTTCTGGGCCCATATTGTGAAAAAAAGCACTTTGAAAAAACATTCTTTGGTCAGCCTATGAATACAACCCATTATCTTCTTTCTTTTTCATTCTAAAGTCCAGTTAAAAAGTCATTTGCCAACTTCTCGGTACCTTTAGATCCCTTCCTCCTAATTTTTTTTAAACCCCCCCCCCCCCCAAAGATTAGTACCTTATTAGACTTCACTACCTCATATACCCACTAACGTCATAGGCTCACAGTATTTTCATGAGAACAGCAGCAACAACAGAACCTTAGTTGCATTCCTCGGTCATGGTATTTACACCCCACGAGACAGGCTGTGATCACACACCGCTGTCAGAGCGGCAGGAAGCTCAAACACGTTTGACTGAGCTGGCTTGCAACGTTCTCCTGTGAGCAAGAGGGCACTACGCAAACCACAAACAAGTGCGATGGCCCCTCCAGCCTAATCCAGCAAGCAGGAGAGGCACACGGCACATTGCGGCCGGAACAGAGCACACGGGGAAGCCTCCTGGACTTTTCTCCTCTCATGACGCCAAAATGAAATATTGACACAATCACCTGCTAGAGTTTTTAAAGCACCAAATCTGAGGGGCTGAGAAGTCTTTTAGGGTTCATTAGAGCTAATTGACCAATTAATTTGAAAACAACAGGAAACATTACTACAAGGAAGTTTTCTACGTTTAACTGGCTGCTGCAAGGTGACCTGAACTCAGCCTGGAAAGCCTGATTGCTGCAGGCAGCCTGCTGACACCCCTGGTTACAACAGAGACCACCGGACCCTTACACAGGGACCTACCCATCGCCCTTCTATCCACAGCCAATCCAGGCATTAAACACACACACTCAACTTTTAAGAAATACATGCAAGTATTCAGATGCAAGAAGGTTGCTTGTCATGTTTTTGTTTTTAAACACGGCCTCCAATTTCTGTGACCTTCATCATGGGTAATATGTTGGTAATAAGTACTCTGGGGAAACTTGGCCTTGACAGCCAGCTCCAGCTTTAAAGGCATTTGCAAGTGTTTTGTCCTTAGGGCGGGGGGGGGGGGGGGGAACCACCTCCAAGCACTAGAATTAAGGTTTCTTCATCCTCACTTCCCACCCCCAACATCTACAAGATTTTGTAGAGGTCTTGCCAGCATCCTCACAGATCTTTTTATGCAACTTTTGCTCACAACCATTGTGATCACGCCTCCTAGACCACCTTGCAGAAGATAAAAGGATTAGGTGGTGTAGCAAACAGAACTCCAAAGATCACGCTTTAAAAAAACCCTAAACTGCCAAAATGAGTCTTTTCATCTTTTCAATTAAAAAAAAAAAAAAAGTACATTGTCATCTTTTAGACATAAGTACTTCCACTTAATATGCACACATTTAACTTCATTAATAGAACTACTAAAATAGAGTCTCAATCTGAATTTCAAGTTATACTGTTACTAATATCCATGGCCAAATAAAAATTTAAGGATGCACAAAACAAGAAAAGCTATTTACTATTGCATGCAATGGCAATGCTAAGAACATCTTTGCTGATATTAGTGCCCCACTATACTACAGCAAGTGCAAACTGATCCATCATCCTAATCCCTTCACAGGGCAGGGGGCAAGTGTGTGAATCATCAACATTTTAAGGATGAGCAGGAAGTACACAGATATGAGGCGGCTTGTCACATCAAAACCTTGAGACTGTAAATTCGTGTGCATTTCTTGAGCTCACTACCTTAACCAGCATTCTTCCCTCCCGACGAGGTACACAATGATACACAAACACAGAAAGGATCTTATGCTGTATTGCAAACAATACGCTATTCTGAAAGTTAAAGCCTCTCATTTTTCCTAACACAGCCATTAGATGACAGCTAAATGAAGCAACAGGTCCAGTTTCTCAATAAGGCATTTGCAATACTATATTACCAAGTTGCATTGAGAGAGGAGCTGACACCAAGTCGAAGGAAGTGATAGGAATGAAAGATGAAGTGTTCTAGAAGCAGACACATCTGATTTCTTATTCCTGGCTCTTCCACTGACCCTTTATGCGGCTTCAGCAAAAATCAAAAGCCACACACTTGCCACATTGCTTTATCTTGTGATTTTAGTATGGACCAAGACCTTCCTAGTTGAAGGAGATCAGCAAGTTCATATAGCACCTTATGCACCAAGACCACGATCTTCAGGGCCTCTATGGTAACAAATAGGACAACTGCAGTCAGATGAAAAACAAGGTTACGAAGGAAGAGACCAGAAAAGTCATGCAGAGGATGCTCATGGTGGGTCTGAATCAGTTGAGATAACAGACCTTCAAGAGGAATTCTGGCATACATCTGGCTGGACAAAGAGAGAGGATATTGCAAAATACCCAAGCTTACCCCCGGTAAGTGACCTCTATCAATCCCACAAAGCTTGAGGGTGAGCAGAAGGTATTTCCTCTTAGACAACAATAAAAGGATGAACAATCAGGTATAAAAAGAAAAAAAATGCTATAAGAGGATAATAGCTCAGAAAGGACACAGAGTCAAAACTCATGCTGATAAACAGGCAGAAAAAAATGCCTTTACATTTTGCAATTGATCAGAGACTTCAGAGAAGAAAAGACTCTCCCTCCATCCCCCCCAATAACAGATCATTTTCTTGAGTACTTTTGATCAACAGCAGGAGGTGGTGTAACAACACGGCTATCACACATTCTCTGGAGACATGCAGATCAGAAGGTTTGTCTTAAACTGAAATATGATTTAGTGAAACAGAGACAAAAACAGTGATTAAAACTTTAATTTAAAACTTTGCCAACAAAAAATTGATTACAAAAAGGGAAGTTATCTGTACAAAATAAGAAAGGAGGTACTCATTTAACAAGAGACTGCCATTGTGTTTGCTGAAGGACACACAAACAGTGCTTCAGGTCAAATGGCAAGTGAGAAACGCACAAACTGAACTTGCAATATGAAATTCTAAAGTGAATCTTCCATAAACCAAAATAAACTGAAGTTTTTCAAAAGCAAATCAAGACTTATCAGAAGCCTATTTTCCTTGCAAACCCTTTCCTCTTGATTTATAGAAGGAGGATACACTACAAAGTAAGACCCAACACAGTGCACAGGGCCAGGACAGTGACTTCTGCCATGCTTCGTCCCTCTCGTGCCTCCATGCTGGCCTTCTGTGCAAAGATGTTCTGCAACTTGAGTGCGCCCGAGTTTAGACTAAGTCACAAACTACTGCATCTTCACTTAACAGTTAGGTCCTGACCCAAAATAAAGACAAATGCTTTGGAGACAGTGATATTGCCATGACTAAAAGACGACCAGCTGCATTACGACTCCTATAAAAATGACAGTTCTGAAACTTTTCAAGTTAGCATCAATAACAGCTGTCAATCAATAGTAGATTAAATATTTACAACAGTGCAGTCCTATTTTCCTCCTACCATTTTATAGAGGGACAAGATCATCTTTAAAACTTATCACCAAATGGACAAAAATGGCAGGTGATTTCTGAACTCCACGTTCCTGTAAAATCTAAACACACAATATGATCATTACTGGTTTTCTACATCTGTCCATAAGCCAGATCAACAAAATTGAGTTGCAATAAAGAAATGGAGCATGCATCTTTTTCAGACAAGACATGTGAAAACTTCCAGGCTGACTGCTTAATTTCAAAGTTTCACATTAAGTGGTAAGTAGTATTTACAAGTTTTTAAACCTTCAGAACTCAGATTTAGTGAAGGAAAAAGAGTAGTAAAAAGATGTTTTGGCCCAAATTCACTTCACTTAGTTATAGATGCCCGAGACACGTATGCTGGGGCAAAACTGCCCTGTGTGGTCTAACTGCCCAGTAAAAAGACAGACAAATGCTAGAGGAAAATTCAGTGTAAGATCTGAATCTCATGCTAGTGGTGCTCTTCTTTTTACTCCAACTATAAAGGGAGGAAAGGGGCAACTATACTCCAACTCGAAGTCTCAGTTAAGCCTAGGGCAACTGCACTCCCAGTTTAAGTGTTATCATTCGTGTGAGCCCAAGCCTTACCTCTCTCACTAGCAGCTCCCACCTAGGGGACCTGGGGCACGGCTACATTTTCAAACTATGAGACATGCATGAGTCCTCCTCACAACTGGGAAAATTGAGATAAGCAAGAAGCTTGCTCAAGTTCATATGGTGAGTCAGTAACCAGCTAGCATTACAGCTTCCTGGCTCCTAGCCCCATGCTCTGCCCACAAGAGCCCAGTATTTGGAAAATACTGTACAGAATCATTCCCTTCTCCATGTCAAAAAGTTTTAACAAAAAAATGGAGATAGTAATAGACAGTTTATGTAGTTTTTTACTCAACAGTGAAAGAGTCCTTTAATAAAGCAATCTGTTCTATTGTATCTTGAACCTGGAAAAATTTATTTCCAGCTTTGATTCTTTGATGTCTTAAAGCTTTTAATAGAAAGTTGTAGATTTGATTAATAAACAATGCTGCGGTCAGTACCCTTCACATTAACTACAATGATATGTTATGTTTTGTAGTTGTAAATTAGTATTTGTGCTATCCAATTTTGCAATCTAAACAGAAACCCTGAAGCCAAGAATTCACAGCTCTCAGGAAAAAAAAAAAAAAAAAAAAAAAAAAAAAACACACAAGCCAGGCAACCTCAGTTTAAACAGAGCAAGCCTTATACATGACATGAAGAACTCAGATTTCAATTCTGTGAATATTTGTTATTGCAATTTCAAACGAAAGCCCTCTTATCCTTAGTCTTGCCCATCCCACGCTGCAGCAGGTAGGACAAATGCTGCGTGGCAAGAAAAAAATGCTCTCAAAATACAGCTTAATAATGGAAATGAAACACTTGCACTTTGCTTTATGAATGCATCATAGATATATCACTTAAATAATGTTTCCAGTGACCCTGGAACTTAAGCACAGCTACAGGAAAAATCAGCTTCCTAATCATAGGGGTTAATTTGATCCCTCTGCCACACGCTGGATTCTTACCTTACCACAGGCAACAAAACTTTGAACACATCAGGTGAGACAGAACACCATTAGCTTGTTCCATCACATCACAGAACAAGATGCCAGAATGGATGCCTGTTATTACAGACAGACAATACTGTACAAAGAAGGCTTTTTTAATGGCAGAGTCAAATTGAATACTACTTGCTAACCTGGAGCAGGATCTACATTTTTCCCTTCTGGAGTTTTTAATTTTGTCTTGCACCAGAAAAATTCTTTCTAATCAGTTAAATCCAACAATACTACAAAGAGCTCATTCTTAAGCACGCTCTGTACCAGGAAGGATCCATCCTACGTGCTATTAAAACCAAAGAATTGCTGTTTTTCAAGGGCAGGAGTTCTTCACTGGTCACCTAGCCGGAAACCTTGGCCCCAGTTGTGTCTTCCACCACCTTGTTGATCCTCAGCAGCTCTTCTCATGCTCGCAGGTGGGACGCCAAACCCTGACACTCCTCCTCTTCTATTGGGCAACCAGCGGTACCTAGGACAAGCCATGGGGGAGACAGAGAGAGAGAGTTTGAGAAAGAGCCGTACTTTGGGGTGTAACTACCAGACTACTTCTCTACACGCTTCCTTTTAGCTGCTAGACTTTGCAATAAAATTGGCTTTTGATAGCAATACCTCACAGAATTCTTTCCAAGTATTAAGCTCTCAGCATGCTGAGAAACAGGAATTCCGGGCAACTTAAGTCTCTGTGATATGGTTATACACAGTAACCCAAACGGGGAGGGAAGGGGGGGGGTGGACACACACGGTAAGGAAGTCTCATTGTTGAGAACAAACACTCTGATACCAGCTTAATTCCCCTTACTTCCCTCCTTTTTTCCCAGAGAAGTAATAAAAAAAAAAAATCCAAGTCACTGCTGAGCATATATCTCTCTAATACTTACAGAGCTCCAGCATTCAAACATCCCACTACCCTCTGAAGTAAAGATTCCTGAGGAACTAAGGACCAAAGAGACTAAAGGAAATACAGGTTCAGGTACCTAGCCTGCCTGCAACCAGAGTTTAACTGACTTGGCCAGAACAAATCAGGGCTGTAGAACCTCACCATCCAACTTCGGCTACCATTTGAATAGGCAGTGATCTAAAATACAATTTTTGTATTTTGCTAGCGATACTATCAATTCAGAGTCATTTGAGCTCTACAGCACACAGACAGTCACACTGTGCTCCTGTGAATCCCTTGCTGAATTTGGCCATGCAAATCTGAGGCCCAAGGAAGGAAGAGGAAAAAAAAAACAACAATTCCTTTATACAAGAAAAGTGATCTCGTACAGAAAAGTTCATTACTATATTAAAGGTATCAGTAATTCATCACAGAATCTTTTTAATAAAACACTGCAGTACAGAGACAGAATTTATCCCTCTTTAGAGATGTTTGTAGTACTTCTGCTCCTGCTTCTCAAATACAGAGAAGAATTAAATACCTGTAACAGGAATCAGGAGAATTGCACATAATCAACAAGATTGATGGTAGTTTCAAAGCTGTTATTACTTTGAAAGACATTTTAAGGCAACATTTTGTCTTCTAATCTTTATGGAAAATTAGGTTTAGCAGGAGGGCTTGCAAAGACAAAGCTAGAGTATACAGCCTCCCTTATTCATATAAAAAGTCGTACAGAAAGTGTAACTGTAATCCAACTTTGCATCTTTTAATTAACACTTTAGGCTATTAAAAAGGGTTAATTCAGTTGCTAAAGCTTGGTAGAGAAAGAACATTTACAACCCAAAAGGATGACAATAAGGGGAACTGAAGAAATAATCTTTGGTTTCTGATCTCAATGTTTCAATGCTAAAACAATGAACAGATTGCAAGAAAAAGCACCTCAGAAATCCAGACCTGCAGTTTTAGTCAAGGCCACTGGTATCAACTGCAGAGCAAAATATGTATTAATAGTACTGAACAGATCTGCAACAGGCTTCTGTTCTGTTGTTGCTGCAGGTTGCTAGCCTGGTAGCTGCTATAATGATACATGGAAATACAGATAAAAGATAATTTACAGGAGAAAGTGTGATTAAAAAAAACAAAACACCAAAAAACCTGGCAGATATTGCCTGCTAATTGCCAGAGAGATCTCTATTACCATTCAATACACCAGCAGAAACATGACTCTTATCTCACTCTTAAGAGTAGGCAAAAAAGCCATCCACAGTGGTAACACTTCCACCTCAGCAGTTTACAAGAAACTCAGGTTTTTTGATGACTCAGAATAATCTAATATGATTTTCTATGCATGCAACCCAGTCAAGAGATTGAAGCAGGTTGATTTAGGAAAATATTTTACACCCTGCTGTCCCAACGAATGTGTGTTATATAGAAGATTGTTCCACATAGTGAGCCAAAGAATAAAGTCAGCTTACAAGAACTGAGGTGTGGACAGAAAATTCCTTCCTCCTAAATCCATTGGATATTTAAACATTAAGAAGAAATACAGGTGTCCAACCAGATTTCCTATCAGCTCATTGATGACCCTGCAAGGCAAAAGAAAAAGAACTGTTTCACATGCTCTCTTTTGCAGAGCTGAACGACCATCTTCTGTCAGTTCACCCTGTTCACCTGCCACAGGCACCCCTACGGCCATTGGCCACAGAAAACTCTCCTTCCCTCAGCGTTTTGCATTCACATCTTTTGAAGTGCCAGCCTTCAGTGCCAACACATCAGCAGGCTGCTTCACCCCCCCCCCTTCCAAGCCTTCTCTACAGACTGCACTGAAAATGCAATTAAATGCTTGTTTACATCAGTGAATTAGACCGTATAGCTATTAGTGTTGAAAATAAGTCGACCTAACTTGAGAGGTTGCTGCTGTTTCCACTGGACAGCCTGTCTCCTGCTGTACTGAACAGTTTTGTTCCCAACTTTGTAAAAACACTGCTGAATGGAGGCCCTTGAGTATTTTCTGTCATGCATAGAAACAGCAGGTATCCAACAGCAAGCAGTTTTCTTAAGTGACGGATGAGTCAGTAGGAGGCACAGCCAGAAAAGGGAATTTGGAATTGCTGTACTCTTATCTCCTTTTATAAATCAACCACATAACTTATTATCACCAATTGTGTTACAGCGGCACCAAGAGGCTCAACCAATACAGGGGCACTAATGTGAAAGATCGTGCACAAAGAGGGGATTTCTGCATCGCAGAGTTTAGTCAAAAAGATGCAAGGCAGACCAAAGGATTCAGAAAGTGCCGGCATGTACTCTGCAGGCTTTTTATGGCCATATTTCTGTTTCACAAGCAGAAAAAAATAGCGTGCTGGGTGAGATTTTGAGGGAAAGAAGTAACAATACTGTCAGAATCAAGCTGAGTTTGTTTCTAAAACCAGTAATAGTGGTTGATCATATGGGATGAAGTCTTTCTTTTCTAAAAGTCTAATGCATAGACCTACTAGAAAATAAACTAATTCTTATTTCCCTCCCCCACATTTTCTAGTTCTCTTATCCACAATTCTCCTCCATTGCTTTTATATTAAATAATCGCTGTATGACACAGTGAGCATTACCAGTTGTATTAGTACAGCTTTAAGCATCTCCTTTTAATATTGCTGCTAAATTTAGTGATAAGATAAATAGCTGTGAAAGCCTTTATAGCTTCAAGCTGGCCATATTAGTAAATACATACGATCCACCAATGATGTAGTTGAATCCCAGAATAACCCATGGAAGGTAACAGGCCTAAAAAAGAATTAAATGGAGACAGAGAAGCTGTGAGTACAAGTGAAGGACATAAACCTGCATATGCTCCATTGTACTTTTGTAGGTATGGTTATACCAGTATTTTCAACATTACACAAATCCCAATATATTAACTTAAGTAGATTCTAACTAACAGGTAGGATACTCTAAACTGAGCAATCACCAACATTTTTAGACAAATCATACTGATTCAAACATTATACGCAGATATCTCCTGCACGCTACCTTTCACAGCAAGCTTACACCTGAAAAGTCATAATATTTCTGAACTTGAAAAGGTCTGGAAACAAGTATCAAAAGACTTTTCGCTACAAGATCTGGCAGAAATAGACTAGGTTACAAACTATAGAGAAATTTAATATACCAATATTTTTGCCACTATTATTAAGCTTTTATTCGGGTTAATGTTCATCAAGAAAATTTTTCCTCTTTTTTTCAGGCCAACGAATTTCAGATGTCAGGATATCTTTTCGTTAAAGCCACACTGGATGACAGCATATGGAAGACCATGGAGAAATTATTCTTCACTGCCTCTCAAGGAGTCTGTAGCTTTGTGTAAGCATAGGATATCTTTAATAAGAGAAATGTATTTTGCCTTCTAGCTTATACAGAAATAATTAAGTCCAGCAGCATCTAGCATCCCCTTCACATGCATCTTAAGCACAGAAGCTTTTCCAATATCCTGTTTGGTGTACCTTAAATCTTGTTCCAAACCAAAATGATACAATCATGTCTCTGTTCAGCTGGGCCCAAACATAAAGTACAGACATGATGAGAGGAATCATCAGCAACTGCAATATTAAAAAGAAAAAAGAAAAGAAAAAGTTACCATCACTTTTGTAGACACCTGAGAAACTTAAACAGGCAGTAGGAACTACAAGTTTCAGAAACGATCTGTAAGCATGATACATCACCAAAATCCTTAAAGTTTACCCCAGAATCTTTGCCAAATATCATGGACCTGTTCACAATCTAATGAGAAAGCTAAGCAAGAGAACCGACAGGGTCATTCTATATTGCTGCGCTGGAAAATGCCTTCTCTGTTAATGAAGACACGGTCCCAGTAGGCTAGAGGATTTGGGCTTGTGTGCTTACCTAAGCTATCATAAGCTGTTCACTTCCTGGTATAGACATCAAATGATTAATTCACACACAAAAAGCACAGATTTTCTGAGCGTCATACCAAATATGATCAGTGCTCCTCCTCACTCTCAACACAGCCATGCCTATGCTTCAGTGTAGCGCAGTCGAGGCACAAAAAGGTATCTCAGGTACGTAAAACAGTAGCACAAGACCACATGAAAGCAAAGGGCTCTAGCTCTTACTGAGTGAAATGGGAGCTGCAGCCAGTTCCACTGCTCCTGGCTGCTTGGTACCACACTTACCACAGTCAGCAGAACAGAACATATTTGTGCCCCAATTGTTTCTGTTCACGAGCCAGGGCACTAACCCAAACGCACCCCCATCTGCAGCTAAGCTAACAGGCCAGATGAAGCGTTACTGCATCTAGTTACCCATTATGTCTCTCAGAAGCTACCGCCACCATGGGAAGGTGTACCACTGCTTCAGCATCACCAGCTCCCAGTACCACGGCTAGATTCGGCAAGGTCATCTTGGTAGAGCCTCAAGTTAAACCTTGTTCCAAGCTAGGAGATGAGACCGTTTCAAATACTCCAACTACATACAGGCACAGTAAGGAAGTACTGCTAGTGAAACAAATATAAAGCAGTATTTCAGCTCTCTGCTGATTTCTAAACTGGAGAGACACTGGGCTAACACTTCTGCAAACTGGCTTGAACACCACCAAGCAGCTTGGCTGACTGGAACGGTAGTTAAAATGCATCACTGTAGAGGTGGCACTAATTTAAAGTGAAACTTGTTACAGTTGGCATACTCGAGTCGGTGTAGCCTTCCGCAAGCCCTACGGTGCTCAGCACTCTGGCTCTTCCCACAGGCACCTACCTAGAGGTCTTTATTCAACTAGCTTTTGCCTTCTGGAAAAACAAAGTGATGTCTAGACTCTGAAAGTATTTGACATGGGAATAAAGGCCCAGCTGAGGTAACTCTGTCTTCTCACTTTGCACACAAGCCACTCAACATGAGCAAAAAACCCTATTTCTAACAGCAAAAAAAATATTTGTACACCAAACAACTGCTCCTCTTTCAAGTAAGACTTCAAATGTAAATTTAAAACCATTTTAATTTCCCTTTTATAAGGATGACATAAATCAATGCTTCAGTCTCAATTCAAACAACATACGTGCAATTGTAGCATTTTTAAGAGAAATTCTGTGGAATCTTCCCCCCCAGCAAGAACATTTCAAGTGCCAAATTAAGAAGAGCCTTTAACAGAGCTCAATCCTGACTGCAGATGCACGATCGCTCTTTTAATCCATCAGATAAATGATCTAATAAATACTAAAATAATCTTGTACAAAATACTGGAGATATTGCTGCAGGCTTTGGGTGATGGGAACAGAAATTAGATGAAGAATGAACTTCAGAGGCAGGCTGAAAAAAATGTTATCTGATTAGATACTCTGTTGTGTCCAACATATGTGTCCTCATTTTCCTCCTCAGAATCTGGGCAGGTAAGAATCGCCTTACTGAAACCGGTTATTTAGATTGCTATTTTAATCATTCTTGTGAGGATTTTGCACTTCACATGTCTGGTATGAATCTTGAGATGCATTTTTCACAAAGAGATCTTCTGTCAGCAAGCAAAAGGAAGGAATGCTGTGAAATGAACTTGAGAAATCTAAGGAACCCAAGAATCATTTTTAAGAATAAGAATGCACATCCACAGATCTTACTACGCGCTCATTATAGGAAATGGTACACAGGTGAAACTCTGGGTCCATTTTAGTAAAAGAAAGAACACTTTCTAACTAGAAGATCAGATTTTCGTTCCTTGACTCCCTATTGACATTATGCGGGGCAGAGTCAGATACAGGCTTTTGATCAGGCTAGCTGAGGCTAACACAAACTACTTTGAAAGCCAAAAACTAACAGCACACACATAACTAGTCTATTTTGATATAAGCTAAAGCAACCTAGCGTAACTCATGATGTGCAGTTACGCAGATATGCTGTCTACAAAGTCATTAAATAGACACAAAGTTCCAAAAGGTTATTTTAAAAGACTGCACTGCACTTACCTGCATGTCCATTGCCAAGCCAGTTATCTGTCATCGCGTCACTAAGGAAAATGCAACAAACCTTGACAGATGAGAATGACCAAAAGAAGCTACACATGCACACACTGAACACACATGGAAAGGTCTTTAACTGTACAGCTTAAATGTAAGTGTCATGTGAATGTAATGGTCATGTGAATTATCAAGTCAAGCTTTGGAAAAATGAAAAGCCTTCTATGATGTACAGACCCATGCACATTGCTTATGTACATACCAAACCCAATCAATCTTTGCAGAAAATCATGTTACAGGCCAGGAGTTGATTCTTTCTTTAGTCTCTTTAAACACAAAAGTGCTGTTTTTATAACTATAAGGATACTAGATCAGAAAAAACATCTAATAACACAACTGGGTCATAGAAAAGAAATAATTTCTTGAAGTCTATCAATGCAGACTTTTAATAGAATTTTCCTAACTCAGAACATGAAGGATCTGCTTGCTGTCGTAATTGCTGGGGAGAAACAATTACTGAAGAATTATGCTATGATCAGAATGCTTTTAATAGTTCACAAATGAGTGTAAGATGGCACCAAGCTTTTTCCCAGATTACATATTCAGGTTACTCCTTACACTGTATATGGAACAAGCAAGTGGAAACTTTCAAATGACCATTTTGAAAGTCAAGTCATAATCAGATTCCTCCAATAGCTCACAGCTCAATAGCCTGCAATGAGAATTAAGCTGACGGTTTTCTTAACATAACTAAACCTAAGCTGTTTTCCTAGTTACTACTGTAGCTCAACAGGATTAGCAGGAATGACAACAGCAATTCCCTCCATACAGTGGAATGTGACTGGAGATAGTCAATCTATTGATAAGGCAGCAGCATTTCTACACAGTAGCTTTTCTGGCTTATCTGGTACACGCTGAAGTCACAGGTCCCTTTTTTGCCTGCATATTGTGCTACTCCAAATTGCTATAAAGGAGGCTAGGAACAGCAAGAATAGAACAGGAACAGAGATTATTTTTCTAATGGGGTACAGTAAGAAAGAATAAAGAAGTGCCATTGAGAACTATTCCAATCAGTTCTGTTCAAGAAATAAACACACAGCGTAGCGAAGCCTGGGGTCATCCAGGGCTCCCTAGCTAAAGCAAGTCTTTCAGATCAAAATCGTTCATCCAACTCCAGCCTGACTCAGCATTCAGAGACATTACTATTCCACGACTTTTCTGGCATTAGACAACCTAAACTACGCTGAAATGAGAAAGTACGCAAATCACCAGAATAAGTAACAATATGTTAGCTAAAGACTGGACAACACAGACCTATAAGGGCACATCTACACTACGAAACTGAGTATAGCGCAGAGATCCATAAAATCATAGAAGAGTTAAGGCTGGGAGGGACCTCTAGAGATTGTTTAGCTCAGCCCTCCTGCCCAAAGCAGGGTCAACTAAAGGAAGTTCCTCAGGACGGTGTCTAGTTGGGTTTTGAATACCTCCAGGGATGGAGACTCCACAACTTCTCTGGGCAAGCTGTTCCAGTGTTTGCCCACCCTCACCATAATAAGGTTTTGGGTTGTGTGGGGGGGGGGGGGAGGGGTTTGGGGGGGGGTAGGGTGGTTTCTTGTTTTTAAACATTTAAATGAAATTTCCTGTGTTTCAATTTGTGCTCGCTCTGCCAAAAGCAACACTGCTTTCACAGATTTAGCCAACTTGTAACCAGCAGGTGACGTATCTCTCCATGAGGTACCCTTGAATTTCCAATTCAGGGAATAGCAAAGATGAGACCTGTTTACACCCGCCATCTTAAACACACTACATGTACTAGCCCACGGGCTCCTAGCCCATATGGCAATCCACAGAAGTGGTTAGTCGAGGCAATACAGTGAACACGATGGAAGCTCATGCAACACAAGCAGAGCATTATGTAAGCAGAACTCTAGTCCCCAAATTACAAACCTTTATTAGTACGTTTATTAAGATTCTCCCTCCAAGTCACTCACTACTTCTTCTCACTACATTTTTAAAACTGTTAGTTGATAAAACCTGGTCTTTGAACATATTTCCAAGTAGAAATAGGAGAACCGAAATATTCCAGAAGTTTAATAAGCAGAAGGATACAACAATGCAGATCCAGTTAAACAGGAGCATGAACATGTAATCTGCTGGTCTTCCATCAAAAGCACCTGTAAATAAGAAGAATCATTAGAAAAACCCTTGCAAGGCACTGAAAATGATGAAAAAATCAAGACTCCTTCCAACACATTTATATAATAAAGGTCCACTAAATTAAAGGTCCACAAACTCTGCTCTGTGCCCAAGTAACCAGCTAAGTTGGCAGACAGCTAGAAATTACTATTTTGCCTCGATTCTTCAAATAGCTACCCTGGATAACAATGTAGTATATCGCAATCACAGAATTGTTCGGGTTCTTTTGATTTCCATCTACACAAACACTGCCTTAAGACCGCTTACAAGTAAGCTCTCCCTTGCTTATCCAGAGCATCTTTTCTGAGGATGTTGGTAGGAACGAACTTAATAGTACAGCTGGTTGATGAATGTGACCAACACCATGCAAGGGACACATTATGGCAAGCTAACATTTGTGGATCATCCTCCTTACCTGTTTTACTTTTAGGAGTTTAAGAAAAACTCAGATAGTAACAGTTACCCTAAATACAGCCTGTAGCTTACGGTTTTGTTGGTTTTGTTTTTTTAATTATTTATTTTAAATAGGCTTATAATGGAACAACCTACAGGACTGGAAACTAAGACATTCAGCCTATTGCATTGCATGTGCACACATCAACTCTACGTTAAAAAAAAAAAGTTAACTCTGGAGGTAAGTGGATTTAACTTCGTAAGACTTAATGGGGTTGGATCCAGTCCTTCCTAAGGAGTTACCAGTTGGAAGCACACAGTAAGCAAATACAGTTACACAGCAAAAGCAGAGACACAAAGGTTAACTATGAAGTCATAGGAAAACTAGTCCTTTCTTTGCCAACTTACATCTTTCTTGCATCATCTAGTCAGGCTCAAGAGATATGACTATTTTTAGACTCCAGAAGAGTTAATGTATGTGACAGAAGAGTATGCATGTGCATGTATACATGCGCACTGTTCCTTCTTACAAGCTTGTTTCCAGTTCTGAACATGTATCAGCATTTTTCAGGAGATTTTTGTTAAAAACCAAAACCCACAACAACCCCTTGTAAACATGAAAATCATAAGCTCCCACTCTTTCAGATTCTGGTAAGTCTGTTATCACAGACCTCAGCATTTGAGCACAATTCCTGTTAACTCTAATATAGCCCAAGAATACTAGTGAGATATACCCAAAATATAGTAACAAGCATAATGCACCAGAAACAAGCTGAATTACACAAGCTGAATTACACAAAATAAAACATCAAAATGCCTAGGGATTTCCACTGTCAAAGGAGGCAAGCTGAAAAGAGGGGCACTGTTTAACGCTACCACTATTTAGTTTCCTACAACTATTTTATATGCCCCCAAAATTAAAAAACAAACAAAAAAATACCCTCAGTATTAACTTTTTTTTTTAAAATAACAGCTAGAGTAACTCAGCCTATGTAAAGCAAAACTGATATTTCAGTCATTTTATTATTTAAGTTTAGACACACAAGTTGGGGGAGGGAGGGTCACTTCAAAAATATATTTTATAAAGTTTAAATTTGGAGAGCTACATGAATTGAAGTTTTCTCCTTACTGTTGCCATACAACAAATCTCAGCAAATAAAGAGAGGAAGCTGACTAACTCTATAGAAACTCCAGCATAGCAGAATATGAAGGAAATAAAGGAAATATTTTTCCTTCCATTTTTTTCACTTCTCATTTTTCAATTCTTGTTAATAATCTCCTAGATAAAGTGTTTAAGTTGCTTTTTTCCATTTAATACCTGAGAAAACTGAGCTACAGACTCACAAGAGGTGACAGACTACCAAGCTGTGAAAGCTCTTTGCTGTAATGAGTTGGTTGAGCACAGGGATGAGGTGGGCTCCAGCCCCCTGGGTCCATCCGTGGGGCCCAGAACGCAGCCTGGGCATTGGGGAAGAGCTGCAGACTGCTCGCCTCCTCATTCACGCTGCCACTGAGCAATCTCCGCGTATGCCCATTTTGGTTTCTCTGCTGGTATTTGTTATGTTCTTCAGCAACAGAAGCAAGACAAAACACGTCAATCTCATTTTCCTCAGGAGGCCAGAGGTCAGCTCATTAGGAAAACATCACAAGCACAGTACAGAACTGTATGGGTATTTTTACAGCTAAATCTCCTCCCCACATAAATTTGAAGTTAACATGTAACATTAGTGTGTGCTCAAAAGCCACGTACAACCCTGAAAATAAAATCTTTCACTTCCTCATTTTCACCGACAAAGGGAAACAGAGATCTCTGCTGATTCCAACCTGTAAATACATTAAAAGCAACTTGCACACCTCCCACTTCAATAACTACAGGAGCCAAACCTTTTTTTTTTTTTTTTTTTTTGGAAGAAAGGGAAGGACTGACCTAATTAAAAACTTTTTATACCAAGAAAAATGACCATTAATAGAGAGGTGACATGCATTAGTTCAAACAAAAACACATCAGATGACTTCCCAGTTTCAAACTCCAGATGCACACAGCAAGAGTGCAAATTTATTCTTGAAAGAATCCAGTTCCTTTCCTGACACTTGTGCTGTAGCATAGACACCTAGAAGATTTTTTAGTATTACCAGTGATGCCTTACAATGTATTAATAAGCAACTCTTACTACACATAGCTTTGCACAGTAGAATGTCGTAACTGCCATACTCTCTTGCATGCACATGTCTATAACATAGTACAAGAGAAGAGAAAGGGGGACTGTTTTTAGCTCTAAAACTACTACTTGATAAGAAAAAGCAAATATTTAAATCCAATCTGGCACCATGGCTGCATTTCCTCCCTTTCCCTGCTACTGTTCTCATGACAAAAAAAAAAAAAAAAAAAAAAAAAAAAAAAAAAAAAAGGGGGGGGATTTTACAATACTCTCTGGAAGACAGATTTACTGTGGAGCTCTTCTCTGCCTACCCAAACATCATCTTTCTATGCATTGCCACTTATACCATCAGCTCTAAGACTTCATTAAAACTACACAGAAGTTCTTCTTCATAAGGGCTTTCAGGAGGAGTTCAGCTTTGTAAATACTTTAGCTTAATTATTTATCTCCTTTGAAATAATTTTTGCCAAGCCTTAATGGAATGTGCAACACAATGAAACCAGTTTTGAAGCTACCTTCTAACAACAATCTCTTGAGACTATCAAAACGATGCTTTTTTCATAAATTGTGCTTTTCTCCATAATCTGATCTCCTTTTTTCTGCTCCCAATTTCTTCCTCTAAATTGAAGTCCAACTAGTTTCCTAACTTTTTAACATTTCTATTTGACAGAAAGGTACAGGATTTCTCTCAACTCAGGTCAAACTACAGAAGAACACAGGTAAGCATCCTTGCCAAAAATGATATTGTTATTTTCTCAAGATGAATACACCTGCTGTTATATATGTTTTAGCATACTTCCGTGTTAAAGGAATCAAACACAGCAGAACTGAGGCAAAGTTGTCTTTTATTCTCAATTCCTGAATTCCAACAGCTGGAAGCACCAGGCTGTATTCACAGGAGAAGCGTCACATTTAGATCCCAAATGAATAAGCTCCCTTCCAAAGGAAAAGAGCCGGTCACACCAACCAGTTTTCAGAGCAGTTTCCCATTGACCAGAGTACGTGGGCACAGAGATGAGCCAATTTTGCCATAATCCTGTCCAATCAGCCATGTGCCTGCCTCCACAAACCAACAGAAGCTCTAGCTGGCAATACTAAGTCACTATTAATTCCGGGCAGCGTTTACCACATGCATACAACTTAACGGATAACATACCTGTTTCTAATCGTGACGAATATTGATACAAGAAGTATAAATTCACCAAATAGAGAAATCCTGTTCCAGGTCCCACTGGGAAGAAGAAAGTCGCAGTTATCGGACGCCAGATCTGTCCAGATCAAAAGAGAAGGAGCTCACTTTTATACACTGTAGAATAAATTCAAATGTACAGTCTTTTTATTTCATTTGTTACCAATTATGTGGAAGATTAAGGAGTAGATTAAAAGATAAATAGTCCAAGTATCCATTTTTGCTGCTACAGCAGCCTTTACAGGATTTTCCTTTTATGATCTGATCAGCAAAGCTATCAAGATTGCAACAGAAATCACACACAATTTTAAGGTCATCTCCACAGTACTGAGCACCTTTTGCAGTGCAAGAAAGAGATTCTTGTCATGATGCTACCTGTTTTAAAGGCATCCATATGGCACCCATTCCAACTTGTACAGGAGCAAATCTTCCGTAAGGACTTCACACCATAGCCTTTAGTATACATTTCCAGATAGCAACACATACTATTCTGAGCATTTTGCACCTGCTTTAGAGACTTTCTCAACTATCAGTATCAGGTACAGACATCAGCAATGCAGCAGGTAGCAGGGACAGAAAACATCTACCCATTTACGAATGAACCAGCACTTTAGCGTGCACCATTTCAGAATAACATATTAGGATCCTGAACACCATAACTCAAGAAGCATTAACGGAACTACAGAAAGAGACAGTCACTTAAGATAGTAAATTCAGGGGACAGTCATGAAACAGACTACAGAAAGAGTTGCTTATTTGGTTTTTTTTGCATTTTTTTTTCCGCTGTATGTATAAGGAGCACGATGATAGAATCTTAAGGATTGGGATTTTTTTCTTCACTTTCCACTTTGATTCAACCAGGCATTCCACATCCTAACCATGTGCAAACCAAAATAGCAAAATTTTAACCTCCCAACACAAGGGGAAAAAAAAAAAGATTCTATGTCCAGACTGCAACCACCCTCATCATTGTTAATACATGCAACAGCACTGCATGTCTGAAACTCCAGGACGTCAGTGTTAAACTACATCAACCATAAGCACAGAAGTTGACAATCTCCAATTTTAAACTCCAAGTAATAACACAAACTCTACGAAAGTATATAAAATGCACTTCACTAGCTCTGCCTTAACATTTCCAAAAGCACCTCAGGTTCAGGGCAGTTCTGCACCTGCCTTTCACGGGGTCGTACACACACGATCCCTTTACAGACTAAGCAAGGCTGGGCAAGTCACTTGGAGTCCACCAAGCGCCCAGGAACAGCCAGTGACAGCCAAGAGGACAACCCTAAAAAAAGTACCTAGGAAAGGGGTGCAACAGGATGGGTTACAAGCCAAACTACGAAGCCCTTCACAGGCAACTGCCCCTTTCCTGCTCGCCAAGGGCCCTGGACAGGGCTGAGCACCACTGCCTGTGTCACCTTGGGGCGCCTCGGGGCTGCAGAGGACTAGCTAAGCGGTGCCCAGCCCGCAGGCTGTGTACAGGTTAAGCAGGAAGGCAGGCCCAGCAGGAAGGCAGGCCCAGCTTCCTCCTGGAGGCAACGGGCTCGCTCATGAGGGCTGTCCCAGTGCGTGACTCCCTCCCAGAGACGCCACCAGAGCGGGGGTGGGGGACCGACCTGCCGCCTGCAGCCCAGCCCGGCCGCCCACGCACTACAACTCCCAGAATGCCGAGCGCGCCCCCGACCTAGGCTCTCTACGGCGCGGGCGCCGCAAGGCACGCCGGGACCGGTAGTGCGGCGCCTACCTGGAAGCGGTTGATAAAGGCGTCAGGCCAGAGGAAGAGATAGACGGGGCTGACGAGGCCCAGCTTGCCGATGAGCGGCACCGCGATGGAGCCGGCGAACCAGTAGCGGGTGATCAGCGGGATGCTCCGGAACCAGTCCCCCAGGTCCGACATGTCGCTGCGCTCGGCCGCTGCGGCCGGGGCCCCGCTGCGAACCGGCCGCCGAGGGAGAGGCGAGGGCGCGGGTTTGGCCGCGCGGCTCCCACAGCGCCGCCGCCGCCCCGCCGAGGGAGGAGGGGAAAGCGCAGCCCGCACCCGCCAGACGTGGCGCCGCCGAATTCGACCCCGCCGCAGCCACTTCCGGCCGCGCCCCCTTCGGCTGCCGCGGCAACGGCAGTGCCGGAAGTCCCGCCTCCCGGGGGTCGGCAGTCCGGCGGTGTGGGGCGGGGCGGGAAAAGATGGCGCCGACAGCGAGAGGCAGTTGCCGGAGGGAGGGAGGGAGAGCGGTGCGGTGTTTGGGGCAGGGGAAAAGCGGGAGGCGCGCCGTTGTTCCCGGTGGTGCATCTCTCGCTTTACTTTTATTCAGGCTCTCTATAGGCTCAGGATTTACAACTGGTTCATTTTCCCAAGATTAAACGCATGAGAGATGCCAGTGTTTTTGTAAAAAGAAATGGATCTGCAGTAAATTCTGCAAAAAATGTGTTAAGTATTTGCCTTGAAAAGCATGGGCTCCATTTTTTAAAAAAACACATGGTGACTACGTTCCAGTTTTCCATTCCTTACCTTTAGCCCATGTCTTGTCTCAGGGCATATCCAACTTCTGAAGCTTTCAGAGCAGTTCGGGCACAGTCTGTAGCCGCCAAGCAATATAGCATTATTTTGCCATTAATAACAGCATGAGCTACAGTGGCATTGTACATATTTTTATTGGCTGATGGCTAACCCAATTTTTCCATCAGTTCAAATGCGGGCTCCGTGTTTTTGAAGCTATGTGAGGGTCTCATCTTTGTATGTTTATGTGGTTTAGTAAGAGAGTTTCTACATGGGTAAAATTATAACCTCGCTTCTACAAAAATCCAGTCTTTCAAAGTCACGCTGATCTTTTTCAGTGTTATTTTCAATAAAGTGTTCAGCCGAATGTAGGACATCCTTGCCAAGCTGAATGCAAGACTTAAGGCTCCAATCCTAACTTACACACGTTGCTGGCTTTTGCTTAGATTGCTAGTAACGCATTCCCAGCCTCCTCGTGCTGCAGTAACGGGGCTCTTCGCCCCAGGCCGTGTCACAGCACTGTTTCCCCTCGCCGTGTTTGTTAACGCCGGCTCCGCTGTGACCGCCCAACGGGAACTACAACTCCCGGCAGGCTCCGGGGCTCCCAGGCCGCGTGGCCTGTTCCATTCTCCGAAAGGCCGACAGTAGGGGGGGGTTCCCCCCTCCACTTCCCATTGCCCCGTATTGATAACATGAAAGCGGGGCGTACCACGTGTGCGGCGCCCCCTGCCGCGGCGGGGCGGCGCCCCCTGCGGGGGCCCGCGCGGCGGCCGTTGGAGCGGACTTGAGGGGAGGCGGCGAGCGCCGGAGCCGCACCGGGCCGCGCCGCGCCGAGGATGCAGCGCTGCGACCTGGGCGGCCGGGAGCAGGGCCCCATCTGGCACCGCAAGCCCAGCCCGGCGGCGCGGCAGGGGTAACGGCCGCGGGGGGCGGCGGGGCAGGGCGGCCCCGCGCGCAGCGAGGCACCGCGGCCGCCGAGGGCCGGGCGGTGCCGGCCCGGCCCGGCCGGGCTCCGCCCTGGGAGCCTCCCTCCCTCCCTTCCCCGTTGCGCAGCCCAGGCCTCCCTTGCTGCGCCGGGGCGTGAGGAGGCCGAGGGCGCTGCCTGGGGGGGGAGGCCCCGGCGGTCACGCTGCCGCCGCCCCCCACGGGAAGGGGCGCAGGAGGCAGCGCCAGGTCTTTCATGTCGGTCCGGGGGGTGCAGCGAGCCTCGGCGGACACAAGCTACAGCCGCGGGGTTTCCACTTAGATAGTAGGGAAATTTTTTCATTATGAAGGTGGTCAAACATTGGAGCTGGTTCGCAGAGAGACTGTGAAATCGCCATCCTCGGAGATGTGCAGAATTTGCCTGGACAGGGTCGTGGCCAACCTGGTCCAACTTCGAAGTTGGCCCTGCTCTGAGCGGGGCTTGGAGCAGATGACCCCGGGGCCCCTTCCAACCTGAATTATTCCACAGTTCTGTGACACACCTGGAGCATCTGTACATGTGGTCCAGCTCCCATGTTGTGCATTCAAGCAAGAGACATAGCTTCAGTGGACTTCATAAATTATCTGTGTAACAGCTCTATAAGTAGTGACTGCTTATAGGTTAGGACCTTAATGATCAGAGAGCTGGCAAAACCATATATGGTCTTATGATACTTAGTTTATAGTGCAAGCATTCTAGGGTTTCCTTTTTATAAGCAGGAGGTTGAACTACATCATTGATTGTATGATTTTGCAGACCATATCTGTGATAAGGAAGATCACTAGATTATTAAAGTGATAAATAAATGTTTACGCTTGTTGAGTTACTGTCCTCAGAGATGTGTGTAGATTGGGGTGTTTACAAATAATATCTTCCAAAGATTGAGCAACTCTAATATTGTAGCGGTTACCCATGCTAACTATTTTGAGCTTGTGAATGTCAAAATCATCCCAATTTAGTTTTTCTTTTGTTTTTAATTGTATTAAACAAATTACCATGGGCAAATTCCCTGGGGAGTTTATTTAAAATGTTCGTGATACATGAGAAAAGGTCAAAATATGATCAAGCCCAAGCTAAAGAACCATATAAATGCGGTTTTTTTAGTACTTTTATAGTGCTTGGCATGGAAATTCTGGATGCAGTTCCATGAACTGATATTTTTATTCTCCTAAGTTAATTTAGTAGCAAAGGAACTTTTGAAAGGCAGAGAACCATGTTGAGGAAGTATTGGGAGATGCTGTAACTAGACTGATAAGTGCTCTCATTTCAGGATGTTTTTAAAATTGGAAGTCATACTTTGTTTTTTAATGGCATTACAGATACTGTTATCACATGATTATAATATAATTATAACAAATTAGCTTAACATCCATCTAATCTTATTTTTATGGCCCCTCCCTTTTACCCCAGAAAAGAATAATCTTAGCAGGATGAGATTCAATTAGTTTTGTGTCTAGTGTGAACAATAGCTGCATGGCCCATCTTCACACTTTGTACATGTACCAACAGTTGCATGCAGATGCTGGGTTGCATATTCTACTCTCTTGGCGGTCAGTGGCTGCAAGTGCCTCGTAGTCTTTAATCAGCATCCCAATATCCTGTGCATTTTTACATATTTACTTTGATTCTGAATTTACATTCAGGTAGTTATAGAAAATAATTGGTTTGCCCTGTATTATCCAAGAAATCCAGGAATAGCAGCTCTCCCATGTTTTTGGAGTAAGTAATGTCCTGCTTCCTGGACCAACCTTCCTCTAATGACTTACTCTGAATATGGGCTGCTGTTCTGCATCAGGCCCCACCCTCTGCTAACAGAGTGATACAAGTTCAGAGTGTGAAAAACTGTCAAGAGCAAATTTTGTTCCATAATATCTCAGATGAAAATGATAAAAAATGGCTTGCTTCATACTTGTAAAGACTTTAGAAAGAAGTGGTATGAAAACCAAATTGCTCCTCATCTGATCTAAGTGGTTTCTTATAGTAACTCATAGCTTTTCAATTTTCTAGCTTGTTTCTTTACAGGGAGAGTGAAGAACCTGGTAGGCAATACATCACCATAAAAGTTAGTGCTATTCATTAATAATATGAATGGCAGTTGTGTAACTAGGAGCCTCATAAACTGGCCAGGAATGGTGGATTTCCCCCTGTCTGCTTTACATAATGTCTCCTAACTACCTTCCAACAAAGTGAATACTTTTAGAAATATGTGCTCTTTCACAGAAGAAGATTTTTCAAAGATGACAATGAATGATTAGAATTGTAAAAGGAATACTTTAATCCTAGATCCTGGAGAAATACATCTTAAGGAAACAGTTCAAAACATGGTCATTTTGCTTCCTTTCTTCACAGAGTTATAGTAAACATAATTCATAGTGCCACAGGATATCATTCAAAGACAATACATTTTCTGAATGTGACTTTTGACAGTTCTGGAGATTCTCTACTTGCTGGAGACCACCAAGGAAATATATATGTTTTTAACTTGAATGGAAACAGGTAAGAATATTTATATCAACCAAAAGGTGCTATTTTTAATAATACATTTTAATTGTCTTGACATCTGTAATGTTTTTCATGCCTGGTTGAGATAGTGGTTTACTCAGACCTGAAACTGCAAGCCAGTGTCTCACGTAGGCGCCCTACATACTATTTTATTGGTTTAGCTGCTCCAAAAAAGCAGAAGATTGTAACATTATACTGAACAGACATCAATATCATAGATCTTCAGTGATTAGTTAAGTGTTACCACATGAAATAGGTTATTCTGTGAATAGTACTGATCAATTAATAATTATCTATGAATTACAATAAATTAGACCAAGTATTGTCATTTGCAGAAATACACGAATCAGTCTTTTCAATTTCACACTATTGAGTTTTAAATATGAGCATTGTTTTTTATAATTCTTTGCTCCCTTCTTTAACATTAATTTGTTTTTCTCTTGGCGAAATATGTTGAAACTGATTAATTTATTATTTTACTTGACATTCTGAACCAAAGATTCCTAACACAATAAGAACATCCTTTTTTAAATAGGTTCAACCTTGTCCAGCGAACAATGCAGGCTTGTACTGCTTTGGCATTTAATCTTCGCAGGAAGACAGAATTCCTTGTGGCTTTGGCAGATTATTCCATTAAGTGTTTTGATACAGGTAGGGAGAAATTTAAAGCCTTTCTGTAAAAATCTGGATTGTTATGAAAACATATATAGGTTTAGCTTCAACCTCAAATTTGTAAGATTTTTGGTGGAAGTCTCACTGTGTATTACATGCAATGTAGTCTTCTGAAACAACAACAAAAAAGATTATAGTCCTGTCTTTTATGGGTAAAGAGCCCTTTGCTTCGTCACAGCTTCTTGTTTCCACTGAGTCACACAGGTTTCTGTTTAAGTGAAGTATAGCACAGGATCAGGATTATATGTGTTAGCTTTTCTGAAGCAGATCCATATATGCTTCTGGAACAAGGTGTGTAAAAACAAAACAAAACCAGCTGTCAGTGTATTAGAGTTTGCAACTGAGCCAGCTTTAAACTTTATTTACAGAAAAAATATTTAAACAGGAAGACAATACACTAAAAGAACTGTCAGTAGTTTTGAGTATGCAAGTAAATCTGTATCCTCATTCAAAAGTGACATCTAAAATTACTTTCACAGGCTACATGTTTGTTTTTGACTTGATTAGAAGTTAAATGGTGAAAGGCATTGACAGTTCATTCTTCATAAGTTAGTCTTAACTTATCGGAAAGTGCACTTGTAGTGTCTCCTATCATCTGGACTTAAATCTTTAGTAGAAGCAGTAGAAATAAGTCATCTGTGATTTGAAGGTTTGAGTCTGATATTATTGGTGGAGATTTTAACTAACGCTGTTTCCCAAAATAGAGGAAGAGTAGGAGATACGGTCTGAAGTGCTCTGTTTTTCCCCCCATAACTTTCTCACTGAAGACCAAAGACTAAATTTAGTTTTTGGATGCATTTAGAGAAATCTTGTTAATCGGTCCACAGAGTTCTGGCTGTTTGTATGGTGGTGTTTCCAGATGCCAGATCATACTGAAGAATGTTTTAAAACACTATAAATACTTTCCACGTAAATCAGTATTGGGCAAACTATCCTTAGAGGTGTATTAGTAAATACTCAATTGGAGGGCCCCATCAACTGCTTAAGAGGCTCTACCCTGTAATCCCATGTCCTCCTCCCATGCGATAACAGCCCTAATGAGCTGCTCAAAAGCCATTTCCCATCTTTGATGCCATAGCGGTAGGTCAGTTGGAACCACCCCATGGGCTGTCAGGCAAACTACCCAGTATAAATAGTATAATTGCCACAAATATTGTTTAGTTGCTGAGGAAAGATTAGTGGTCATGCAGTCACAAGTGGGAGAGAATGCAGTCAGAGAAACCATTTCTTTAATATGCAATACGCTGCATAAAAATGTTCTGCACTCTAAAAGAATTAATGAGATGTAGCTTTCTGACTCTGCCTTTCTATAGTCATAACCTGTTGCCATTAAGCCTTCCTTCTTTACATCTGTAAATGGCTGCGTAATCATTCGTGCATATTGCCCGCAAGTCAAAACAAGTGTAGATTTCTAGCTAGAACATTCATGCCTCAACTTTTAGACATTACTGCTGGTGTTCACAATGGATAATCTGCCTACTAAACATATTGAACTTACCCAGTCTCAATGTTCATGGCTTTTTAAGATTGATTCTTAGGCTAAATTAAACAAGTCTGTGCGAGTTGGCTTTCTGCGTAAGGAATAACTTACAAAATCTGTTACTTAGCGATGAGGAGAAGGTTATGTTTCTGTAAGGTATAATAACTATATGAAGATTGCTACCTTTGTTTCTTGTTTGTTGGATTGTGGTGGTGAACAGGTATACTAGGTGTGCTTAAAAGTCTCTTTCACTGCATAATGTTGACAATAAAGAGTAAAGCAGTAGTTGCTTTGCTTAGAATGAGTTTCAGATCCTTTTCATTTTTTTCATCAACTCCTACAGAAACCAAAGAACTAGTTAGTTGGATGAGAGGACATGATTCTTCAGTGTCTTCCATCTCTGTCCATGGCTCAGGCAGGTACGCCATCACTACATCTCCTGATACAGCACAACTCTGGGACTTGGACACCTTTCAAAGAAAAAGAAAGCTGAATGTTCGTCGGTCTGTGAGTATACAGAAGGTGAGTAAAGAGCAATTGCTAAAGCATAAAACAAGCATACCTGGGTGGGAGTAATACCGCATATTAAAATCACAGTACTTGAAAATACTTTAAAAAATACAGCTGAATCTTTTCTATGTTCTTTGGACATATCTCCTTAACTGTGATTCTGTCACATCACCCAGACCCCTGGAATCACAACACACTAGTCACACAGGTCTGCTGGGAACATTTAAGGAACCTCCATCTTTGGAGATACTGAAAACTAGGCTGGATTTGACCCTGACCAACCCAATCTAATCTGGAAGTTGGTGCCACCTTCTAGATTGGCCCTGCTTTGAGCTGGGCGGGAGGGCCTCAGAGGACCTCCAGAAATACTCTCCAACCTAAAGGTGTTGCTCAACAGAGTTTTTTGGCAATAATGGTAGTTTAAACAGTCACTACCACCCACCCCATTCAGCTGCTTATTGCAAAGCTGCTCCCCTTCCTGTGTGCCCTGGTCATGCCAGCACTGAATGTGAGAGCTAACAAAGCTGAAAAGTAACTCAGCAGAAAGAATTTACTGCTAGTGACTACTTTGGTTCTGTTTGCTGCAAGACATGCCGGAACAACTCAGGGAATGAGAAGGGTATGTTTGCGTCGAGGAGTGGTTTAAATAGGTCTACCATAGCATTATGCTGATTTTAATAGGTCTGCCTGTGCCACCAAATGTCAAACCTTGGCATAAGTACTACAGAAAGTACCAAAGCTGTCCCTGAGCACTGCTTACATGTGCTGCACTACAGGGAGTAGTCTTACAGACACCACTTCAAACTGAAGTTCTTGTCAAATTGGTCACTAAAATTCCTGTGCTGGTTTTGCAAAGAACAAGGGTATTCATTTGAGTATCTTCATGTTCTAGGTCAGGCAGAAATTCTGTCAACCTGAAATAATATCCCATGGAAATTGCTTGGTGACTATGTTTACATTTTTTGTTGTTTTATTAAAACTGTTCTGTAGGCAGGTCACTAAAATAATTATCACATCTTCCCTCCAGAGATGGGTGCATTTATTTGGTGGATAAAATTTTTCTGATGCTCAGTATGGGTTTTTGTGTAGGCTAGGTGTGGGGGGGTTCTTGTTGGCTCTTGGAATTTGGTAGAATCAGGATGTTTCAATATGGAAACAACTTTTAAACCAAAACAGTAATGGCTGTGGTTCGGTGAATAAATCACTGTTTAGGGAATCAAGAGCTTGTGGTTTTGTTTTGTCTCTACCATTGCTGATATGACCTTATGCAAATAGTCTAACTTATCTGGATCTCGTTTTCCTGTCTTTAAAACAGAGATAATGATGTTTACTCCCATGTCATGGTTTAAGACATGCAGATAAGTGCCAAATTAAAGATCCAATTTATTATTAGACTGTAGCTGGTGACACTCAGTGTCCGAAGTGGCATTCTCACTTGCTATATGAGCCTTCCTGGTAGTTTCCCACCAATCCCTGTAGTGTACTTTGGGTGGTCTCTTCATGTAACCCCAGTTTGCAGTCCAGCATACACCTTCTGTTCAGTCAGTACAGGGGCAAAGCTAATTAGAAAAGACAAAGAAAGAGTTACACCCTATAAGAATGGCAGATGAAAAAAGACAAATGAGAAAAAAGAGCTAAAGGGAGGACATTTGTAATGGCCATTTTCAAAGCAACTTTTCAACAGCGGCTTGTGAGCAGCTTGTGTTATCTATCTAGAATAAAGCACAAGATGAGGAACTGTTCAGTACTCCAGTTTGTCAAAAATTAAAATAGCAACTTTCAACTGCTCCTAAGGCTTCACTTGCTGTTGGAAGGACCCATAAGCATTTTTTTGAGAACAGGAATTAAGAAAAGGTAGAAATCTTCCTGCCTAACTTCATCCATCTGCCTGATAGGCGTCTGCTCTCAGTTCCTTGTCCGGACTTCCTCAGAATCCCTGAAGAAGGACAGGCAGCTCCACAGGGCAACTCAGCCCAGCTAAATATGAATGACTATGGTAGGTGAGGTGACTCTCCCCCACAGGTAACTTTCTCTCACTCACTGTCAAGTGACTAATTTGGGCTGAATATCTAACTTTTAGTCACTAACGTTAGGCAAGGTGAATCCCATCTCACATATCTAGATTTACAAAATGTATATTTATAACCTTTTTGTTATTGTTTTCTTTCATCCTGGCAGCAAAAATTGCATTTCATAGATGAAGAATACATTACTAAACTGTCCACAGTGTTTTTTCTACATTTAATAGTTATACGTAAACCTAAAGAGTTCAAGTCTAAAGAAAAGTCATGGAGTTCATTTGCAGGCTGTTGGTGCTGTTTGGAAGCTGAAGCTACGTTTCAGATGCAGTGAGCTATTCAAAACCCACCAGTGCTGAAAGAGAGCCCTTTTCCTCTTGCTCCTGGATGCTTATTGCTACCCTTTATATTATGCCCTCTCTGCCCCTCATCAGAATCCCCCACAAGCCAATTTAACAGTCAGAAAAATAACGCAGAAGAGACAGGTGATTCTTTGTCACTTCAGCGAGTTAAACCGGCTTAGCAAAGGGTACAAGTTGTGAACCAGTGCAAGGGAGGGCAGGCCTGCCTGCCTGGGGCAGGGGAAGGGGACCTGCCACCTCAGGGATCTCAGCCTTGCGTTGCAGCTGCAGTATGCAGTTACAGTCTGTTAATATCCATGCTGCTGTGGTTTCTTGCTGTATTTTATTCTGTTGTTCAGTTTTGTCCAATTTAAAAGGTACATTCTGGACAACTTTATTCCATTTTTTTTCTTCGTACTCTTTCAGGTTTTCTTTCTTCCACTGAGTAACACCATCCTCAGCTGTTTTAAAGATAACTCCGTTTTTGCATGGGAATTTGATACTCTTCAGTGTAAATACCAGTTGCCAACTCCAGTAGAAGGTTCTGTATTCCTTTATAAGGTCTTTGCAATTACCAGGTAAATTGCTATCTTAAACATTCAAGAGGATACAAAAACTGCAGAAGTTGTAGTTTGTAAAAAGGTTTTCACTGCTTACTTGTAATGTTTTATGGAAGTATTGAGCTATATGTTATGATAAGCTTTTGATCTCTGCTGTGACTGACCCTTTCAGCAACAAATGGCATCAGTTTGTATTACAGCCCCATAGCAGTTGAAGTAAAGTAAGTTGAATTTTAATTACTACTCAAATAAAGTTTAAACTATCCATTACAAAAGCAAATTTTATTATTTAGGAGCTGTTTTGTTCTTTCAGTACAGTATGAGAAGAATAATGATGGATTCAAAAGTGATCTAAGGGCGTAGAAGGAAATGTATGATCTCTCTTATTTTAGCTAATATAATAGTATTCTGATGAAAACTTTGCCTTGTTTGTGATCCAGAGATGGCCGGATTTTTGTAGCTGGTGGAAAATCAAATCATCTTCACTTATGGTGTTTAGAATCAAAGCAGTTGTTAAGAATAATCCAGATGCCTACAAAAGTACGGGCTGTCCGCCATCTGGAATTCCTCCCTGATAGTTTTGATGGGGGCTCTAATCAGGTCAGTTTTTTACAAAGCTTAAGACTGGAAAATTTGTTTACTTGATTCAACACATAGACTTTCGGAGGGTTTTGGGGACAGTGAGGGGATGGGCAGTCTTCCATACAAAGAAAAGTTACTGTCTTAAATATTTGCTCACTTTCTTTTTTAGCTTAATGGAATGTAATTTCTGATTTTGATATTCCTCCTTGTTTTGCATTGTCTATATTCATTGTTGTGTCCTTTTATCTTGTAGGTCCTTGGAGTGTTAAGTCAAGACAATATTATGAGGTTTATCAATATAGAAACATGCAAACTTCTTTTTGACATTGGGAGTCATGAGGAGGGAATTAGTACAGCAGCGATTAGCCCCAATGGACGGTATATTGCATCAGTA
This sequence comes from Apteryx mantelli, assembly GCF_036417845.1. Taxonomy (NCBI): domain Eukaryota; kingdom Metazoa; phylum Chordata; class Aves; order Apterygiformes; family Apterygidae; genus Apteryx; species Apteryx mantelli. The sequence goes on along the minus strand of NC_089979.1, from coordinate 13,151,759 downwards.
ATGGAAAATGGTAGTCTTAATTTATACAGTGTCCAAGCTTTGACTCAAGAAGTAAATAAGGTAGAGTCTTTTACATTTCTTATAACAGCAGGAAATACCATTAAAAAAGATACTTGTCTACAAGATTTGCATATCAGAAATAGTTTGCTAATGTCATTGGCTTAAAAGTTTTGGAGTGCTGTGTTTAAAATGACAAATAAAGATTTTTAGAGTTCCCTTCATATTTATTTCAGCCTGTCAGTTAGTATGATGTTTTTAAAGTACATCATTGTGTTTCTGTTTTCAGGAGGTTGCGGGAGGGAGGATTTCTTTCTACAGGAATTTATATGGAGGATTTCTTTCTATGGAAATTTATATGGACCATTTTTTTTCTTTGTAATAATGTTGTGGGGGGAGCAGGGGCGGAGATCAGAGGATTGTGTTGCTTCTACTCCATTTTCTTCCAGGAAATAGTTTGCAACTGTTGCTCTCTTATTCTGCTGGCACAAATGGTCTTTTTTTTTAACTGTGATTTTGTTCTTCTTACTGTGTTATTAGATACTAGAATCCATCATTATGACACAGTCATCTTCCTAATCCTTCCTAAATAACAAACATTCTAAATACCAGTTCTTATTTTATTAAAGTAATTTATTAATGGGAGTCAAGTTTCTAAATCCAGAATTCCATAAATCTTTAATCACCATGTCTTTGAAGTAACCAGCTTTGTACAATAAAAGAGTTTGAGCTGAGGAAGAATGTGTACGAGGTTGTAGGTCAGACATGCATTTCATTTGTGCTTTTCCTGCTGGGTCGACATGATTTGGGATTGTTACTTGCTTTCCCAATCTCCACAATTAAATTAATACCTACCTGACAATGAAGATTAATTAAAGTTTGTTAAGGTCTTTTGTATTCTCTTTTAGCAGGTTGTATAGAAAGATCTTTCAGTAACACTGAGAAACACACTAAAGTAAATTAGCTGAATACATAATGCACTTGTACTATCCCAATTATATTTTAGTGTTTGCTAAAGAAGAATATACATGATGACTGAGTTGGTGTTTGGAAGCTACATAAACCTTCTCATAGTCTTCTAGTTTATTACAGCATATTTATTCACTTGTGTACTTATTCTGGGGTTTGCAGTCCATATATCTTTGTTTCTGTTATAAATGTGTATCTGTTGTTCCTACTGTGGCTATTGAGCTCAAGAACACTGCATAGAAAACAGAGTAAACATCAAGTTAGAGTGACCTTTAGGCTGTCTCACAAGATGTTAACTGAGTTTTTTTTATTTAATACTAGCCTCCACCACCCCTGTTCAAAGTAGTGGAAGATTGGTCCAAGTGCAAGTTGGGGGCAAATAAACTTAAAGTGAGGGTGACTTCAGGAAGGTCAGAGCGCCCGTGGAAATCCAGAGGAAGCAAAATTCAAACCAGATCGCTGAAACCACAAGTGAACACATCACTTGAAAATAAAGAGGTAGGAAGAAGTTGCAAATACTCTGTTCTCCAGCCTGCAGCTCTTGAATTTCATTGCGAAAAAAAGTTAGCTGCTTACTCTAGAAAGGAAGTTCAAGCACTGATTGACTGTGAAGTTTGAACAGAGAGGGGATTAAGAGTTTTAGCACCTTTCTCCCCCAGTGTTTAGCACATACTCCTGCATTATGTGACACAGACAGAGCTGTGGAGCTGTCCCTTGCCCTTCCCCTGGTCAGGTCATGGGTATCTCTCTGAAGTTGTTCAAGTCACTAGAACCACATGTGGACTTTTGTTAAAACTGCTCTGCTTCTCTGCTAGCAGACTGCACTCCTAAAACTTCTGTCTAAAAACCATAGCATTTTTGTTATTATTTAGGAGGTGCATTATTGTTACATTTATTTCCCTTTTCTCATCCCTGTACTATCTTCTGTTTCTTTATCCCTAGTCTCATATACATTCTCCTTACAGTAGCATTCATCACAAAATGATCCATTCCTTATGTTAATATGGTTTGACTATAGCTATCATTTAATTGTACATAGTTTAGTCATTCGGGGTCTGATCTGTTTCTGACAGAAACCAGTGACAGCTTTTTTTGACTCCAGTAGAAGGTGAATGTTGTTAAAATATCCAGAATGATGTAACAGCAGTATACCTCATAGTTTTTTAAAATACGATGGTAGGAGCTTCAGTATTTAGCTACTGTCGTCAATTAGAGCACAAGAAAAAAGATTATGAAGCAGAAATCCTTACATACGTTCGTTGTTAATTTCCTATTTTGTAGAATGAGTTGCCAGGTGGATTAAACAAGAAACGTCTGCAGGCCTTGTTGAAAGGATTTGGAGAATATCCAGCAAAATACAGGTACATCTGTGTGCATGTCTGTGCTTGCATAAAATAAAATTGCTTGTGCTTCCTGGCCTATGAAAGAGAAGTAGCTTGACTAAGTCTGTATTTTAATTGCAGGATGTTTGTTTGGCGCTCCTTATTACAACTTCCTGAAAACCACTTAGCATTCAGTAGCCTAATAGATAAAGGCACCCACAGTGCATTTGTGCATATTCAGAACGAGTATCCCATCAAAAGTAGGAAACTGCTGAGAGTTTTACAAAGGTAAACATATATTTTCATGTACTGATGTGAAGTGTACCCCCCAGCTGGAACCAGCTGTAATGAAAGTCTAAAATGAAATAGTAGTGCCTTAATGCAGTTTTCCTTTTATAACTTGTATATAGAGCATCTATGTACTGAAAGTTTAGTCCTCTATATGGTTATAATATGCATGCGATATTTTTGTTCGTCTTTGGACCAATGTTTTCTACTCCTTTTCTTGCTTTTACATATAGGACCTTATCAGCTCTAGCTCACTGGTCTGCTATCTTTGGTGAGACACCTTATATTCCTTTGTTAGCGTTCCCATTTGTAAAATTATTTCAGAACAACCAGCTGATCTGCTTTGAAGTTGTTGCTACTGTAGTAGGTAAGCAAAGATGTTTAAAAATCCAATATGCTACAAAGTATTTTAATGCAAATGAGCTTTTCTTGATAAACTGAATGAGTTATTTTCCTGAGAGCTCACCAGAGGTTTTCTTTTAAAGGTGTTCACCAGGAATTAATATGTAGTAGCTGTGTGTTTTAAAACCAAAACCTGTTTTTAAATCAAAACAAGATATTAGACTTCCTTTGCACTGTTTCTAGCAAAAACTTAGCAGTGTAACAGTATTTTTAAAGTCTATTCAGTAAAAAAAAAAAAAAAAAAGTGTATCTAGCATAATTGCAGTGTCATACTGAATAACCAAAATCTATATGTGAGATATGAGAAAAGAGTAGTCAAAAAGAAAAAAGAACTTGCAAATCAAAAGGGAATGATCTCTTTTAAAGTTTTACTCTGTTTAGTTGTCCTAAACATGTGGTAAATCCAGTTTAGTCATTTGGCTGAAAGATGGCAATGGCTGTCTTCTGAAGAAACATACTAAATTAAAGTGCTCTGCTCTTAAATTAGTTGTTGCAGCTGTGTTTGAGTCTATAGAAGATATGTGCTGCCAAGCATACGTAGCCCCTTTGCAAACGCATGCTGTTACTGTCTAAGTATCCAAGTTTACAGAAATTATTCTTAGTATGTTAAAAATTACTTGATACAGGCAGGAGTTTCATGAGACAGGAAAACTGCTTTAAGTATTCCCATCTGCCTCCAACTACTTAGTTCAACAGCACACAGAATTTTTTCATTTTATCTTTAAACCAGATTAGTCCCCCAATCTGATTCACAGTGTACTGACACATACACTTATGCCAGTCCAGCTAGCGGAGCAGTGTATGGTGGGAATGGGGTAGGAATATATTGCAGGGAAGAGGAGGGATGGGAGGATCTTAAATAGGCTTTGCTGCCAAAGACTTCCTCTTAGAAATTTGCAGCTTTTATAATCAAACCTGAGCATTGTCAGGAGTCTGTCACTCTGGATTATAATGGATTATGTTATTTCTCTTGTAGTTAATTTTTGTCAGCGCTGGTTTGAGTATTTTCCCAATCCTCCGGTTAATGTCCTTAGTATGGTGGAAAATATTTTGGCACATCATGACAAAGAACTACTTCAGCATTTGATAAAATGCAACGTGACTTCACAGGTAAAATTCTAGCCAGATTTTGTATATAAAATGTTATTGCAGTGAATGATAGTGCACTAGTCTTCTATTTTGGCATAATTCTTTTTTGAGGGAGTTTTCGTTAAGTAATAGTTAATGATTTGCTCATACAAGTTTGAAGAATATTTCATCACTTTCCGGCAGCGTTTCCTTTTACATGAAGATAAATCCTCATGTACACGCTACTGTAGTTCATAGAAGCCCTTTGCTTTCAAGTGCACATTGTTTGAAAAATTACTGGTTGAATTATAAATGTATCTTTACCTTTTTTTTTCTTTTTTGGAAGGTGGACATAGGTGTGGTGAATGAATTTAGTAAATAAGGCAATGCCATAATTATATATATTTATCATTAGGGATGATTTTAGCTTTGCAAATCTAAATGGAAGATTTACACCTCCATAGAAATAAAAAAATGTCTTTATATTTGCTCCCCTATTCATTGAGAATCTTTATAGGGAGTGGTTAACTTACCTTCAAATCCTCTGGCTTAGTTCCAGTTTGTCTTTCATAAATAAATAAATTCGTGGTATAAGACAATAAAATTTCATATTATTCCAATTAAAGGAACAGTGAAATTCCACTAATGGATTATTTTGTTAATTTTCCCAAATAATGTAGGTTTATGCCTGGCCTCTTCTAGAAACACTATTCTCTGAGGTTCTAACAAGAGAAGAATGGCTGAAAGTCTTTGATAATATCTTCTCCAACCATCCTTCATACTTTCTAATGGTTGTTGTTGCCTATGTTATATGTTCCAGAGCTCCATTGCTTCACTGTAATCAAACAGAGGATTTCGAGGTAAGCATCTTGCAATTTAAGTCATCTGAAATTGTATTTACAGAAAAGCATAAAACATCATATCTATTTTTATGGAAATTAAAAAGAAATGTTTCAATTCCATGTTGATATATTACTGCATGTCTGAACAATGTCATCTAGTACCTGACAAATGTACTATAAATGAATAAAATATTGAGCAATTTCCTGCAGTTTCATATAATGTGAAGATCTTTAAACTTTCACAAGGTTTCTAATGCCACTAAAAGTCATTTTGTGAATGTGGAAAGTTCATCAACCACAAAGTTATTCTGCCTCTTATTTGGGGATCTAAAACTGACTTTGTGCGGAGACAAAATACTGTAGTTCTGTCATGGTCTTATTTCATTATTTTGCCTTCAGATTTGCAGTTAGCGATATTATTTGACTTTCTCTGAAACAGAAATTTACGTTTAGCTTTACATGAGAGGAAGAGCATTTTTCATATGATGACGCCTTTATAGGCAAACAAAGGGCCCCGCCTTGAAAATGTACTTTTGGGCAATCAGTTTGTCAGACATCACACAGACAACATTATTGCCATATTCCTTCAATAATCAGTAGACAGATTTTCTTTTAAGCGTCAAAAGTCACTGAGATTTATCTGTCTGTGTAGGCAGTTGGACTGCTCTAAAGTCACATTCTAGCTTCCCATATCTTTATGTAAACGTAATTTGGAGAGAAGAAAAAGAACCAGAGGATGCTTTTAGAACTTGAAGAGGTTTGGATCAAGTCAGTTGAGCCAGTGATTTTTTACTAATTGTTCGGGCTAACTTGGTAACCCCTTTTTTAATCCATGTTTGGAATATAGAGCTTACTAATTTACCTAACTGTTCCTACAAAGCATATTAAAAGCTTGCTTGATGTTTTGTAGAATGTAAATAGAAGCATGTCTCTTACAGTATTTCTTTCATCATCGGAACAACCTGGACATTAATGTCGTGATTAAAGAAGCTTATCATCTTATGGAATCTACACCAGTAGATATCCATCCACAACATATGCTTGATGACTTCATACCACTTACGAAAGGGCAGTACCCTGTATTTAATAAATATCCCAAGTTCATTGTGGATTATCAAACTCAGGAACGAGAGAGGATCAGGCAGGATGAAATTGCATACTTACGAGAGAGGTATTAATGGGAAAGTTGAAGACAATGTCAAATTGGGAGGGACAGATAGATATGATGTAGTTCCATTTTTCTATTTTAATGTATATGCTTGAGAAGGAAGAATATGATTAAGAAAAATTGGAGACAGTGACTTAAACAGCTACAAAAGTTAAGAGTTATTTGGCTTGCTGTGTTTTTAAGTTAAATTGACAGTCTTATCTTAAACCAAAAGTGTTTGTTATTTCTCAGAAAATATTTGGCCTAAAGTCTTCACACTGGAAAGCTTAGAAGTCAGAACCTAAATTTGTGTTAGCCTGGTAATGTTTAGCTTTGTAAAAGGGTCGGGAGTTAGCAGCTTACCATTGAAATTACCATGATTACATGGCACCTTTAGAAATCAGTTTTCCTTAAGAACATGAGAAAGAAGCTTCATTTCTGCACTCAGCTGCCATGCCCTGTTTGTAACAATTGGTGCTGTAGCTCTTCTTTATGCTTTTATCAGTACGTAGGGGGGATGCTATGCTCTTTCATGACATCTCATTTCAGCAGTTCTTTGCTAGTGTAGTCATCAATTTCTAAGTAATCAAGTAATTTCTTGATGCCTGTTTTTATATGTTAATGTGTGATCTTCCATTTAGACAGTTAGTGCATGAATTGGAAGCTAAAGCACAGGAACGGAAAGTAGAAGATGAAACCTGGTATCGGAAGCAGGAACTGCTTCAAGAAGCTGAAGAACAGAGGAGAAAAATGCTGCTGGAAGAAGAAGAGAAGCTGGCAGAACAGAGACAGAGGTACTATAATAAAAGAAGCATTAGGGGCCCAGCTACAGTACCCTGCTATTATATTTTTAACCATGATTGAAGGAGAAATTACCACTAATTTGTGTAAATTATAATATAGGAAAACAGTGTGGTCTGGTGGATGGGATTTCGGTGTGGGAATGAAGTGATCTGGTTTGTATTACTGCCTTGCCCAAGGAAATACAGCAGATCAGAGGCCAAGTCACTTCATATTTTTGTCTCAGCTCCCAGCCTTTGTCTTCTCTCTTCAGATTGCGACTGCTCTTGGGCCGTCAACTGCTGTGTGTTTGCACACTGACTTAAGACTCGCACTGCAAACATAACAGTCCTTTACAATATCAGTGACCTGTACACATTCTTCCATTTCTAATGGATTTAGAAAAAAGACTGTTTTAACTGTTTTATCAGTTGTTGAGTAAAGAGTTGTTATAGTACTGAAACTAATGTGGTAGTCCACACATTCTGCAGTTATGAAGAGAGTTTCAACATCTCCCTAGTTAGATCAACTAAAAGTAGTATTTTTCTTGAAATCCTGTTTCCTCACAGAGTAGGTTTTTCTTAAAGAGAACAGTGGGCCTTTCACTGCAAACTAGTTCACAAGATTGTGATTCTGTTCCTGGAAGCAGTTTGATGTTTTACAAATAAACATAAGTAATAATTTTGTGCAGGAAGAGGTACCAGGACACTGGCACTATTCTAAGGAATAGTATCCAGTTCTGGACCATTGCAGTACTAAATTATTGCTTATTAAAGTGCGATAGCAGCAGAACACAGGTTTTCAAAGGTTAATTGGGAGGGACTGCCATTAAAGGACCTCTGTGTGTCTGTGATTTCAATTTTGTCTTGTAAATGAAAACTGGACAGTTTACAGAATGAAAGCATCTGCCCTAAGCATTGTAAGTTAGAGATTAGCTCATAGTAACTAATGGATGATTCCAGTGCAAGCTTGTACTCTTTGACAATGACTTTTTATGCGTACAAATTGCCTTGTTTGTGTTTATTTTGGCTTTGAAGACTAGCTGCTGTGAAAAGAGAACTGAAAGTAAAGGAACTGCAATTGCTAGATGCTGCAAGACGACGTTTTCTGAAATATCAGCAAGATCAGCGGCAGATGGAACTCAAACGTCTTGATGATGAAATTGCAAGAAAGGTTTAGTATTGCTTAAGCAATTCTTTTCGTGAAGATTTATCAGGAAAAGTAAATAATCAAAAATGCACAACTAAAATTCCAGTTCATATACTGTGATTTGTGAGCACAGAGATATATTTAGCATGAGATGGACTACTTTATGTGGTAAATGCACATTTAAAAGTCGTCTTTGGCACTTGCTACATTCCACTGGCTTGTTTTAACTGGCAAAACTCCTGAGAAAAGCCAAATTCATCTGTATATTGGCAATGCTGAGTTATGAGCTCCTTAAAGGACTAGTCAATTCTCAGTTGTCTGTGGGCAGCATATCCAGACTGCAAATGAACTCTGCTATTGCTTGAGAGGCACCAGTTGCCTCTGGTGAGACCTGGCTCTGCTCCTGCAGGGTTACTAGCTCAGGCGCTGTGGCCTGAGGATGCACAGGATGGAGCCTTTTGAGCCTTGTGGGCACAAACTTGGTTTTTTGCAGGCCATTTCCAGTGTCTCAGCACTACACTTCGCAGAGCCTGGGGCGGCTGTGTGAGTGTTTCTGTAGGAAGACGGTCAGGGGATTGTAAGATTCGTTAGCTGCAGCTCAGCACAGGTCCTGCCAGGTGCAAACTGGCCACTTCCATATCTCTGTACTGTCCTCCCAAGCATTCTGGGTTTGGAGACACTTTATTAGATCAGGAGCTGTGCCCTGCAGATTATTAGCACTAGATCAAGCCTGACAGTTGCCTAATATGACTTGCTCTATGCAGAACTATTCCTGTATCTTTTCTCCACCTTGCCCTGCACTTTTGTTATCAATTATTTCCCACTCTTCATGGTATGATAGAAAGTTAACTAGAACTTAGAGGTAGGACGTGGCTTGAGATTTGGACATTTTATTGTTTTGGGGGTTTTTTAGGGACAAGAATTTTTTCTTTACTGTGTTTTCATGGGTTATTTTTCTCCTCAAGGCATCTGTAAGAGAGCAAGAAACAGCTGCTGCTGCTCAAGATGTTGAAGTACGGCAAATGGAACTTGAATCACAAAGACAGCATTTTGAACAGGTAAGTATAGGAAACTATACAGACATTTATATTTAATGGTTATTCCTGTGCAGTTCTGAGATTTGGTCACATTTGTTCAACCAGCCTATGCGGGGAAAGAGGTGGGTCCTTTTTTTTTAATTTTCCTCTCTGATACTGTTTTTAGAATAAACTCTCTATTAATAATAGCATTAGGAGAACCTACTGTTATCCATTCTTCTTGGAGAAAATACCCATATCCTCCCCATTTTGTTCTTCTGCTGTTTAGAGGAATCATTTTGTTGCTGCAATCTGTATGTATGTGCTCATTTGGTTAAGAGAAGTGAGGAACACTTAAATGAGAAATAAGTCTTAACAATATGTTCATCATTCCGTGAACTCCTACCTTTTCATCTGTGGTATCCAGATATATCTACATTTTCTGGAGAAACCAGTACAATGGATTGATGTAGCTGATCAAAGAATATCTAATTGCCAAAAATAATTAAGCAAAAAGGAATGGATGTATTGTGGGGAAGGTGTAATTCTTTTCTCAAACATCTTTGTTAATCATCTCCCTAAAGATTCCATTTTTTGTGTAATGCTGATTTTAATGGTTGAGACATCACTGTTTAGTAATAAAGATTTTTAAATCAATAAATATTGTTTAAATGTAAAGTTAAATATGAGTTAATTATCATAAATGGTTGAAAAGCAAGGCTGCCAATGGAAGGCTTTAATAATGTTGATTTTAATTAGAAATGGTAGGTTAAATGTCTAGAAATCACAGCTGTCTATGCCTGTCTTGCATACATGTAGATCCAGCTGGAATGCATGCAGAACTGGTCTTCCAAAATGCCTTACCCCTTACTTTAAAGTATTTTTCTTCTTATATTTGACTTTTTAAAGCTTTTGGTCGTATGGCTTTTTACAATCTGGGCTAAATTTCTTTAAGTGCTTGTTTATTAAATACTCAGCCAGCTGTATTGTGGCTACATAATGCAAACCAGGCTAAGCTTATTTATACTCAATAGTATATGTAAAGTCAGCTGTTCAAGAAAATTAATCCTACAGTGATTGTGCTCTTTAGGCTAGAAAGGTAGCAATTATTTAACTAACTGAGGATATATGTCTGCCCACAAGAGACTCTGTAGACTGGATTTCTCTGCCCGTGCCCTGAAGTGACTGGAAGCTGTTTTACTGCTGTTAGCGAGGGGCTGTACTCAAGCTTAGAAGGCCTGTTGCGAGACAGTGTATGCTAACTGTGCTTCAGTACCCTGCTGACACAGCCTGCTGGATTCCAGCACGACTGGGAAGGGGTCGTGTCTGTCTGCAGAAAAATGTGTAGATGTTCCCAGATCAATGTGAAGAAAAGGTGGTGAGAGTTAAAATTCTGTTTCTTGATCTGCTGCTGATCCATACTGCTTTGGCAAATCAGCTCCTCATTCAAGCTACAGATGTGTTTATGACAAGTCCCTGTACCGTGAAACATGGTTTATATTTGTGAAGTGTTTTGAGGTTTTGGCTAAAATATGCCTTCAAAGTGCAGAATATTTATGTGATGAATCTGATTCACTTATGGTGGAGTTCTGCTCTTATTCTCTATTGTGATCCCCTGCGTGGAATTACATCAATATAAACCTGGGAGACCACTGTGCTGACTCAGGCCTAGTGTAATTCCAAGCGGATAAAACAGCACGGAGTATCACTTTCTTGAACATTTACGATAGGTTATGGTATACAGTGGGATAAGATGTGTGTATATATTCAAATACTAGTTTAATGAAGTTTTAATAAATGTTAAAGAACCAGAATTGCAAATATGAAATAGTAGTTCAGTGACTATAATTTATGCTTGTGTGTTTGGTAGCATCTTATCAAAGATCAAGAGACAGTAATGCAGGAAATGAAAGGAGAGATAGATACCAGTCGAAGAAAGGCTGATCTGGAAGATCATCTTGTTCAGAAATTGATGGAAGTAGATCGAGAAGAAAAACAGAAAGCCCGGATGGTAAAAACATGGGATCTTAACATGTATTTTTCGGAATTTAGTGTGTTAACTAGTAATATGTACTAATTTAGTAAAAGTATAATATTTTTTTAAATCTGTTTTACAGATATATATGTTAATAGATAATGCTGGTGTGTTTAAAATTCTGTTTTTATCTTTCATTTGAGCTTTTCAGAAATCTGACTAGAGTGTTCAAACAGCTATATAATAATGAATTTCTGCAGGTCTGCCTTGAATATTCAACTTTTCTTTACTTTCCAGCAGTTATGGTGGCAAATGAGACTTGAGTGCTCTTCAGATTAAGTTATTTTCCTGTTAAGGAACATGTTTTATTTGTAACCATAACAAAACAAAAGTAAGCCCTCAAAGGAACTTGCAGTTGGCAGTACTTGGCAGGAAATTCAACTATAGAAGCTGTCTTCTAGATCACTATAATGAATGTGTATAGCTTGACATTAGGAATTGTTCAGATTTTCAAGCTCAGAACTTCTGACTGCACAGTTGGAAAAATAGTTGTAGCTAGCCCACTGCCCATATGCTTGGCATCTGCATTTATATTTTGTCTAGAAATAAGCATATGGGTCTGAATTTTTGTAAGCAGCCTCCAATTTTTGGAAGCAGATGGATGTGGGTGGAAGTATTGGCATTCAGGTATCAATCTGATGTTAATTGCACCTGAAAATCAGATAAAGTCCATGCTATGAAAGCAAAATCCCAAAAATCATAGAAGAGGTTTATGCCTCATTTCAAGAGAGAAAAAAAAAAGTGCCCTCAGTAAGTGAAAGAATAACAAGGATGAAAAAGAAGCAGAAGAAAGTACTTCCGAAGAAGACAACCTGCCGTAATGAATGGAGCAGTGTCACTGCAATTTCAGTCTCCTAGTAGGGACAGCTAACAGTGATTCTGGAGAACACCTCAGTTTGACAGGAAAAGATCCTCACTTATTCATGTGTAAGGCCATGTGCTTGAAGTAAAGTAAATGCATTCCTGATAAGAAACATGTTTTATTAGGTAGCTGAAGAAAATTTAGCCAAAGCAGAGCAGAAATGTGTTGACACTGACTGGAGGATGCAAGCATTGCACAAACTAAGGTGTGAGGATCAGGACCGGGAGGAGCATTATAAGGAGATAGCCAAGCTCCTTCATGACAACAGAGTAAAAGAAGCCGAACTGCTGAGGGCTCTGAAGGAGGCAGAAGAAAAAAAGGTATTTGTGTTATTTCTATTTTTAAATGGGACCGTCAAAAGTGTAACTGCCCTTTGCTCATCACACGGTATAGCATAAAGCTGAAAGGTGTTTACCTGAAATACTTTGTTGTAAGGACTCTTCTTTCCTGTTCCTGCTGGAAGTTTCTAGAAGCACCAGAGAAAATCAGTGAGGATCTGTTAGGTTTAGGAAAGCATATTCCTAATTCTGTAAGCTCCTCTTGTTTTTTTTCTCTAACCCAAGCCTTTTACCCTTCTCTAGCTGTTTGAAGGAAAAAGTTTAAAAAAAAAGAAAACATTCACTCAGTGTCATAGTGTACGTTTTGATTTAAGGATGAAACATAATCTGTAATAGTTCAGATGGATTTACTTGTTGCTTTTTCCATGGAACGCATCTGTTGAATATATACTGAATATCTCTCTTGCAGTGGCAAGAAGTTACGCAGAAAAAGGCTCAACTGGAGGCAGAGCAGAAGGCAGCTGCTGCTGCAGATGAACACAGGAAGCAGTTTTTAGAAGATGAAATGAATGATGCATTAGAATTGGCTGAAAAGCTGCAAAAAGAAGATGGCTATTTTGGTGAGCATAGAGATAATGCAGTTCTTCTGTGTATCAGCATACTAGATATTGACGGGAAGACCCAGATTCATCAACTGAAGACAAATTAAGTGTCTAATGTTAGGGGTAAACTCAGGCTTAACTCCTTTCTATAGGTACTTTTTGGCAGTATCCTTTCATGAATCCAATATACGAGGGCAGACTTGGAAAAGAATCTCAGTTTGATATCCATCAGATGCAGTCATATAAATGATCATGTCTAGAAAATTAGCTGACTGTTGTGTATAGTTGGGAATCTGTGTTTTGTTTCTGGTTGCCAGTGATTCCCTCATGCATCCCCAAAACTGAAGATAATTTTCTCCCAGTATGCTGTTATGTAATGTTTTCTGGGTACACAGAAGAACAAGTGATGTAAGGTAGTTTGCACTAGTTTTTTTTATCAAATCAGAAACCTCAACCTGTAACTCTCTTTTCAACTTGAAGATAGCTACAGTTTGGGCTTCCCATGATAGATACATAACAATTTTCCATACAGATAAAAGCAGTTTCACCATAGGAGTCTTCTCTCCAGCATTTAGATCTTTCAGACTGAAGTACTGTCCTGCTGACATTAATCTCACTCCAACCCAGCCTAGTTATTTCCCATCACATGGTGAGATGGCAGAATGAAGTTCCATACTCCCCTGGCTGTTCTACATACAGTTGAAGAACACAGGACAGAGTGCAAGCTCTTTTTATCTCCTCTCCTTTATCCCCATTATGTCATGTTTGTGCAAGTACGTCTCTTTTTTGAGACAAGGTAGGATTTTTGAAATCCCTGTGATTTCTCTAAGTGTCCTTTTGTAGGCTGCCATCAGAAGGGGCATTTCTCCTCCTCCTTCCTGTGCTGGACACGTTTGCATACCCTCTTGCATCAGATCTAGCATTTGCAGGCTATGCGACTGGTTAGAGCAGCTTGCTTATCCAGCTGCATGTTAGTCCTTTTTTGTAGGACTAGACTTAAGCCACATCAGGGAACTGATCGGACTTTGCCCCATAGTTGCCTGAGCTCCCATGCCAGCACAGAGGAAACAGTGACCAAGAGCAAAGGAAAGGATGGAAATGGCACTTTTAGTGGGAGCACAGTCTTAGATCAGCTTAAGTTAATCACAGAATCTCATCCCACAGAAATCCTTTGTCAAATAATCTATAAAGAAAAGCAAACTCACTACCAGCAAGCGAATTTGCTGAGTGTTTGTTCACAGAATAAAAAAGTATTTGCTTCCACGACTGGCCAGTACATTCTTCCTGAATGTTGCCTTTGTATGGCTTTGCAAAGATTTATCCCATTCCCCCACCTCTCAAAGGCACACACAAGATGATCTGAGATGATTAGTATTGCTTTGGGCAAACTTACTCAGACATTGCCCTAATTTGCCTAATGCTTTATTATGGAGTAAATTGCAACTGCCTTATTAAAATGGGTGTCTCCTGTTAAAACTGCAAGTGTGAGTGGCCATATTCTGCTTGAAGTTAGTGACCCATCTGTTAGAAGATTGATTAATTATAGAGGAAGAAACAGTAATATGGAGCTATAATTTCTTGAAATGAAATTCAGTGATGTATCGCTTTGGTTCATAGACTGAAACTTGACTTCTGAATCTGAGCAAATTGGACTTGCCATTAGCTGGAGTAAGTGATTGTTCTAGCTTTGCTTCCTGGAAAAGAAATGCTTCACCGCAAGCTAGAAAAATTATTAGAAATTTGAACACAATTTACAAAGAAGCCTTCTCTCCATTTCCCACAGAGAGACTGCATGATTTAAAGGCTGGACATGCAGAGACGGGTTTAGGATTCCAGCAGGTGCCAAAGTCTGGAAACGTCTGTTTGAATGATTTATCTGCATCAGAGTCATCATCACATGGTAAGTTTCTAAGTTAGGACCTTCCTTCCTCTTATGTTTAATTTCAGAAGTGTTACTGGAACACCTAGATGGGTGATTGAGTCATTAGTAACTGTGTAGGTGTTCAGTGGACAGTGAACAAGTTTATTGCTGTATTCTATTTCACACCTGAAAAAAATCTGTGTGCTGCCAGGAATAGCATGGGTAGGAAGTGTCTGCAGTGTGTCCCATTATAGGAATATCCTCATTCTAGTCCCACTCTGACCTGATCATTTTACATATGCTTTTTCTGTTTTCATAATTGTGTATGATTTGGGGATGTTGAGAGGGTGTAAAACTCTTTCATCTTACTGAGAGTTACAGTCAGGAACTAGTCTAGAATCATTTAGTCTGGGCTGTCCTTGCCATTTTGGCCAGTGAATGTGCATTTTAAAATCATGTGTACTTTATGTACAAAACTCTTTGCACACAATGGGAAACATATATCTTTTGACCTGTCATAGCACCCCATCAAGGTCTGACCTTTCTGTAACAAAAACTAGGACAGCCTTGGGAGCATTTTCAAAGAGCTCAGGAGGAGTTGCTCTTCACTTTTGCAGGTCTTAGGGCTGTCTTGGATACAATGGTATTAAAGAATGAAACATAGTGTTTCCATGCAGAGGTTATTTGTTTTCCAATAAGAGTTCATGGTATTTATGCAAAACTCTTAGCTGAAATATGAAGTCTTAGTCTCTTGCACTTAAATGCCTTTAGGTCGAAGGCGAGAAGAACTGGCATGCAAAGAGTGGGAACTGATGGCAGAAGTCAGACGGCTCAGAGAAAAACTTACTTCACGGGCTCGAACTAGACATTCTGCAACTCGTTTCTCAGCTACAAAGTGGACACCTTGAGATGGTTTGCTCTGGACCTCAGCTATACATTCAAATTAATCAGTGAAACACTAAATATGTATAGTGTGATCAAGGACTAATCATAAATTGTTTATTATAAAGGTCTTCGGAAATATTTTTGTATAAAAATAAAACATGAGGTAGAAAAATGTGTGGTGTTTGCAGACTTCTCATTATTTTCGTACTAATTATAATTACTATTTTTTCTTCTAAAATAAACTCATTATTAAGTTGTTATATTTGTGTGCACAATTTGTTCAGGTCAAAACAGTGACATGAAAAAACCAAGCACTGTTAAAATACTGCATTTGCCAGTGATGTTTAACTGGAGTCTACAAGTTGCAGCAAGGAAATTTGCTGTCAGAGAAAAAAGGTCATCACAGGGAGGGTGGTCAAATACTGAAAAGAGGCCTTGATCGGCCATTAGGAGACTGGCCACCCTGGACTTTGTAAAGGAGGGAACAAGGTGAACATGAGGATTTTTACATAAGAGGGGGCCTGTGAGACTATGCAAAATTTTCTAGGGAAGTGGGGAAGGGGCTTGGGGAGGAGCGAAGAGGAGAACAGAGAAGAGGGGGTATAACAGCGGCTGGGTGCCTGTAAGCAGATGCCGGTCTGTTTGTCTGACTGAGCCCTGCCCTGATCGCCACAGTCTAGCCTATCTTCTTATTAAATCCTTTACTTAACTATCTTTCTGTGTCTTCTCACGCTCTATCGCAGGCACAAGTGCTGGAAGGTGCCAGCAGCTGGTGAGACACGTGTGAGTGGGTTCGGACCAGCAAATGGAGTCACACCTCAGGCAATGGTGGTCTCCATGCCCACGGTGCCAGCAAGTGGACAAGAGAGAGTCCTGGCGACCACAGTTGATGGGACCTTGGCATCGCGGGGCTGTGTGTCAGGACAGGCCATGTAACTCCCTTAACAGCTAATGTTTTGGCCTAAAAGTAAAACATTATGTGCTACTGGAGCAAAAAGAATGAGGCCCAGTAAAATAAAATGAATCAGTCAGAACCATTCCCCGCAACACTGATACAGGAGTGGGCTCGACCATGTAAAATAGTATGAGGACCTGGGACTTGATTTGTCCGTTTTTCAGTCTGATGCACTGAAATCTTCAATGCTTCTCCATGTTATCCCAGTCATTTGAATCTGACTACTTTTTCACTTCACTCTGAGCAACAGGGAATCACGGATTATCATGGGTTGGTGGCTTGTTAGTGTCCTCCACTGCTGCAGCCGGAAGTTGTTTGTAGCTTAAGGGAAACCACGGAAATGTCAGCAAAGATCCTTTTGGAAAAATCTTAGTAGAATCTGGGGAAGATGCATCTTCCCTTTTCAAAAAGAGAAAAACACAATAGACGAAGATCTTTGTTGGGATGTGTAACAAGTAAATGGTGAGAAAAGTGCCTTTTTGCAAGGACTGCAGTTGTCTTGAAGTTTACATGTGATTATTTCTATATTTTTGAAAAACAAATTTTTTGGCTAGCACCTCGGGCCATATGTATTGTTAAAATGTTACAGTTGTAAATGTGTATAAACCAGAATGTTTGCAGCAAGAGGAAGCTGGTGCTCTTTCATGCTTACGTCGTACTTTATATTATTCTGTCTGGTATTAATCTGGTCACAGGCACATGAGAGCTGGGGCTGTTCGAGGAAATGCTCTCACATCTCGGGCGCCTGCCTGTGTGCTTGTTTTACTCAAGAGCCCGCTGTGGAAATGAAAGCGATCTCTCTCTATGCCCAAACGCTGAAAAAAGCTAGCGGACAGCTTGGATTCAGAAAACCTGTGCCAAAGCACGTTTCTAAAACAATACAGGACGTAGCAAGTGTTTCTGTGATCCCACAAGCAGAAAACGAAGCCCCTTGCCCTGAAACTACATCTTAATAAACCACAACAACGACGGTTAAAACGCGCGGTTCCGCGGTGGGTTGTGCTCTGTTGTCCCGTTTCCATGGCGTTAAGGGCACCCCGGGCACCAGCAGCCCTTCGGGCAACGCGGGGCGCGCAGGCCAAGAAAAGAGTCGCCGGCCTTTGCCCCGTGTGAGGATCGAACTCACGACCTTCAGATTATGAGACTGACGCGCTACCTACTGCGCTAACGAGGCGGCTGAAAACCTTCTCCCCGCGCTGCTTATGGAAGCCGCCCCGGCGGCCCGGCTCCGCCGGTGCGAGTCGTTGTGGAGGCGCCGCGCGGGCCCTTCCTGCGGCTGCTCTGACGAGCTCCGTGCCGGAGGGACCCGCGGGGGCCGCGGGGGCGGCGCGGGGTGGCCGTGAGTGACCCCGGCGCGACGCTGCGGGGCCGCGGGGTGGCTGTGGGGCCCCGAGAAGGACAGTGCGGGGCCGCGGGGTGGCGGTGGGTCGCCGGGGCGGCTCTCTGGGAGCCTGTGGTGACCGCGCAGGGCCCCGGGGTGACCATGCGGTGGCTCTGTGGGACCTCCGAGGTGACCATGTGGGGCTGAAGCACAGTGTGGGACCCCAGGGTGCCTCGCTGGGTGACCACGTGGGACCCCAGGGTGACTGTGAGGCCCCATGGTGATGGTGCAGGACCCCGGGGTGACACTGTGGGGCCCCGGAGTGCCTCTGTGGGATCCCAAAATGACAGTGTAGGACCCCGAGGTGACACTGTGGGACCCCTGAGGTGACCATGTGGGGCTGAAGGACAGTGTGGGACCCCATGGTGCCTCTCCGGGTGACTGTGTGGGACCCCAGAGCGACTGTGAGGCCCCATGGTGATGGTGCAGGACCCCGGGGTGACACTGTGGGGCCCCAGGGTGGTGGTGCAGGACCCCGGGGTGAGTGTGTGGGACCCCCGGTGACAGCGCTGGCCCCCGCCGCGGGGGTGAGCGCCCAGCCCAGCGCGAAGTCTCCCGTGACAGCGTCGCTGGGCGCGGGGAGGCCCTCGTTGGCGTTGGCAGGGCGCAATCTTGCACGTCACATTAATTATGCGGCATCGTTTTCAGCGTAATTGCGCTTAGCAGGTCACCAGATAATTAATGACTTTTTGCTGTGTCTGACACAGCTGCAGGCGGATGTTGGGGGTGGGGGGGAAGGGCGGGGGTAGTTTTTAAAACCACATCTCCAGCTGTGCCGTGGTGGCTGGGACATGGTGGGGTGTCTGGGTCAGGAAAGGGTTCCAGGTGTCACCTCTCCTTTGGCTCTTTGAGGTGGGTGTTTCCTACCTTTCATTGCCCTCGGTTTAAAATCTGAACTATGTCATATTCCTCCCTACTTTAATATATATTTTTATGTCATACTAGCATATAATTACTTTCTTCCGCAAGGCAGACCCATTGGGTATAGAATCTGGGGTTGTGTCTATCTTGAAAAGTAGGTCTGTGCTACTCTTAACAGATCATACGGCCCTGAAAACGTCTTTGTTCCAGAGCACGTTGGTAGGAGCGATACAAGTCGCAGCTCACGCATGCACTTAGCTGCCCTTAACCCCTGTACGAGAGGTAAGACCAGCATTTATGCTCCAACTTGTTCTGCGAAGCTCTACAGTTCCCTCAAGAACTGTAGCACTTTGGGTGCCTGTACCTAGCGTGGAGCAGACTTGCAAAGCTGATGGTAAACTCTACCTGTGTGATAAAACTGTGTCACACGTGCCTCCGCATAAAAGCATGCGTACAAGCATTTATGGAATACCTAATGCGTGGTACGTTCACACCCTGTCTTAACTCATCTCTGTGCGGTCATACCAGTCGGCCTAGCTCCCCACAGGTATTTCGCTTCTTGCCCCTGCGGAGAATGTGGGCCTTAGTCTGTATAATGACACAGCAGCTGAGCTTCCAGTGTGACAACGTGACTCCAGAAGCTGCAGCTTAAGAAAAAAAAAATCCAAACAGCACTAAATGTGCACAATCAAATGATGAGTGTTTGTATTTCTGATGCTTTGAGGCTGGCTCACAACCCTCCCTCCGCATAATATTCAGGGTGTTTGGGAAAGGGTATTTATTTCTTTTAATAGGATGGCATAGTCACAAAGCTTTAAAGAAATAAATGAGTGCATTGTCTATGGTAATAGCAACATACTATGAACGGGACACAGTGACGAATTTCAGTCTATTTTTACGCTCGCCTGGCAGGATGTAGGTACGGAGAAGAGTCCCTGACCCTTTTTGCCGTTCTGAAGTTACGACCATGACTGGTGTCTTTGTCCCAGTTAAACATCAGAGTTGTTTTTGCTCCGTAACGAACACTATAGGAAGACCGAGAAGCCTCGAGCTGTTTTGAAGATTGTGCAACGATGCTTGGAAGCCTACCTGCTTCGGGTTGAGCACTCTCCTCGCTCGCGCCTTTCACAGAATGCGCCGGGAAGGCAGAGCGAACCGAATCAGACAGCCCTGCTAATCGGACTTGAATCCTCCGTGTGCCCTTGGGCAAAGGTGGGTGCCTCTCAGATAAGCAATCTAATCAACTTTGCTCTGTGTCCCATCTGGAAACAGATTGTTGCTGAAGAACATCTGAGAAGCGAGCGCATTCGGTTGGTTGGGTTTTTTTGTTTTTTTGTTTTTTTTTTGAAGATAATTGCACCAACAAAATCAGAGAGTGTGAATTTGCCCGAGGTACTAAGATCTCTTTATTTTTATTCGTAATTAATTCCTTCAGCCGAAGTGAATTTATGCCAGAATGCAGCCTCTGAACGTGAAGGAGGGTTGTGTTGCCTGCACAGCGCATATGTACGGTAGCCACCCTACGGATCGGCTGCTGAGACTAAGGACCATGAGCCACTCGAGACATATGGGCAAGATAAGGAAAAGGCTGGAGGATATCAAGAACCATTCCTTTAAGTTGACAAAAGCGGATTTCAGCCACAACGAAAGTGTAAGACTGGCCACGGACGCCTTCTTGGATGGTGGGACAGACTCTTATCTCGAAGCCTTGGACAAAGAAGGAGAGGTGGATTTCCTCTCCTCCGTGGAAGCCCAGTACATCAGGGAAAATGCCAAGGAGTCTTATTACGGCTGTGAATCTCCCGCTGACAGGGCAGCTGGACCCAAGCAGAACGATGCTGGATCTCTCGCGTCGGGGACCTACTTCCCAACCATTTCTGACAGCAGTGAACCAGCTCTACTGCACACATGGATTACTGCAGAAAAGCCCTATTTAAAGGAAAAATCCACTGCCACTGTCTATTTCCAAACAGAGAAGAACAGCAACATCAGAGACATCATACGCCGGTACATCAACAAGACCACTCAGGTACGAAGAGAAAATTCGTGTTCCCTCTGCATTTGTTTGCCACCCTGCTTTTAAAAGTGGCGGTAGACACGGTCTTTGACTAAAGCCGGCCCGGTACGCTGCAGCGTAGCTTTGCGCTGGGCCAGTGGCTTTAGAGAGGCCATTATGAAGCGAGTGCAGTGCTTTTTTTGTACTCACAGCGATACCTTTTTGCTTTAGTGACTTAAAAAAAAAAGCACATTCCCTGTGTGTGTGTGTATATATATATCTTTACAGGGGACAGAGGCAGCACTGCTGCACCAGGAGGCGTCCCTGGAGGACTGAAATTATTTAGGAAAAAGTCCTTTCATCCCTAGCATGTTGTCAGCGACACTCAAACGTCCTGTGGGCTCCAACAGAAACTCCGCAGCGTAACGCGGCTTGTGTAAATGACAGCCAAGAGGTGACAGAGGCGCCAGGGAAAGGGTCTTGTAGCAGGTCAGGCTGCCCAGGAGCTGGGAAACCGAAAGGTGAACAGCCGATAGGTGACAAAACACTTATGTGACGTGTATTCTGGTGCAGTAGCCACAACTCTTTTTTTCCCTTGGGAAAAAAAAAAAGACATTTCAGGACTCTGCTCATCATCATTGGGGCGTTTTGCCCTTGTATGAACCTGAGACTCCTTTAGCCATTTCGCAGCTGAACGGTCGGAAACAAAACCGTCACGGCTACTGCCCTGCAAGGGAAATTTGGGGATTCCCGGCAAGTCAGTGGCGACCATAAAGCCCCCAAGGACTTTTTAAAAGGTCAAAGCGGGGAGCCGCATCTGCAGCAGGGGGCGATTTTCTGGAATTTCTATAAGTAAAGCCGCTTGCTGGAGTGCACCCTCAGCCTTGGGGGGGAGTGGGAGCCCCCGAGGGACCGCCGGGGACAGGGTTACACTGCCGGGAAGAGACTGTGCTTTATTGATCGATTTCTTTGAAACCTTGCTTTCAAACATTGTAATCACTAATAATGCCTCTTGTTTTTATCTCAGTTAGACAAAACAGGTTTGTTATTCCTTGTTCAAAACCTTAATCTCAAATCGCTGCTGGCTAGAGAAAGGCAAGACGTGAGAGCGGGAGAGCTGTGGGGCGCCGGCCGTGCCGTCCTCCGGGCCTCGTGTCTTTGCTTTACTGTTCTGCTGCAAGGGCAAGCGCTGGGGCTGCTGCTGCTGCTGCTGCGCCTAACAGCAGAGGAGAAGAACCTCCTTCTGCAGTTCCCCTTCACGTTACACGTGCTCGGCGCACCAGGGGAGTTACAGATCAGTGGGTTTAAGTTCAAGGCCTTGGAAAGATACACTAACAAAAGAAATACCAGGAGAATAGTAAGATAAGCATCAGTTGATGCGTCAATCCAATCCAATTTTCCATCTTGAGAGGAGAACATCTGTAGGGGAAAAAATGGGAAGAGTAATATAAGTCTGCAGTTCTTGACCCAGTCTCGCACGACCCTCTTAGCAAACTAATTTACACTGCAAGAGGTTGCTAGAATAACACTGATTGATAGACAGCAAACCTTTGGCAACTGCTCTTTGAGTAGAATTTTTCAATGGCAGGATTTATTAAATAGTATCTCACAAGGGTCTATCCTAGATACTGCAATATTTGATATATCCATTAACAGCTTAAACAATGGACTAAAGAATACGTTTGTGGATGGCATCAAACTGCAAAGCACTGGCGAGTAGAAAGTACTGTAGACTTAAAACGTTGGTGAAATAGGTCCAAATCGTAAAATGAAATTCAGTCAAAGCAAATGAGAAGCACTGCAGTTAGGAGAGAAAGGTCAGAGGCAGAAATACAAACTGGGAGCAACTGGTGAGAAGAACGTGCACCTTCTGAAGGAAGTCAGGTATTAGCTGGGCTGAGTTGCCCTGGGGAGATGGCCCTTTCCGTGGACAACAGCAGGAATCTACGGAGACCGGTGCCTTAGGCAGGCAGGGTGAATCCGTGCCCCAATGCTGAGCCCAGGGGCAGTGGGGTGGCGGTGATTTTATATCACATTTACAGTTCTCTGAATCGTAGCTGTCTGGAGTCTGCACGTTTAGGTAGCTGGAGGGTCTTCTGTGCCCGGTCCAGGCTGCTCTGAGGCTTTGACACTCTGCTGCCATTTGCGGATCGGCGGCGTGGGGGTGCGTTTAAACTGAAACAGTGAGTTTACAAATCGTTGTGGAGGTTTGGTGTCTATACGACCAATAAAACAGTGAAGCAACAAATCTTACTGATTCAGGCACTTACGGAGAAAAACAGAAATATTCACCTATATGTTCTAAGGCTTGTGTTTGTTGGAAATTTTTTAAAAATAAATAAACCCCCCACTACATTTTAGTGGCCTCACCGGCAACTGTAAGTTATGCGAATTTGCTCTGCTGAGGCCTCTGCTCCCCCCCAGGTGCTGGCTATTGTCATGGACGTGTTCACGGACACCGAGATTCTCTGCGACCTCCTGGAGGCAGCCAACAAGCGCATGGTGTTAGTCTACCTGCTGCTCGATCATGGCAGTATAAAGCTCTTCTCCGAGATGTGTGACAAGCTGCAGATTGCTGAGGATCTCTTCAAGGTACCGGGGCTCTGGGAAAACCTGGGGCTGGCATTCACCTGCCGAACTTGAGGCACTTTGGGTTAGAGGCACAGTTATGCTAGAGTATCCCACCTTGCAATCAAAAGGGAGAAAGACATCCAGAAGTAGCGTTAACTTACCTAATACCCCGCTGAAGATGCCCACATTTTTCTATGAATGATATAGGAAGCTGAGCTATTTCCATTAGGTGCTTAAGCTTAAATGAAACTAACCTGGGCCCTAAAGCCTTAAAACAAAGCTTAAGATGCCAGTAGAGGTGTGTAACATAAGCATATCAACTGCTTCTCTTTAACAGCTACGCAGGAGCCGTGGTCTGGCTGCAGCCGGAGCTGCACCCAAAACTCTTCTGTGTGAAAACACCTTGGCTGCCACAATGGCTGAATTAGGGGGGTCGGTTTGGCCTGGGGGGGCGAATTCTGCTGCCACTGACTTGCTTGTTTGCTGCTCTTGATATTCAGCTTCATGGTTTTAGCTGAGTTCCTTGGGTGTTTGTATGAAACATGATAAAACTATGTTATTAAAGCTTTATTTTAAAGATAATGCCTCTCATGTAGCTGGTATCTGGCTGTTAGCTTAGTCCATCTTCATCTCTGCCAGAAGAAACTGAATAAAGTAATGACCTTAAAAATAGCCTCCCAGGGACCGTTTCAGACGCCGCGCGGTACCTACGACATCCCCACAGGGTGACTGATACCCCGCAGTGACTGCAGCCTGCAGGAACGGCAGCGGGAGGGTAGGCAGGAGACCGAAGGCATTTTAAATGCACCAGACACCTGTGTTTCAACAGCTGACTGCCACCCCACGCGTACAAGGAAACTGAACTTAGTAAGGCGTTCTCGTAACAGCGTCTGAGTGTCTGCAAACCCCCAGTCCCTAGAAAGAACGGGCCTGTGCTATTTATCGCGGGCCTGCTGCTACAATGCGCAGGTTTCAGAACCATGTGAGCCGACTCCTCGGTGCCGCTCATTTACGGAGGCCTTGCTCCTACGCAGGATACGCGAGCGCAGCAGATGGCAGCGCAACGTCTGGGTACCTCACCCGGCTTTGAACGAGCGTGCTCGGGTGCAAGGAGCAGGCAAGCTACAACAGCGCAGAGCGTAGCAAGGGGCTAAATCGACCTGCTTCTCAGTTCGCGCGTGTCCTTACATTTTGTGCTGCAGCGATACCGTCCGTATAGATTTCACCAGAAGCGCAGAACGTCCGTGCAGGCCCAGGATGAGAGGAACAGGGGTTTTGCCCTACTGTATTGTACAACAGGCAACATAAAACAATCAGGGTCGCATCTAGTGCAAATTTTTGCTGGGATGTCAGTGAAGGTGACAGACTGATCTCGGTTTTGGACACGTATCTCTCACTTCGGTAGGTGTAGCATCAGTCACCGGCTAACAGCACAGCTCTGTCTGTGCGAGTTTCCATGCAGGTTTATATCCTGATTGAAATAATTAACACTATCAGGTGAGAGGGCTTCACTAGGTTTCTGCTATCCCCAAACCTTCAAATGCAGCATTAGAAAATTCATGAAGATATTGTAACAGTAGGAAGAAGTGAAGAGCTAGGGGTTTTAGGGGAAAAGGGCCCTTTCCTTCTGATTTTTAAATAAAAGATGTAATTAATTCTGCTTGTATTAACTATTATTTTTTTCTTTACCAGAATATTTCAGTCCGCAGTGTTACTGGAGAGGTTTACTGTGCCAAATCAGGCAGAAAATTTGCAGGACAAATACAAGAAAAATTTCTTATTTCTGACTGGAGATATGTGCTCTCTGGATCTTACAGGTGAGATCAGCCATTGCAGTTCATGTCTGTGGGCCCTTTTATTGTTTTTGATGTTACTTCACAAAGAAAGTGCCAAGGAAAGCTTTTGTACAGCTGAAAATTTGGGGGGAACAAAAAACTCCCGTGCTTTCAAGTATATACCATTTTTCAACAATCCATTTAACATGTTTTCTAACTGGTTCAAAAGCTTATGTGAGATCTTTATAGAACGTGGCATTTGATTTAAGTGTTCAGGACTGAGGCAAACAACTTTGCCGGTGCAGCCTGGAACAGAACTAGAAGTGTGTATATCTTCTTTTAATATTATGCTTTCCTCATTGTTTCGGTCCTCAGATGCTATCATGAGCCATGATACATTTCCATCTCCCTCAGGATCCCTTAATGTAGCATATGTCACTCA
The DNA here is from genome assembly GCF_036417845.1 of Apteryx mantelli. Lineage (NCBI taxonomy): Eukaryota > Metazoa > Chordata > Aves > Apterygiformes > Apterygidae > Apteryx > Apteryx mantelli. Next base: position 13,126,275 of record NC_089979.1, on the reverse strand, counting down.
GCTTATCTAAAGATTTGTTCTCCATATGACAAGTTTAGTGATTAAAGGGAAAACAGAAATACTCTGGAGACTTCCTGTTTTTTTCTTGTGTTTCTTTAACAGATAGGAAGTGTCTATGTAACTGTTGTACCCTTTTTTTGTAAGCCACATCTGCAACATCTGATATACTCTCCATTTTTGTGCTGCTCTAATTATTTCAGGTTCAAGATGTAGCAATGCAACAGCTGGGATTTTAATTAAGATCCAAAATCGCCAGACTTGAGACTCGGAGCTTGGATCAAATAAAGTTCCTAAGTCTCATGGCTACAGAGATGAGCTTAACAAACGAACTGTGTCATTCAGAACCCAAATTCAGTTCCCAAATGAACCATTGAACAAAAATGAGTGAACACACAGAGTGGATTTTATTGGCCGCTCTGTGTTACTGTTGTGCTCTCAGCTTTCGGTTTTCTTTTAAACCCTCACCAAAATGCAACATCAGATTTATATATGGAGTGGAAGAAGTGAAGGTCGTGTGGGAGGAGAGGGGCAGAACAAGACATTTTCTTTAGCCAAGAAACTTCCTTTGGCATCTCTTTTCACTCTTATTAAAAAAAAAGAAAGAAAGAAAGAAAGAAAAACAACCCTCAAAGTCCTGTGCAGTCACTTCTGTCATTCTCTAGTGCTGTTGCAGGATCTTCTGACCCCAAGAGACTTATCTAACTACATAACCTCCTGTTCAGCAAGCAAGCAGAGAGGGTGGTGAGAAACAAATCTCTACCCTATTTAACTTCATGCTCAGCACTGGCTTGGGGATTCAGCTGGGTTATAGCTGCCTCTCACCACGTGGCATTTTTGTGGGCTTGATAGCTCTCACTTTATTCAGTTGAAAGTTTTCTTTTATCCCTAAAATCTTATTCACCAACTTCTGCAGGTATAAACAAGAATAATTTTAACTTTGAGTAAAACAGACTCTTCTGCACTGTATTTATTAGAAATTGTATTTGAATAGCTCTCAAAACTAATACAGAAGCATATTTCATCTTAGTGCTGTGCTCTGGTTGGCTTTATATCAATGAGGGGAGTGGGCTGAGGAAATAAAATAGCCCTGCAGTACATCCTGCCCTCAAAGGGGCCATGAGTCACTGGCTGTAGCCACAGTGTTCGGGGACAAAATCTATTTATTATTTGCCTTATAGACAACAAAGAGGACTGAAGTTGGCCACCAGTAACTGCTGGGGGCAAAGGACCCACCAGCGAGTCTGTGGGATCTCCTGCTCTGGAGTTGTTTCTAAAAACATATTAAAGAGCCATCGCTTGGATCAGCATGCGTGTGCTTGGTCGTGCCTCGCGCAGCACCCTGGGGCTGGGGCATTTCCAGGGGCCTTTTCAGCTGTGTGTTTGTATGAGCACAGGCCTTTAAAAGTGCTTTAAGATGTAGTTTTTCCCCTTAATTTTTATTGTCTACGTCTGTGATGCGGGATGTAGGATTTTTTTGGTGTCTTTATCTATGCCATCTTATGATAACTGTTGGGTTTTTTTTTTTTTTTTTAATGAAATTTGAGGTTAGATTGTGTGCGAACTCAGTGCTGCTAAAAGAGGCAAAATGAAACCGCCAGACCCCAGCGCTCTCTCCTCGGGCAGAAAGCCCTAGAGTCGGGAGCAGTGCGACCATCCCCTTGCGCTGGGCTAACGTCCGCTCCTGACCGTCGCCCCCAGGGGTTTGTAGTCCCATTCGCTCCCTGGCTTTTGCTGAGGTGGCAGAGTGACACGGGGGCAAACACAGACCTTAATCCTCAGGGGTGATGGAGCACCCTCCTGGCTGCCACCCTTGGAAAGCCTCTTCAGAGCCAAAGCCAGCCCCAGACGTAAGTCCCTCTGCGGAGAGCGTCGGCTAAGCTGCAGCAGGTTTCTCACACGGAGGTTGTCCCACTAGCAGGCAACACCGTCGCGTTGGTTAGTTCAGACATCAAACCTGAGCTCAGCTGAGAACCCCAGGCTTCCCATTATAGGTTAAATGCATTTTGTGCAAAGCTGTACATTACTGCAGTGCTGTGACTACAAGGAACGAGAGCTCGGAGGGGTCACTAGCAAACTGCAGCTGGAGTAACACAGAAGGGCCGGTCAGAGAAAATGAAGCCGGTGCAAATGCAGATCAAAGAGGAGAGGTGGGTTTTGATTCAGATGACCTTAAGTGAGACAGTCAGGAACGGAGCATGGTTTTTGAGGCAAAACCCTGGAAAGACTTCTGAGAAATATCTGCCAGTGACTGACTGTGTGATACTTGTGCCTTGGCCCCAGGTTGGGCCGTGTCTCTTTGTGCTTTCTCTTCTGCCTAACGTGCTTCAGCTCCAGCAGGCGTGGTAGGATACGATCCGTCTGGACAAACGGTTGTAATGAAAAGTGGAGCCTTTTTCTGAGCCTTTCCCACAGAGCCAAGAGCACTCAGAATTATAAACTATTGACCTAAAACAAGACCTAATACCTGTACAGGGAGTTTCCTCTTAGAATGAAGCCAGTGAAAAACCTGTTAGGGCTTCATAAAAGTTTTGCCTTGTTTTTCAGCTAAGTGCATAGACCATATACTGCTCTGACTTGTTAGGTGGAGTGCACAAACGTTTGTCTGAAATTACACAGGTCTCACTTGCCTTGTTAATTTATGGCTGACCTGTTTGCCATCAGTCCATGGAGAAACTTCCATGAACTTGGGGCTCTGAATTGGCTCTGACTTTCTGTACTTACAAGGGTTACGGATAAGGCAGATTAGCCACAAACAAATCTCTGCCAGGTACTCCAGGGAGTTACACCTGGAGTAACACATGGGAGTAATATTATCAGAATTTGGCCAAGAGTATTTTTGCTCTGAGTTTGCTGTTTTTTTAAAAGCAGCTTATAAATATGTATTTTGTTTTTTATTTCTCTGTAAACTCTCTTCTAAATTAGAACCGCATATCTATTGTACCTAAAATATAAATCTGTCATCCCAGGCCTCAGCTCTTTAACAAGTTTGTAACCTTAAATGTGGCTATCTCAGAAGAGCATCTGACTTCTAATCTGCTTAGCAGTTAAAAAAAGATGCGCGAAGGTTGACGGAGTGCTGCTTAGTGGATAAATGCAATGTCAAGTTAGCTCAGCAGACGCTGCCAGAACAGCGAGGAATTAGCTTGTTGCTCTGTCTACCTCCTCTCCTGAGGTCTTGTCCATATTTAGAATGATTTGAACAAAGTGGATGAGAGGTACCAATATTTTAGTAACGCTTGCTGTATATTTTACTGTCCAATCGTAGAATGCACAATACATATTATACTGTTGCCCAGTGTCACTGAACTAGTCACTACGTCACACCTCTCCTCCCCACTCCTGAAGCAACAGTATAAAAACTTCTGTCCAAAACCTAACCCTCTACAAAAATGCCCTGAACCGGCAGATTCAGCTGGTGCGTCTTTATTCTGCTCGTGTCAGCTGAGGCTGTCAGGCCCACTGGTTTTCACAGATTTGTCAAAACATGACAGGAGGCAGCTCTAAAGCGCGCACACCTCCAGCCAAATCTGGCTGTCAGCAATCCTTGTGCAAATCCAGCAGAGCTAATAAAGTCACACGGGAATAACTGGGACAGCGTTGGGCCAACCCCGAATAACCTTGGGTTGAGCTCCAGCGCTGCTCCGTGGTCTCGCCGCACGGCTCAAGCCCTGGCCAGCTCGGGGAGCGACTACGTTTCATTCTCCAGGCTGTGCTCCTTTGGTGGCTGGTGCTCGCATGAGGCAGGCTGCACAGCAGAATCAAGCCGGCATGTGGTTGTGTAGAAAAGCACAAACTGGGATGAAATTCATGTTTGCCAAGGGGACTAGTGAAGAATGTAAGAGAAAAATCATGCAGAAACCATGGGATAGTCTAAGGTGTGTCTCTAGATTATCAGAATATTGCAGTGTTTTTGTCTTATAGTAAAGTAGTATTTTTATTTTTTTTAAAGGCTGTAGGAAATATTTATACATTTCATTATCTCTCTAGTGACGAAAATGAGCATTTGTCCAACACATGTAAAACCAAGTGTGGGGGGTTGTTTTGCAGGGGTGGGATATGACAGAGAGGGTGAGGTTTTTGTGGGCTTCTCTTGACCAACTCAGATGAAGAAAACAGACACAGGATGGTAATTTTTGCTGTTCTTTCTAATGTCAGTATTGAGTAGAGAAGATTTACAAACTGGTATGGCAATCTGCAGGGAAAATACAATTTATGTGTTTGCATGGTAAGACCTTAATTTAAGCATGGTACATGGAAGATAAGTACCTAATACAGGGGTCTAAACTCCTTTCCAGGGAACAGACACCTAAACTTTAGGTACTGAAGGTACCACCATGTAGTCCTCCGGTGGATCTGGATCTTGGTTTTCACCACTCCCTTCACAAGGTTATATAATGTTACAAGATTTCTTGACAGTTTTAGAGGCAGCTGCAATAACAAAGCTTGATCCAAATCAAAGAGAGAGAGAGCACTGATGGGAACTGACCTGAAATTCAGCTGCGACACCATCTTCATCCTCTGTTTGGACAATAAGCTTTGGCTGTAAAACACACAGGCTTTTTGCACCATCTCTGCTGGGATCTCCAGTTCCTAACGGCTGAAGCTAATACTAACCCTTACCCCGTCTTTCCTTCCAGTTTCACGTGGTTGTGTGGCCAGGTCCACCGCAACCTTCTCTCCAAGTTCACCGGCCAAGTGGTCGAGCTGTTTGACGAGGAGTTTCGCTACCTGTACGCGCTGTCGAAGCCGGTGATGGGACCCAAGTCTCCGACCTGCACTGTGCGCTTCCTGCTCAGCAAGGCCTGGATCCCCCAGCTCAGCCCCCCTGATAGCAGCCCGGGAAGCGCCAACACCCTTTCGGATACCTTCAGCAGCCTCTCGGCTGGCAGCATCCATCGGACCACGCAAAGCCCAAGAACTCCCTTATTCGGCAGCAACTTCACCCCCCAGTCTCCTCTCCGTAGAGTTAACTCCTTCCACAACTATCTCTCATTCACACTACCGCCACTGCAGAACACCATCCCGGCTAACTACTATCAGCCCCACTACAATACCGCCATGGTTCCTTATAACAACATGAACATTTACAGACCTATAAGGCTTAGACAAGAGGAGCCGAACAGGACAGAGTTAAGCTCGCCTTGGAGGTGCCTTCCCAAAGCTACGCTGTTTGCATAATAACCACCTTGTTTTGAATTGTAAGTAAATGTAGTGAGGACCTGTTTAGCAATTGCTTGTGTACCGATGAATATAGAAAGTCTGTATAATATAAAATGAGGATGATTTCAAGGCTCTTGCTTTGTTTTGGTCCTAAGGGATGCTTCTTTCACTAATTAAAAAGCTAAGCCTGCTCTCATATAAACCTTGGGTGTACCACGACCCCAGTTAAGAACACATATAAACAATGCTGCTTACAATGTAGAATTGCTGCTACCAGTCACCTGCTCTTGATAACATATTTGTGACTTAATAGATTTAGGTGGTTAACTCTTTCTCATACAGTCCGGCACCTGAAAGAGGGTTACGTCACAGTTTATTATTGTGGATTTTCCGCACTTGCGTAAGGAGCAGTGTGGGAGACTCAGGTCTTCTATTTACTTGCCAAACAGACTCGATGGTGGCAGCAACAGTCTAAGCTGCGTGTTGTCATCACACCTTAATTTTGACTTTGGAGGACTGCTCTAGGGCACACAGGGAATTTCTGCCTTCACACTGTCTCTCACCTGTCTGCTTGAGCTGGACAATATGGACATCTGTTCGTGTGGTTTCTAGGCTCAGGCGTGTGAACCATCAAAAGGACTATGACCAACAGTCCGTGTTACGCAGGGCATCTTACGGCAAACGTAGGCTTGCTTTCAGTCATTAGTGACATGGGCGTATGCCCACGCGCTTTGTTAAAATACCCTCCAGTCCCATCACCTGAGAGCAATTTTCCTCATTGCAAAGCATCAGCGTAGAGTCGGACTGGAAAGTAAAGCAGCAAAGCCCTGCTGCTAACGCACCTTTCCGATACCAAGTTCCAATTCATTTAGTGGTATGTGCATCTTAGAAATGCTCTTAGTGGTCATTTGACTGAACATTAAGTTAGAGATAACGATGCTCTAGTCTAGAGTTCCTCAAAGTTTCTAATTCTTTTTTAAAGAGAAACTGGGTAGCTGTAGTTCCCATTGAATACATGGGAGTTCCCACTGAATACATGGAAGTTCCAGAGGATCAGCAGCTTGAACCATAGTGCCTGCAAAGCAGGAAAACTTAATTGTCAAATAATCTTGAAAATGACAGAAACTTCAGTGAGAGCCATAAAATATTTGTAAGAAAATTCATGAAACATAAATAAAGAATTTCTATACAAATCCCAAAGTTATTAGATGCTTAACATCTGATTGATCAGTAATTTTTTTACACCTGCTTTGTACCATCATTTCATCCAATTCCAAGAGAAAACAGAAACCTAAACACACATTTGCACATCTGACCTATGTTGCCTGACTTCTCACCTGCCCCAAAAGAAAAGGAATAAAATTAAATTGTTTAGGCTGTGCTATATGCAGCAGCAAGATTTCAGGTGAAGAGAGTTTCTCATCCTTGGAAGAGCTATCACTTTGAAAGTGAAGTTTACAGAACTTTGGAAAAGGTACAGGAGGGACAAATCCTGCACTAGCTGTGGTGTGGACTTTTTCACCTGTGGGATCTAGTTTTGGAGTCCAGAATGAACAATAAGCTCTTGCATATAATTGTAAATCTCTGTACATAGCAACATTTTTAGGATTCCTGGGGTAGAAGATTTGATTTTTCATTCCTATGACAATCCTATTTGTTACCTAAACATGGCAACCACTCATGTAAAAAAGAAAAAAGGAAAGACTTTCATTAAACTCCCTTTGAGAATCATTTTTTCCTTCGTCTTCTCTTCATTTGTGCACCTTAGTATCTTCTCTTCCAAAAGCTAAGTGGTTTACATAAAGTCAGAGCCCAACTGAACAGGAAACACATTTTGCTGCTTCTGAAATCAACAGGAACAGAGTTAAACATAAGTGTCCTTCCAGCCTGGTTAAGATGTTTCTTCTAAATTTGGTTCAGTTCCCCGATCCTGTTCCTGGTGTGGCCCAACTGGGGTGGCACTGCGTGGGACATGGGGAAAAGTTTGTAGACCACTGCCTCCGAAACCTTCATTTCCTCTGGTCGTGACCCATCAAATCCATAAAGGAGCTCCTTTCCTCACTGGGGGGCTAGATGGTTTGCCTACAGGAGTTGTGGAGGACGCAGCTAATGAGAAGTAGGTAAGGGACAAGCTAGTAAAACCGAAGGAGCACTGCGAGTTAAAAAGAACTAATTTCAACCCTGGATCAAGGGTACAGCTTGTGCTAATTTAGACGACAGCTGAACTTGAATGTCAAATGAATGGAATTTCAGTTTTGATGGAAAACAATCAGAGTTTACAATTTCAGCAGTGAATTATGCCAAAAATCCTAACAGGCTCCCACAGGCTTGATCACTCAGCGATCACGGAAACGTGTGGTTACAGGCAGCTGCAGAAACTACCTGTCAGCAGGGTCACAGCAGCACGCTGACATACCATGTCAGCCTGATGGGAGGTAAGGGCTCACAGAAACACTGCTACCATACAACAGAAAGAGCCGTGCGCTAACGTTGCAAGTTACAGCACTGACACGCTCTATCAGCTCAGAAACAGAGAGCAGCTATTCAAGCACTTAACAGCAGGACACATAACGCACCTGTGTTTGCACACAGCGATCAGTTCAGAACCATCAGATCTAGGGTCCGAGTGTCCTGCCCAAAAAAGCCCACAACATGAGGAAGTGTTAGAAGGACAAAACCAAGTCTCAGTAACAGTTAAGGGATTTTCACTTGCACTTTGCAATATTAGAATTTGCTATTTAACTCTGTACGGAGTACTGGTGCCTGCATTAATACCAATAACAACATCGTAACAGCCAAAACACGAAGAAATCTATCACAGGCAGATGTAGAATTATGCAGAACTCGGAAGCAAGATCGAAGCATTCAAAGGCAAGATGGAAATACAAAGCCACTCATGAGATATAATCGGAACAGAAAGCTCGAGTTAGAAGTGGCATGCCAAAAAAGTAAGAGCAGGCCAAAAAAGGAGGAACCGAAGTAGCTTAGATGAGAGATAGCCAGACTCAAATGGGACAAAGGAATATTTCACAGGCCCAGCGCAATAAACACTGCCTATTTGGAATAGTAACTATGCAACACATTCAGAACAACATTCATGTTGTTTTCTTTGCTGTAGTTAAAAGCAACATTTTTGCTTTATTGTTCTGTTTGAGAAAATACTGCCTGTTCTTAAGAGCTCTTGCTTGCCTTCCTCCCCCCCCCCCACGACATACTCAGGAGTTAGTTAACTCTTGTGCTGCCAGTCTAAGACACAGCCTCAAGTTAAAGCATCTGCGCACACACAAAAGTCTCCGAACTGCCTTGGCCTAGCCGCTGTGTATTTTGGACATCTCAGTCCCAAAGTGACAACAGTTGGCAAGTACTTCATTTGCTGCTAGAACAGCTCAAATGCAATTCCTGCCTTCTCAAATAGTGGAGCCAAGTCATTTGGCTAGGCCCCATGAAATACCTTCACAAACCTGGTCCCAGAAAAGCTGTGTTCCAGTGTTGTAACTACTAAACCTATTCAAGAGCTGCAGGAAAACAAAATTATAGCCTTTGTCTGTGGTTATGCATGACTGTAAGTTTAAGAAGAAACTAGGAAAAGTCCCTGGCCGAGTAACTTAAGTTTTTTGCCAACATAGCTTGCTATTAAGTTTGCTGTGTTCGCTATGTCTTTGCTATAAGACACTCTACTACTGAGGCCAACACTAACTAATTTACAACACATTATGGACAATCTCTACTGCAAACACACGGGCAGGCTACTTGAGATGTAGATGACAGCAGTTAAACACATCCCCAGCCTCTGCGGTGGGCTTCACTGCCATCAGATATAGCGCTCCACAAAAAATTACTTCTACCCAGTAAAGCACACGTATGACTAAAACGAATATCCTGTGACACCTCATGAGTGCACTAATGCTTACCCAAGTATACTTGCCAAAGAGCCTTTCGGAACAAGCTGACCAGGATGTGGTTTAATCGCATTAAGTCACCACACTATCAAAGATCATTTGACATGGCTGAAGGCAATATCCCGTTTTTCCGGAGAGGTTCTGCAGTTAGCTTAGCACAAATCTATACTATACCAAGTGCTACTAATAGATTTCCTAACCAGTATCCTGAAGCTTTAAAATCTGTGTAAAAGTAGCAGATACAAAGACAGCTAAAAGTAGCACATACAAAGCGTGTTCATGCATGGTGAATTGCCTTTCAATCGTCAGTTAGTTAAAGTCTCTGCACTCTCTAGTATTGCAAGCAGAAAACCAAGGAAAACGTGAAGTCACAGCAAATGATGTCTAAAAGATTCCTAGTTTTAAAATACACTCATTAAACGATACTTTTATGAAAAGCTGCTGAGAATTTGCATCGCAGTTTAAGAGGGGATAAAACGGAGGAAGAGCACACCCTGTTTGCCTGGGATGTAAATTATGTCTAACCAAAGAAACTACAAAGTAATCTCTGCCTTTTCCCGAGCAAGCCCAAAGCCTGTGGTGTCCACGCTTCTGAACTTCAAGCAAACAGGTGTCAGCAGACGCTAAAGCTTAGCCTGCAGATCCAGGGGATGCAGAAACAGCACAGCCAGCTTGCGCAGCAAAACATTTTTCCCCTTGCAGGGTTTTACAAAGGATATGATCTGACTAAACACTCTTTAGTGCGTACAAACAACCTTGACAGCCTTTCGCCTTCCTTGTAGAAGCACAACTAAAGATGTATAGCTTTGAAGAGAGAAATTCTCCCTCCACTTGAGTTAAACATTTACTATTTAGATTTTTTCCTAAAAAAAGAAAAAAAGGATTGGAATTGTCCTTATTGACAATTTCTCAACATAAATATATTTAAGATTCCCAGCTATCCAACTTTGAACGGTTAATCACCAGAATATCAATTAATCACAAAATATTAAAAATTTAAATTAAGAAATCAGCTAATTCCACAGCTCTAAATGCTGCAACATAAAGTTTCTTGATACCAAATTTTAAAACTGGACATCATAAACCAACCTGCCACTCCCAGGGCATCCCAGGTCCAAAGAAATCACAAGTGCTTCAAGAACAACTTTGTGCAGTTTATGACTGAAAGCTACCTTTGAAACTTGAATCACTCAGCTCAATTTTATATTGGACTTATTCTGAATACAAACAAATCAGTGAAGAAAGAAAATGTTGGGACATGATGACTGTAGAGATTTATATATATTCTTAAAAGACATACAATAAGAATGCTTAAAAAAATACAATACGAACTTTATTGCATATATCATTCCATCATCACCTGGAGATAGGAGAATAAATACAGTAAAACCTTTAAATTACTGAAGGTGGGCTATATATATCTGAATAAAATTGTCTGTCAAAGTGACATAAATCATCTTGGAGATTTCTGAACCATTTGATTTCAAATTCTGTAGCTGATGCAGTGACCAGTGATGACGGCGCTGAAGGGCCTATGCATTTTACCTCACCCTGAAATTCCTCTTTTATTTTTTCTGGTAGAAGATCCACCCCCATAACCTGCAAACAGAGTAAGGAAGAAGATGGGAAACAAGAAAATAACTTGCAGGGAAAATAGACAATATTACATTAGTAAAAGATCTTTACATGAAAAGCCATTTACACATGAACCATAAACCATCTAAGAGAAGTTTCCAAGTCATGATCCAGTTGTTTGTGCATTGCCTTCTGTAATAAATATGGAAAACTGAGAGCCTGAACTTCACAGCAGCACAGCCCCTCCCAGCTTCTGGCTGTGCTCAGATGTGGGGATTTTTACTCTCCAAATATGCCCACTTTAGCAACAGCACCAACACTGATCTCCTACTGGGGGCCAGGGTCAGACCGGGGCAAGCAAGGAGAGAAGTTTCTTTTCCCAATCTTCTTTTCAAAACCAGAGATATTCTGCACGCTACTGCCCTCTTATGGATGAAATCCCGCAAGATTGCCTGCCAACTTGGCAATGACTTGGCTTTTACTAACTCAAAGCCCTAATACTGACAGGAAAGCGAGAATCTGACTCTCTGATTTCCTTGGGTTCCTTGATGTGAAAGTCAGAATTCCATAAATGACACTACAAATGTTTAATCTTTATGAACAAAGCCATACAATATTACTCTCCTCCTCTGTAGTTCTTTAAAACTAGAACCCAATACACTGGACAGACCAAAGAAATAATGTAAAATAATGTCTCTGGCTTTTTTGCAAATCTGCTGAAAGAATGAAGTGTTTAATAATTCTGTGGCCCTCAATATAGTCTCCACTTCCATTCCATACGTGTGATTCACTTTGTGGCTTCTAAAGTTCCCGAGATAAAATTTACGTCGTAGGAAAACGCGCAGTGACAATGATTGAGAGCATCTGCAAATACAAGTCCAATGAGAAGCTTAATAACCCAGACCATTCCCACAAGAAGACTCTCAGCAGACCAAAGACAGGCCCCTATGACACAAGCCAGTGCTGTGCAGACGTCAGTTCAGCATAATGCACTCCCGGGCAACCCGCCCGGGCTAATATATCCTGCTTTGCAGCACAGCTAATTAGCTCGGAGGAACATCGCACAAACAGGACTGGGTATCTGAACTGGCTCAGGTACCCCAGCAGGACTTGACCCTGGGCTGTCTGCAGATATCTGAGAACTCCCTCGCAATGAAACATACCCTTACCTTGGTCATCAACAGCAAGGAGCTTTCTTTTAAACCAAAACGTTTCACTTTGTCCTCAATTTCTTTTTGACTTTTTATGTTTTTCTCCAGAACAAAGGAAGACTGTTGCAACTGTGTGAGCTGAAGTAAAAGCCTGAAGTGAAAAAAGTCAGTTAGAAAAGGCACAGCTGCCAAATGGTAAGTCAGCAAACCCCAAAACAACTAAAATATAATACTTCAAAACAGTTCTTCCTGACTTTTGCTGACTGCAAAAACTGTGGACAAATGAATACATCTATCTGAATCTACTATGGTTGTGCTATACCACTGCTATGATAAAAGTACTTAGAAGTACTTCTGAAAAGCAGTATGCCAAGTTCCTCTGGTTGCTCTACACAAACATTTTTCTCCCCATGTATTTGTCACACAATTCGAAAGTGAAGCTCTGCTCTGCTAGCATTAACTGTGGTAAATCACATGCCCCACATCCTTATTAAGGTCTAACAAGACAGCAGTGCACTGCTGCATACAGAAACGACTACCTTTGTAACCCGAAGAGCTAGAAATCTGGGTGGTTTAGACACATATCAAATATCCTCACCACATGAGGCAACCCTGAGATATGTTATAAAATCTTTCCCTGCAATTTGAAATTCAAGGAGGTGCCCCGAAAGTGAGCAGCATGATTTATAAAGGCTAGATGTTGCGCTCACAGCATGGCTATGTGCCACGGAGGGACCTCATCACCAACTGCTCGACCCGGGAGAGCAGCAGCAATTTCCAGAGTCACCCTCACACAAGGCCTGTGAAACCTTTCAGCAGAGGAAATATCTGCGTACGTTCAGACAAGGGACCACCGAGACATATCAGTATCATTACTGAGACCTTTATCCATAAAGTAAAAACAACAGCAAAAATAATAACTTTCATCACATTTACTGTTAAATGAAGTAGAAATAAAAATGGAAAGGATTTTTTTTTTGAGTGAAATATGTTTGCTTCAAAATTTGCATCAATTCAATGTAAAAAGAATGAACTCTCAATGAAAACAAAACAAAACCTTTCCTCCATTTTTTATTTTGTTGGCAAAACTAAGAGAGTCAATTATTCACAGTGCTTTAACACAGAATCTTATTTACTATATAAATCAATACTAACATCCCTTTCTCAGCTGAAATTTACCCTGCCCATTGGTTTATGCAACACTTACATGTCACTTAAAACTCAGCAAACTTGAATATATTAGACAACCTATTTAATGCATAAGCCCTGGGCAGGGGAGAAGCTTACCCTGGGCAAGATTAGTATTCATTATATGTATCTGCAAAAATAAACCACAGTAACGCTTAGTCTAACTGTGTAGCCAAGCATGGAAATCACAGAGTTTGTAAGTGCCTCAATGCTGAACCATATACACTGAAACAAGAAGCACAGATTATTTTAATATGAATGTAGTTTTACTGTTCTGGATCAGTATAAAATCTATTGAACTTCTCCCAAGCAACAATTAAAGTCATCTTCTCTCAGTTAAAAGTAATTATATCTGTTTATATAACTTATGTTATTATGTGCTTATTATATAAGCACAGTTAAAAGTAATTATATCTGTTTTTGCATTTCTTAAAACTTGCCTTCATAGGACAGTTGTAAGGTGTTCACTGTAAACATTTTCAGAAGTTCATAAAATAGCTTTAATATCTTCAATGATTAACACATTACCGAGAAGCAAGAGAAAAGAAATCAAGACTATTTTAACAAAAAACAGTTCCTAATTATCTCTTTGAAAGATTATGTTTGGGGGAATTTGTTTTGTGCAAGGGTTTTAGGAAGCAATGTAAAAAAAAGAAAGAGCATTTTAAGGCAGTCTCATCAATCAGCTGTCACAGAGTTCATTTTTCAACCTCATCCATTATGCAGACTGGGGTATTATTAAAATAACACATTTTCTCTCAAACATTGAGGCTTCAAACAAATCAGGCAGGTGGTACTCACACAAGGCAGACTGGCTAGCCTTTCCGTTTGGAGAGTTCGGTTGCTGCATCTTTAATAACAAACCAGCAAACAGCCATGCTCTAATAGGAGTATTTGCAGGAGAACAAACCCTTTTGTATGTAATGATTTGAAAAAGATTCATATCCTGAGATCATTTTAAAAATGCTTTATTCTTCAACTATATATGACACTGGTCTACTCTTTCCACTTGAGTTTAGGTTGTTCACAACTACCATGTTGGTGGGCTTTATTTCTTAGCTCTCAAGCAATAGCAGGGTGCTCTGGGTTCATGTTGCCCATACAGAAACAAACATTTAAACTGAAAATGTAAACTTGCAGTATTAAGGCTGGGAATAATATGTTTAAAATTGTTTTTGGATTGGGAGAAAACATTATTCTAAGAATATATTTAGTTACCTTGCTCTAATAAATGAGGCACATGCTTTTATCCCAACTTTCTTCAACATGTTCCTCTCCCAGGATGCAGAGGCTGTGTGTTTCCCTTCGTCCCTTCTTTCTGCTTCTTCTGAAGTGCAGAGGAATTCTTTTATTATTTGGCTGTTGCTACAAGTTACTGGATTTTTATTCTTTGTTTCTATAGCAAGGCTGGACCAAAAACATTCTTTCTGGCTCTCTGAGCTGTGAGACTGGAAATTAATCTCTCTTCCAGTCGATGTTTTGAAATTACTGTCACTTACTCCAACCTCTTCAGACTGATTTAGTTTCATTTCTGGAAAGAATAATGGAGACAGATCCTGTAAAAGGCTCATATAAGCTTCAGCAAGCAACTTCCAGTACCAAGGGTTGAAAGGATGTAAGCAGATCAGTTGCTGTAGACACATGATCTTTTTTTCTACATTTTCCAGACCCTGATAAATGGCAAACTGCAGGTTGAGAACAGTCGTTAAGTGATCCGTATTAGTAGCACCATTTCTCTATAAACAAAAGAAAATAAATTAAAACCAGGAGTAGAACCACATCATCCTTCATTGCCTAAGAAAATGTCTCTTTGAATAATGACGCACAAATATCTGTAAAGGTAATTTTTTAATTGCACAAAACTGTGTCAACTCTGTTAAATATTTTAAATAATATAACATGATATAGATCATGCATGATCAAGTTGACAGCACTCCCCCTAGTTGCCTTGTCCAAGTCTGAAAGACAAAAAGGTCCCTGAATATTGTCATTTATTTGCCTTCAGAGTTTTATACAGCTGCCCTTCTTTGCAGCATAAACACCTTCTGTATAAAATAAACAGCAACAGTAAAATCTTAGCAGACTGCCAAGCATCTGGACTTTTTCCTTTATGAGGAAAAACTCACTTTGTGGTTAGATACTCTTCTTGGTGGCAGTTTGGCAGGGCGTGTTTGGAAATAAAAGGGAGTTTTGAACTGTCACTTTATAGTGGAAAGATTTAAACACTCATTTATCCACTTTCTTATAATTCCTATTACATTACATTAATTCTGCCTGGCAGAGCATGATATTTCGTCCCTTCCAGGACTACCAGCCTCTTTGGACAGGGAGCTCATTGTGGTACAGGGTGTTCTGATTTCTAAAGCGTGATTATATCTGCACTGACAGTTACCCTCTGTTTACCAGATACTCTGAGCACTGAACATCCTGAAGGATTATACACACGAAGGTTATTTTTTGAGAAAATGGTCCACGTGAAAGAATTACTAGCAATATTTTTATGTTCAAAGTATAAAAGAAATATTACATTATTTACCAGTTTTTCTGCAATATCCAGAGCCTCCTTGTGTCTTCCTAGCCGAGATAAACACCGAGCCTGACCCTCTTGGACATCTCTTCTCATTGCAATGTTACTGGCAGGTAGGAGCAGTAAGCAGCTCGAGTACTCACACAAGGCTTTCTAGTAGGATGTTGACAAAAAGAAAAGCAAAACAAAATAAAGAGACATTTTTATTTATTTAAAGGCAAGCCTGACAGTAAGCTTTGTTTATAGTTATAATCTAAAAGACTTACAGTCACAAAGAGAATTCAAGAGCTGAAATCCAAATTTTCATTTCTCCAGACTAAGCTACCTCCTACTGCTAGCAGTGCACGAAGGCCCTGGTACCAAACAGCCTGTCTGAGCCGTGTTCAGAACGGCCCAAGTCTGGACAGTGATAAGCAACCTCAGTCCTAGCTCAAGTTTAAGCCCTGTCAGGATTCACAGATTGTCTCACCACCTCTCTCCACACCACAGGCTTGATCCAGAAGGGTTTCTAAGAGCTCATCTACTGGCCCGGGCCCTACATGACCCAAGGCGCCTTTCTTCTAGCTGACAATTCAATGATCAGAACGCTCATCCGAAATTCGGGAGACCTGGTTTCAAATCCCTGAAATTCATGAAGAGATGATTTGAACTGTATGCCCCTCACCTCACATGAATAATCACCAAGTCAGAGAATACTGTAAGGAAGATGATTCTCCATCATTCCTGTAAGGTGGTTCTAATTTGCATGAAATAATTAAATATTAATTGGGCTAAGGAAAAAGACAAGAATGAGCAATACTCTGTAGCTTAATGCTCAGGGCACCCACCAGGACTCCAATTAACATTTAAATACATTATATTAAGTATTTAGTGATGGCAAGACAGGAATCTTGGTTCTTCCCCCTCCGTGTGAGTGCTCAGACCAGAAGACTAAAGAGCAGTGCTCATTCTCCTATCTCTCTAAATGAATATCTAATTATTCCTTGCAAACTCGGATGGTTCTGACAGACAAGCTTAAAGGCAACATACCCTAAACACCTTCCAGCATAATGGCTGAAACCTATTTTTTCCCTGGCAAACATCAAGTTCACATTCCTTCTCAAGCGAGAGAGATATTTCCTATGTCCAGGGAGTGCAGTAGCCATGGGGCAAATGGATGTGAGGAGGTCTGCAGAACATCCCTGTTTGCCTTGTTTTGTGACAAAGGGATATAACCCTGGCCATGCATTGGCATTATGACTCCCAAGCGGATTCTGCAGTCAGCTATATCCTCGTGGTGATCCTGTATCACCAGTGTCCTTGGCGTTTCCTATCAGGTGACCCAGGCTGACATAAAAAACATTATTTACAGTGAGCGGAGTGAAGAGATTACTACCCGCACTTAATCATTACCAGCCTGCTTCCTGAGGTCAGTGCTTTCAAAACCGCAGGCGTAATTTCACATGCAGTCACTCTCTACCCTGGCTCTATCACGGTAATCCAGGTTAGCGTAAACACTTAACTCCAGAGGTTTTTAACATGGATCTTTGTGACAGAAACAGGTTGGGAAGGAACCGTACGTTCTATTACACTAGCAGATCTGAGGGCGTGTCATTCTGGCAAGGGAGAGCACAGCAGCAAGCAGCAAGGAGCAAGGAGCAGTAATCTCTTCACCTGGGTCAGCAGCCAGAAGAGGCCGTCTAACTGCAGCCTTAGGCATCTCTCTTCTCAGCACACTTTTATGAATCCCCTCAAGGCACCTCAACTAGGACATGGGAAAACAGATTTGTCAAGTATAGCCAATGTGGCAGTAAGGCTGGAATAACAGCAAGAAGCAGGAGTCAGCGCAAACTGAAGTAAAAAAGGATCCACAAATACAACGGGCAAGGCAAGGTGAGTACTTTCAGGAGTTGACCTGAGGACTATGAAATCAGGGAGCCCGTAACACAAAGCATAATCTGGAACCAGAAGCTATCAGAGTTGAAACATGGGCAGGAGAGGCTGATTTGCAGCAGGAACAAGTCTGAGCTAACTGGATCCTGGAATTAGGACTATAGAGGCTGGAGAGCTCAGAAGGCGGGCAGTGAGGACAGGGACTAGGACTACAGCAGGCAGGAGCACATATGGGGAACATAAATGGACCCCAAAAGCACAACAAATCATCCAGAGCAAGGCGAGGCAACAGGGAGATGGCACAACCAATGATGAGGCCCACAAGCCAGCTGTCAGTCTCTGTGGATCCTGACTACAGTCAGCTGTAATGTAACAGCTGGGGAGCTCAGAAGAAGGTCAACAGCAGCCAGGTGGTTGCCTGTGATTAACCACTTTGGTGGGATATGACAGTCCTATTCTGAGGTGCCAAACTCACCCCATGAACAACATAGAAATTTGTGTGCTTAACTCAGGCTGGCTATGATTTCACGATCGCAGATGCCAGCTCTGATCACTACTGAACCATTCAGACGTACAAGTTTGATCTGGCTCGGGTCTGGGTGCACATCACAGTTTCTGTTGAGCTGGCCAGAGCTTATGTTGACTTTATGCAGACTCCAAGAGAGGAGATGGTATCTGACTGCAAAAGCTTGCCAGAACTGAGTTATCTGTTATTGCTTAAATACATTTTAACTAGCAGAACGATGCTTCACTAGATCAATGCTTTTGGTCACTTGGTGACATGGCTACGCTGCTCTCAACACGAACCAAGGTGCTGTCAAGCTGGAGTTACTGTATCAGAAGATACCACCCTCAGGCCACGGCTCAACCAGGAGGCTAACGGTTAATCGCTTAACATACCCAGGACTGCCAAGTCATCTGCATTTAATCTCTGACAACCTTTTCTGTCAAAGGCCGTGGCTCATCCCAAACCCCCGCTCAGCTGAGGGGATGGGCACCATGCAAATACCTCAAACTCTTGCTCCCTGTACGCCAGGTCGCCCAGGAATTTACCAGCCGTTAGGATTTTGGTGTCATCCACGCTGTCCGTTTCCTTGCAAAACCACTGCGAACACACAGGAAAGCGGTCGCGGTGGGGGGGAGAGGGAGATGTTTCAAACTACAACCGTCACGCTGAGATCGCCTCCTCGGCAGCTCCCACCGCCCGAACCGAACCGAACCGAACCGAACCGAACCGGTCCGGTCCGGTCCGGCCCCGCCCGCAGCACGCGGCTCCCCACCTGCCCCGCCCCCCGGCCCCGGCCCCGCCAATCGCGGCACGCCCCGTTCATCGAGCCCCGCCCCGCCAACCAACCCCCGCCCCCGGCTCCGCCCCGCTCCTCGCGGCCCCCTTACGGCTCGTCCCTCCCTGCCCCCGCCCCCTCCCGCTCCGGTACCGGGCGGCCGCGGCGGGCACCCGCCGCCCCCCGCTCCTCACCCGGGGCTCGCAGCGCTTGGCGCAGTACGGCGGGCCCCCGCCGCCGCCGCCCGGGCCTCTCTCCTTGCTCTGGGCGAACACGGAGTCCTCGAACTCGCAGCCCAACGGCAGCTCCATCGCCTCAGCCGCTGCCCTCCCGCACCATAGAGTGCCGCCTAGAGCGAGCCCCGGGCTGGCCAAAGGGGGGGCTAGCGCGCCCCCTGCTGGGCCGCGCCGCTGTCTCGGAGAGAAACCACCGAGAGCGGCGCACCGGCGGCCGGCGCGTCTCCCCGGAGGGGCACAGAGTTAAGGAAGGTGTTGGCTAGAGGGGATGCTCCCGCAGCCGCAGAGGAGCGCCGAAGCGAGCGCCGCAGGTGGGGGGGGGTGCTGGCACCGGCCATCTTGGATGAGGGCAGGGGAGTGGAGTGGAGCGGCAGTCGGCAGGCGCGGCCGCCGGCCCGGGCGCGAGGGGAGCGCAGGGGCGGGCGTCACTTCCAGCGTGCCGTGCGCGCGGAGCGCGGCATGCTGGGAGCTGGAGTCTGCGGGCGCGGGGGGGGCGCCATGGGGGAGGCGGGGCGCCATGAGGGAGGCGGTGACGCAGCTGAGATAAATGTGCGCGCTGTAAGCCCCGCTCAAAATTAGGGCTGGTTACAAGGCCAGAAAGATCAGAGGCGGTTGTGCTAGAACGGTCCTTGTCCCCCAGGCTTTGCCCACCTCACGGGGAGTATCCCTGGAAAACAGCGCGGTCCTCTCTTTTGGAATAGCTTGTGACACCTGGTTTTGGGCGTTGGCATATTGGTTTTAGGAGCTGGGCAATAGGGGTGCAGCTTGGGCTCGGATTCAGAGCAGGACCGTCGCCCACAGCTCTGGTGAAGATCTTGGTCACCAGTTGTCTAAATGGATGTTTTGTAAAATACTGTAGCAAAGGCTTGAACCTGAGTTTCCCATGCTTAGATAAATTAAACGCATAATCATAGTGTCACGATGTTTGTGTCTGGGCCTGGTGCATATCCTAGGGTGGCTGGGAGTGTAGTTCAGTAACTTTTCCATTTGATTTGGGTTCTGGCCCCAAGCAGAACGGGAAACTTGTGACATCTTAGTCTTTCAGAAGACAAGATTTTCCAAATCTCCCTACACTCTACATTGCTGTGTGATGCGAAAGGGGGACATAGCAAGAATAGCAAGTAAAGCCTGACCCTAGAGCTTCCTTAGGAAGCAAAGACTCTCAGACATACTGTAGCAGGTTAACAGCACCAAGCTGAAGTCGTATCTGTTCCAGCTTTCTGCCCTTCCTCGTGGCATTACCATACATGAAGCATGTATTATGTTCTAAGTGAACTGCAGTGTTGTTTCCTCTCTCTGCCTTGCCAATCCTTTCATCCAGAAAGGTCTGTTTTGGCTCATCTGATTGTCATGTAAATTTGGGGAAGGTCCGCTGAGGGGTTATCCTTGTACAGAAAAATGGACTAATGAATTTGGCTCTACCAGAACAGCCTTGGAGGCCAAAGCTCTACTGGCAGGGTGAATTGAAAGGTTTCCTTTTAGTGGAGATGTGAAATATGTGGGGTTTTTTGGTTCTTTCTGACTGGCTACATGCTCAAAATATTCTTCCATGCCAACATAGCTGTGACTGCATGTGGCATTAGCTGACATAAATCCTTGGGGTAGAAACTAAACTTTGGCAGGTAGATTTGATCAGAAAAGAAAAGGGAATTGAGTTTGTTTTTGTTTGTTTGTTTGCTTTTAAGTTTGCTATTAAGCATGGCAAATAAACCCTTCCGAGCACAGGAAACTGCTGAGCAAGCAGGTCTCAGGGAGAATCAGGAGTCTGCTGCACATGCTGCAGTCTTTTATTTACAAGCATCAAGGCAGATGAACACCATCAGAGCTTCTTGTATGCGCACACCAAAACCATCTAGTTTCTGCATGTGGACTGCTGTGATGAGCTTCTGCGGGACTGGCCGAGCACCCAGGAGTCAACCTGCAGGCGTGAGCACTGCTCGTGTCTGACCAGTTACAGAGCCTGCAGCTCTGCTCACGTATACTGGACACACACGCTCCTTTCCCACTCCCCCAGGACTGCCAGTCACGCTGCAACACACCAGTTCAGTCTGACAAGTAAAGCACTGAAGTCCAGCAAGACCATTAAGAACAAATCAAAGAGAAGAAAAACTGAAGATGAAGCATGAGTAATCAAACTGAAATGTGGCTCCAGCTCAAAGCAAAACACAAAGTGCAAGGCACTGCCAGGGGCAAATCCAAGAGCAGCCAGTTGGCTGCGAGCTCGGATTGTGGAGGCCCCCAGGGCTCGGGGTTTCAGCCATCCTTGCCTCCGAGGATACCAGTGTGGTCTGCGAAGGCTCGGTGTTGCAATGCAGAGAATGCCTTTGTCTGGTAAATGATAGGAGAGAAGCAATTCCTGAGCACTGCACGGGGGGCCCAGCAGCTGACTGCAGGGCTTGAGTCATAACTCACAGGCAGAAGATTGCTTCTCCCCTTCCCCCACCTCCCCTCAGACGCCTTAAAAGGCTCCTCATATATTAGCTATAGAAATACAAAAGTGCAACTTTAGGAAATTCCTGTGCCTTGTCAGCACTGGAGATTAGCTCCATTTCTCCCCTAAGACCCAAGTCATCAGTGCAGCTGCCAGAATACGAGCTCCCACTGTGCTTAAGCAAAGCTGTTGGCCTGAGTTTGTACGGCATGATTTGCAGTGGTGCCGTTAGCCTTGGTGTCATGCAGGAGAGAGCAACATCTGAGCAACATCTCTGCAAAAGGCACCTTCGAGGGGCTTGGGAATACCTGGGCCCTTCGAGAGCCTGCACTGCTGCAGCTGCTCCATGTAGACGTGCCTTCAGGGATAAAAACAAGCCCCCTAAAGGCCGCCGAGGTCTTACTTCACTGCCAGCCTAAACCACCAGCTCAGCATATGAAAATCAGACTAATAAAACAAACGGGCTGCAGTAAGTTGCAGTTGCTTAACAAGTTCCTGTGCATCAGCAAAGCTATTGTAACTGTTCACACGAGCATGGCTAGTACCACTGCTGCGCAGGGCTGCGACCCAGCTTCAAACCCGGTGAAGCCAGTGTGTTTTATCTTGCAATCAGGGTGAGCACAGAAAAAGCCTGGACAGTAAAGACAACTCAAAGGATAGGTAGTGATTTGTTGTGCTGCCATACCGCCTGCACCTTTGGGCCAGGGAACGAAAGCACAGTGTGGCAGACAGAGCCCGTCTAAATCCCCACAACCCTTCTTCTCCCGGCCTTCCAATCTACTCTGAGGCAAAATTAATTCAGAAGAATTCTCCCCCAGCGGTTCTTTAATTGCTGATGTTGTTATTTGTATTGTGGTAGCCTCTATGGGTCCTCCCCACAGCCCAGGCACCCTTGTGCCAGGAAGGGAACATGCACAACACAGGTTTCAGCGACCATCAAACACACGCAGTAGAAACTAGAAACCTCGATTGGCAACTAGGGCCCTGTTTGGGTAGGCACTACCCACACACGTCAGCGAAGGAACAATCCAGCTCTCACATGGTTTATAGTTTTATTAAAATATGCTGGGAAGGAGCTGCCCTTGGAAGAAAGCAAAAGAGAGCCTAGTTCCCTCCTCAAAGCAAGAGCACTGCCCGCAGTGAAGAGAGCAGTGAGGCCCATGGGGAGAGCTCCTCAAAGCATGGGTGGTTCCCGAATCATGAACTGGATTCTTCCAGACGCTGTGAAATATTCATACTTTGAGGGAAGATTCGTTTTATTTTTTTGACAGTCTTAACACAGGCTCTTCCCTAAACATGTTCATGAAAAGAGAGACGCAGCTCTTTATTTGCAGACATTGTCTTGCTGTCTCCGTGTATCTCTCTACTTACTGTCTCTCGCCTTTTATTTAGATTGCAAGTTCTTTGCAGTAGAGAGCATCTTTCATCCTCTTTGTATGGTGGCAGACCTACGGGGACACTCTCCGTGACCATAACACAGGAGGGCAATACAAGTAACATTTCAGGGCTGGGGCACATGGGCTATGACCACTGCAAACAATAAAGACAAGTGGAACTGATCCAACAGACAAAACTGTGCCGTTAAAGCTCTGACAGATAAGCCTCTAGCAGATCGTACTATGCTAGTTTGAGATGTAACTGCAGAGCTCAAGAGCAATCGTCCTTGAACAAGTGGTCACACTGAGGGTGGCCACAGACTGACACCTGGGCCAAAGCTCCCAGAATCCACAGATAACAGCTTCAGAAAAACAAACTTGTCTCAAACTCAGTACATCTTTACGAGGTGCTGGCAGAAGTGGTATGAACCTCCCTCCATCTTAAGCTAGGTGAGAAACCAATTCAGCCATATGTGACAAAGCAGCAGCTAGATTTGCTAAATCCAGATCTTACCTTAGGGAAGGTAAACCCAGTACTTAGCAAGGGCAAATACAGGAACTGAAATGGTTCCTTACTCCTAGAGGGAAAAACAAAAGTGCTCCAGCACTACCACACACTGAAAAAAGGAGAATAAATTGAAACCAGGCAGTATTAAAATGAGAGTGTGGAGGCCAGCAGTTGAGCAGAACATCAAACCAACCATGCAGGAACAGGTGACTGATAGGGTGAAGACAACCAGAGTAGCAGCACTGTTTCGCCCAGCCTGCACTAGCACCGAGTCCAACAGGCAGGGAATCACCATGGGAGCGAGTAAAACCATGGAATTTGGCTTCTTTGTAAATTATCAGGACATCCCACAGTTCAAAAAAGATACAAAAAAAAAAAGGGGGGAATGGCAGGTGAGGGTAGAGCATCATGTAAATCAGAGAGTAAGAACTTCATGCTGTTAACAGAAGCCAAAGGCTTTTCAGGAATTCCTTAGGACAGATAGGAGGACACATCCCCCAAAAGACAGTACATTTGGCTGATCCACCTTAAAACAGTAAAGCCTTTCAGACCCCTCGTAATCCGTGATAACTGGGCCATAATCCTTCCCCCTCTGGCCTCACAAAAACCAATAAAGCCATTATTGCCCAAAGGGTGCACTAAATACAGATGTGTTCAACTATTAATGGGTATTGCAAGTATTTGCTGTCTAGTAACAAAACCGGTGAACAGAACGGGTGCACCCTTGGGTGCATGAGAATGTGGCTGAAAAGAGAAAAAAGCTTTTTGGAAAGAAAGAAAGAGTAAGGCGATCCGGTGCCTAGGAGAATCTCAAAGCAGCGCTCTTTATTTGCAAGTCTGCACCTTTTCAGTACTGCTACAACATACCTGAACTACTTTACTCACCCCTCGTTACAAGCACTAAGGCTGCAGCTTTATGGCGAATGGCTGTGTTTGACATGACGGTTATCACAAAGCGCAGTATCTCGTATTACATCTACTGCTCTAACGGGGAAAAATGGTCTTGCTGTCAGCTGCAGCGAAGAGTTCGTGTGCCTCCTTCTGTGCCCCCTTTCCAGTTTTGTCAGCGGGTCTCAGAAACCTCCCTGCCTTCCCCTGCCGCAGGGCAGTTGTTGCTGCTAATGAAACCAGGCTGTGGAGAGCACAGCGGACTGGTTACCTCTCCAGGTGAAAACTTTACTACTGTGAAGTTGCCAGGACCTGGCAGGACTAAGTAGCACCGAGTAGCAGCTCCTCTAGGACATCATTTAAGCAGCCGGATTTGGCTGCTGTGAACCTCTGTTGTAAGAGCAGCCATGGAACTGAGCTGACTTCCTACAGTATTGCTGTCTTGCAGGAACAGAGGGGAACAAATCCAAACAATTAGGGGGAAAAAAAGAAAAAAGCTACATTGGAGAAATATACCCACGGCCCAGGATTGCCCTGGAATGACCCTCACAACTTGTGGTCTTCTCCAGTCGCAGTCTCTTTTTCCATATGGAGGCTGACAGGGGAGACTGCCTCTACAAGGGAAACAAACTTTTTTTGATTCTCCAGTGTCTTGTTTCCCAGGCAGCTTCTGCCCTGCTGGAAAGGACCAGTGGAAATTGCTATTAAATTTAACTTGTATGGCTTCATACTTGCCATGTACGAGTATCAGCGGCTGCACAGCGGCTGAGGCAAAGCAGGGGGAAGGCACCGCTGAATGCACAAATGCAAACAAAATGCAGAAATCAAGAGTGGACTTTGCTCTAAATTAGTTTCACTTCCAGTAATTTGGGGAAGGGAGCAATTGTGAGAGAAGAACACCGTGAAAACATACGTTAGCAAATACAGCTTTTAACACTGCGCTGTCAGTAAGAAAAATGGCCGGCCACTTCCATCGCGAGACTGGAGCGGGCGTCCGCTCCCGCGCTTTGTGGGTGCTGGGCGCTGCGCTTGCACAGCAGCCGCTGCAGCTGCCCTTCGTCTGGACCCGCTGCCCGGCTGCCTGAAAGAGACGGCAGCGTGGGGAGCGGCTACAACGGCGTTAGGATTTGTATCATCTCCACCGGTGCAGGACACATCACTGAGAGGCTCTTTCTGCGGGGCCTCTTCCATGGTAGTCCCTTAAGACAGGTTTCGCTCTAATTCTGTTTTTTGCTATTTGGATTTCATTTAGGAAAACTGAAAATCACTAAAAAAAGAATTACTGCCAAACACTGACCTTTATTTTCACCCAAAGACACAAATCAACTAGGTGAGACAAACAATTTCTCTCCCTTTTTCTGTCTCCTTTTTTTTTTGTCTACCAAATAAATATTTTAAAATAATAAACATTGGCTCAGCACTGAGCCTGTAAGGAAACACACATGGGAAAGGAATTATTCACAATACTAACAGTTCAACATTATTGCAGTAGAAACATATATTCAAAAGTGAAACATATAAATATATTCAAAGGTTTCATTTTACAAGATTTGAAGTGCAACAAGTCATTTAACAACCAAAAATGTTAGAAACCCCTGTCAAACAGCCTGGAGACCACCACCAGCAGTGTTTCAAAGCAAAGCAAACCCCACAGGGAGCAATTTATCATCATTCTAGGGATCACTGTATGGTGTAAAAAAGAAAAATAAGGCAGTGCACAAAGTGGCTTAGTATTTTAAATTATTAAAAATGCCATTTGATGATAGTATGAAAAGAAAGGGAAGGCGGAAGGGGCTGGGAAGAGAAGACTGGGAGAGGGGAAACAACCCACAAAGCCAGCTGGTCTCTTGTGAAAATATCGACTAAATTGCAGCATTCCAGAATCACTAATAAAGCACTAAATAAAAAAGGTAACTGTTTAAAAATGCATCATCCAGGGCTTTTCAGCAACTCCCTCATTAGCTGGCAGATCCTTGAGTAAACATTTTTTCCTGTTTTCTTCGCTGAACTGAGTAAAACTATTTGGACAACGATCAAGCTGTATTGACTCCTGGCGCTTGTCTACACCCTTGCGCACAGGTCACTGCTTCTGCTAGGGATGTCATTTTTTTTGGACTGACCTAAGGCAAAGCATAGAAAGTTATATCAGCTTCAGCTGCTTTTTCTCACCCAGGGATAGGTCTGCAGGCAAGATGCCAGGCCTCCAGCGCCATGAGGGGAAGCCTGCGGGCTGAGCTGCACCCCGGGAGCTGCAGCGGGGCTCCCCCAGCGACGGCGAGTCCCGCTCGCCCCAGGGCCGGCCGGAGCAACGCAGAGCTCCTCGCCGCAGCAAAGGCACATTTCAAAAGCAGCCCCAAAGCCACAAGGTGTGATGTCCAGCTGAGGAGGGCTTCGGGGAGGAGGGCTTCCTAACTGCCCCTCTTTCCCCACCCCGGTATTTTAAATGTGAGAATAAAGAGCATCTGCCTTCATCAGAAAAATCACGCGAATGTCCCAGGCCTGCTGATACGGCAGAACATTTACCAACAAACAGTTTTAATAACTCGCACGTGAACCTGACCTCATGCTGGCTCTTTAATCAAGCCAGTCTCCCAAATTTAACACATCTGAGGAACCAATGAACTGCAGTTTTGTGCAACAGGAAAAAAAAAAGAAGATACTTGAAAAGATCTGAATTGCAACGTTTCCATACAATCGTGGTTCCTCCCGGTTTCCACACAATCTTTTAAAAACACACACACTCAGTAAGGAGAGATTTATTCCACTATTTCTGTTTCAAATTTTTGGTACAAAGTTTATTTTCAGAAGTTCCCACAGGATGCTTTCTTCTACCAGCGTCTTTTAGGGTTTTTTCTATCTCTGATTTATTTTCTTTATCTGTTGAAGCAAAAGCAATAATTGCTACAGAAAGCAATAATGGCGATATTACAAATATTTTACAGCAGCATTCATTCATTTCTTTGCCTCAAAAAAATAATAAAAATAAATCCAAAGACAAGATCTGTACTGCCACAAAGGCTTCGGTTTGTCATGTCAAGAAGTATGCTGCGTTCCCATATATGAGTTGTACAAGTCCAGCACAACTTTCCAAGTTTGTGCAGAGCCTGATAAATAAGACACAGAAATATCAGTTACGTTATACTGTTTCTAAGAACTTTTACTCTGTAAAATGTTTGGTCACTCAAAGCTATAAGCTTAATCACATATCAAAGAACACAGGCAATAAAGCCCATCTTACTAGAACATATAGTAATAGGCCAAACAAAATAGAGGAGGACAAAATCTAGTGGTCACTGAAGCCTCTTCAAAAAAGGTCTAAAACAGAATGTTTCCATCATGTATCAGAATAAAAACGTACTGTATTAAAATTTGATTTTTTTTTTTTACAAGCTGTCTTTTAACCAGTCTTCTATTTACAGTGCAGAACTTCTGCCAACTGCAGTAGTTTAACTTTGGCACAACACTAAGTTCCAATCCTTTTGAGTATTCAAGTCCTGTGTGTGTCCAAAAATTTTCTTGGTTTCACGAAAGATTAGGCCCATTCACAGTTAACCAGTTATCTTGAACTTTTTCAAGAATTGCTTCCCCTTCACCACATTGGGCAGCTACAAAGGAAAGACACTGTAAGCTATTGCATCAGTCAAGAGAAACTCGTCATTCTAAACAATAATAGTATTGTTGCTTCCTTTAACATCACATACACCAGACAGATCACACAGACTGCTACATACTGGACACCTTCTAAAAACCGTGCTGGTCGTTAGTGAATCGTCTTCCTCATACTTCAAATACATAACAACGCATTAACTTAATTTCATTTCACATGTCAAACAGGACATTTAAATATATTGCAATATATTATAGAAATTGCAAAGCTCCATCATTTCTGTAAACGAGATTGACACCTGTTAACTCTCCTGTGCACATGAAGAGCAGTACCTAGTGCCACATTTTCTATACAATATAAAGCCTTCCCAGGTAGGGCAACTCATTTTTAGTGCATTTCTGTACAGACTGTAAGTATACATGCAGATAATCAACTGAGCAAAACTGAGAATGCTTTTGTGAGCTGGAACTGAAGGGGAGGAACATTTCAGAATCATAATGAAGCTCTTGTGGTTCATCTTTTCGTATCACAGACGAAGACGTGGCAACTTGAACTCTTCTGTCATTCTAGCAGATTCTTTAGGGAAACTTTCATGATAGGTATCTAGTATTGAATAAGCATAAGGAAATACTTTGATCAATTGGACACAAATATTATGTACCTTAACACATTCTAAGTTATGCAAAGTCCAATGTTTATATAGAAATCTTACTTCTGTAATACTTTAGAAACCAAAAGTCGTATTTAAGCCATGGTATTATAACCAAGGATCAATTACTTCATCTGCCACTGTAGTGCTACCTGCTCGAATCAAAGAGGCGGCCTTGCGCTTCCCAACACGCGTCGAGCGGGAAGCGGAGGGGAGTCCCAAGGCTAACCACAGCGAGTGCCCGACAGGGCTCAGCGACCGAGCGCTGCAGGCAGCCAGCCCGCTGCGGCTCGGCAGGCAGCCCATCGGGCCGGCTGCAGGTGTTCAGGACGAGCTGAGCTGCATCCATCAGCTACACTGACTAGCTCTTCATCACTACGCATGGATCCCATGACGTCTTGCTCAGGTGCAGACATTGACACACCGTTAGACGAATCCCACCTTAAATCATGGAAAGTGCTACAGGATCCTTAATTACTCTGTATTTTACAATGTTGTGAAAGTCATTTTTGCAATGAGTATCCACTGGAAAAGTGCAGATTCTCTTCACTGCAGAAGGGGGAAAAAAAAACCCCAAAGCTCAGGCCATTATTTTGAAAATACTGGCTGTAAATCTTCTGTGCTTCAAAAATCTCCCTTTTCTAAAAGTGAGAAAATAAAGAAGATATAGAAATTTGAGCTATTGGGTGTTTATAAATAGCTGTTAAGGGGATTTTTCACCTTCTTTTACAACTTACTTCATTTTCAAATCTTTTCCTACAGCATTTTAATACATAATCAAAACTCAAGTAACTTGACCCAAGAAGTTTGTGTCATGCTACTTGCTAAACCTGCTTATCCGAGGATATTAAAAGCTTGGAGTGACCCAGCACTGGTCTTCATAGGGAACTGAGCCCTCTACTAGTCTTTTCCATTTCTAATTTATACAATCATCCCAGTCATTCTCAACAACGCTCAACAGTTTTAATGATCTTTGATCACTGATATTTCTCCTTCCATTAGTATCTAATGTAGGTAAAGTGATTCCCCAAGAAACAGGAAATTAAATCAAATAAAATAGCTATATTTTATTGCACTCACTCTATTTTTGTGCATTCGGGTTAGGGCATGGATATTTAATATTACAGAAGCTTAATGCTTTATCTTTTCTCCTCAGGAGATATGAATATAGACAGATACGGGACTGAGGTGCAGGACACAAATTGATACTGTCATATTTACTGAAGCAAACACTGAGATCCAACCTAAATACACAGTACTCTATAAGTGCAAAAGGGAAAATGCTCTCCACCTTAAACTACAGCTCGGTTACTCAGCAGTCAGTGACTAGTTGTCAGAGACTCTGCTGTGCTCTCATTTCGGAGGAAAACGGAGGAGTTGAATGCCTGCGTCTTTGGGCTTCCTGGCCTACAGGACTGCATAAGGCTATGAATCACTTTGTATGGGCTCCAAAAAATCCTTTCTCTAATCTGTAGAGGAAAAGGAAGTGCTTTTGCCTGCCTCAGAGTTCCTTGGTGAGTAGGAAGAAAATAGGCTTTTGCCCAAAGTCAGCAAATCATGCATTGAAAAAATTATTTCATGTTATGTGTCCACAATGCATTGAGCTTCCTTCCCAATAATCTAGCTACAGCTAGGAAGTATACTGCATATAATGCTGTGAAAAAGCAGGTTTAGAAATGATCCTGGACAATGCTCAAAAATTGAATGGCCTGATTTGCTATAGTGTATTAGAGAAAATCCACTAAATTCTAATCATGAGGTACTAGATATCTTTCCTCTCTTTGCTTTCAAAACAAAGCAGAGCTTTCTAGGTGCTAAAAATGAGTGACTGCAATACTTAACTTACTTATTCTGTCCAAACAGCAAGAATAAAACTTGTTTTGCTTATTTTCAGGTAAGTGAATTCTGCAGGGCAAGCAAAAGCCAGAGTCTCCAAGCTTCTGCATTTTCCTTCCTTTCCACTTCTTACAAGCCAGTGTCAGTTCATTCGAACCTTCTAGAAGGGATAGGTCTGACTTTCTTTTTACAACTAACTCCCATTTTGGGGTCATTAGGAGGTTGATAAGGGGAAGACAGCACTACTTGGATGGAATCGTTCTCTTTCATTGCCCTCAGAAGCTAATGCAAAACATGCCACAAGCAGCACGACACAGTGATAGGGGATGCCTCACCTTGTTCTGACACCACTTTCTTTCCCCCCTCTCCCTCTCTCCATCTGGCACAGGATTATCTTTATTCTCACATTAGCCGAATTCCAGAGACAGCAGTAACTAGCCTAAATCAGATCAGGTACCCTTGGCAGAAAGAACAGATGAAAAAGGAAACTCTACATTAGTTCTGGAGTAACTCACGTTCACAGCTAAATTCGAAAGCGGTGCTGTCAGCAAAGACCGAGAACCACCCAACAACCTAGAGGTAAGATCTGAGCAAGACCAAATAGTTTGCTCATCTCACTTTCAATGATAATCATTAAAGCCTGGCTCATAACTAGCTCCAATTTCAGAAAACAAATATGGAAAGCATACCACAGGCTTGTTTACACACAGATATTCTGGAAAACAGACAAAATCCCATATGGACACTTATTCCAGAGCAGATGTACTTTCCTAACCCATTCTTCTCCACTGTCAACCTAGCTCACTCCAGGTGGATTCCAAAAAAATGTCCAAGTGTAGATAAGCTACAAGAGGAAGTCAGGCTGCAGAGGTGCACCATGGATCTGAACAGTGACACTCAGATTCATCAAATTTAGACACTTGCTGACATGCTTAAGTTCAGAAAGTTGCCTCTACGTAACTAGTAGAGAATGAGAACATGCTGTATCCCCTCCATCCCCCAGGCAATTTCTGTTTCTCTCAGTTGTCTGTATAACGTGCCTTGGCCACCTAAATGAGGCATGCAGGGACCTATGGTTAGATGAGAAGAATCTGGGCTAAACCACTGCTACCAGTAGCTTTGAGTTCCCACCTGCCACAATCCCAATACACAGATAAAACAGCCCATCCTGTCACACCACCAGCATGCTGACAGCTCTCTTTATGCTTCTTCTGTCAGTTCTGATGAAGGAGGCTTCTGGAAAGGTGTCTGCCTCTCCCCAGTACACAGTGCAAATATACAAATGTTGTAAACATGCAATAAACTGGTAATTAATGGATTCCATTTTTGCAAATAGAAACAGGAGACAGATTATGAGCAGTAATAAATGCACATAACTGCTATCTTTAGAGGTGAACCTATTCAAATTTTTCTCATCCTTGGCACTACTTAAAGGCTTACAACATTCATCTAGCCTTAAGGAAATGTGGGTACTCTGCATCCCTGAGGAACTGACCCACAGCAACTAGTTTCATGTAAATCCTGTATTCTGTAAAAGGATGATGCCCCTCAACAGGTTGTAAATACTGTTATAGCCACTGGAATATACAGAACTATAATATTTACAGCAGCTGAAAATCTGACCCAGTATACTATCAACCATCATCTCTGATCATTTTAATGAAAGCAGACTTCCATCCAACTATATTTAGTCTGATAAACAATGTGTTTCCTCTTCCTTTGTTTTTCAGACCAGATGTGCTAAGGTCTACCATTGTAGTTGAGTGTTATTTAACAGAACACTGCCAAAATGGAAAATCTCCCAGTTTAATTATGTAATTAACTCAGATCTTTACTTTTTCCCCTCTTTTTAAAGAAGGTTAGATTCAATGCTAAGCTAAATGCAGTCTCTGCTAACAAAAAAGGGAAATTTATTTAGGCAGGTTATTTTTTTTTGGTGGGGGGTGGGGGGGAATTAATTCTGGCTCACCCTAAGAATTAAGGCAACTCCAGATTTTGCTTGCTAGAGGAATATTTCCAAGAAGTTTAGGGATTTGCTTTAATATTTTTGAAAATCTAAAAATAGCATGTCTTTCCCTCCTTGTTTTGTCCTTTCCCACTCAGCAAGCACTGAATTCTGACCCTGTTTTCCCAGCGGAGCTTGAAGCCAACGTGACTTTTTCTTTGCTAGCATCTGCAACAGCCTCATCCATACAATTACTTGCCAAATGAGAATACTTCCTAACCACTTTGAGCAGTCAATGCTACTTTCTACTAGTGCCAATATAAAAGCAGGCAATGCTGGCAACAGCAGCACCAATTCAACTCCTTCTTTTGACACCTAAATCTAAAGTAACTGTCCCTAAAAAACGCAGGCAGGCAGTAGCAAGAACACACACTACTCTTCCTTGGACTACCACTGTTCATCTGCCTAAATTAACTTTTGTGAATCTGGCCCACTGTTTTTAAGCTGGCTATTCAAACACTACTACTATTTTATAGTCTTGGGACCAAGTGTTTTTTGGTTTTTTTTTTAAGACACTTATTTAAGATGCAGAAGATGTTCTCCATCAAATTAAACTACTTCTGGAGTTCAGTTCAAATAGATCAAACTTCATCTCTAAAAATAAGTGTGTTCACTCAACAGTCCTAAAAGCAATCAGCACAGTGGTGAGCTGAATCCATTAGGATGAATTTAGATTAAATTTGCACACAAATTATTCAACTGGGCTACTACTGAATCAGAACAATTAAACATTAGTGTTTATCATTCCTAAGCATCCAAAAACCATATAATTTAATTTTGTTTGAGAACTAAAAATCAGGGCATTGCCAAACTTGCTTGAAAACTGTTCTTACTAGCACCTGAAGACGCTTTTCGTCTCTCTATCTGTGTATTCTTACAAAACCCTAAACAACTGAACAGGTTTTAGGCAGTTTCCCCCCCTCCCATATTTATCATAAAAATACAGTGTAAGATTTCAAGGACTTACGTTTTTGGGCTAGAAATATACATACTTTTCCTACCATTTCCCAACAAAGGAATGAATGCACAAGCTAAAAACAAATCTTGCTATCAACTGCATCAAGTCTGTCAGGCATTTAAATTAAACTGATGTAGGATACACTGATTAAGTTTAACAAAAAGCATCTTCTAGTTTTAAACTCATTCAGTTAGCTCATAATTATCAACAAGAAACATTTCAGCACAAGTTCTGTAAACCCAAAACACTTTGAAGATACACAAAAGGTACCAATACCACCTCATTTTCTTAAACCAAGCAATCCTCACCCCTAGGTTCATTGATTCCTTTGTCACACTTTTCCCCTTCTCTTTTGAATTCTTTCCTTAAGAAATAAATCCAGGCCTCGAAACCTTTCAGGTGAAGTGACGTTTGCAAAAAGACATCTTAGGTTTTTGTATTTTCCTTCTTCATGAGCAAGCAATGTTCTCCTACAACAATGGAAAAATGTGTCTGTGTTTTTTTGGAATTAAACAACATAAGGCAATTAAATACTGAGAAGCAGTCACGTGAATGATGAACCTTCCCATCAGTAATGTAGAAGAGGAGGAGCTGAACTGGAGCTGATTTACAACCCCATGTCCTAGGCTAGGCCAGGCCTGAGCATGTCCATCTCTGGTAGCAAGGAAGCCTATATTGGTTGCCTGCCCAGGTAGCATCTTGCCCACGTTCTCTTAGGTTGAAGGAAGATCCTAAGCAAGTGCTTGCTAAAACTGAAGGCCATTAAAAATTGTTTGGCTCTTCATTATAACGTCAGACCCAATTCATGGGTATTTGGCCCCCAAATCCCAAATTGCACATCAATCTGATTTTGAGAGTTTGCGCTTAACATGTCGGGGAGGTTCCCAAGTATCACTATCATCTGTTTCCTCCTCATCTTCCTGATCTTCTAGCATTTCATCTTCCTCCTCGTTCTCCTCAAAGAGTTCTATTCCAAGCTCTAATCTTCTTTGCCTTTCTGCAAACCACTCTCTGACCTGCTCATATCCCATGTGAGATTTGGCTACAAGTTCATCAAGGTCTTGCTCATTAAGGAATTTGTGCTTCATGTAGTAGTCCTTCAGGATTGCTGTTCCAGTTTTGAATTTTATGACAGATACACCTCTGTCCCAGCTACTTAACCTCTTGCTTCCCCGAGGCCTCCCTCGAGGTCTTCCTCTCCCCCTCCCTTTTGGTCTTCCTCTCCCTCTCTTCCTCACAAAGCCTTGTCCATTCAGACTGTTTGCATTGGCGCTCTGGTAGTAATAATACCACTTCAATCCACCATTTTTCCAGGCATAGCGAGTATCTCCAAACCAGCTCACAATTTCTGATCTTGGGAGGCCAGTTTCTTCTGCCAACTTATTGTATTCTTGTGGAGATGGCCACTGAGTACGGACAAAGGAACTTTTAAGCATGTGCAACTGCTCTGGTGATTTTTTGCCTATTTTGCTTGAAGAGGAACCCCCTGATTTTGATCCTGCTCCATCTCCCACAGATGTTTCTCCAGCCTCCTCTTTTGAGCTGCTGGCATTGCTGTCATTCAGGTCAGCTCCCTCTTCCTTTAAGACATCTGATTTCCTTCTTTCTGTAAACCAAGCATCGATCTCTCTCCTGGTAAGTTTGGTTTGGGCTCTTAACCTATTCATTTCTTCATCTGTTAGGACAGGGTTATTAAGAAAACTTGCTTGGAGGACTTGCAGCTGTTCGGCCGTCTTCTCTTTGAATTTCTGTGGGGTGAAATCAGGAAAAGCACTCCATGATGACTTGCTCTGTGGAGTGACTCCCGTTGGGGACTCATTCATTTCATCACTTGAATCAATAACAATGGTGGCACACGAATCACTGTTGAGATGAATTCCATGATTATTCTTTGAGTTTCTCTGATTGTAGCGTGTATCACTGAACCACTTTTTGATCTCTCCTTTAGTCAGGCCTGTTATTTTCATAAGCCTAATAATTTCTGAATCTTGAGGAAACTGATTTTTAAGGTAGCTGACTTTTAATTCTGCCAGTTGTTCCTTTGTTTTTTTTGCTCGGATGCTGAAAGAGTCAGGATTCACTAGTGTGGTTTCATTTTTGATAGACTGAGGGGCTGGAACAGCAGCTACTTGCTTGGTTTCTGCAATAGGCTGAGCAGTATGAATTTGACTCTTCTGTAACTGCGTTTGGTTTGGGACTCCTGCTACAGTCAAAGCTATTGGGGCTGTTACTGGTAGTGTATTTGCACCTGCAACTTGAGTGAGAACAAGTCCTGGCTGACCAACTATTTGGCATGTCTGCAAAATGGAGGGCAAACCATTGCTAGCAGCGGAAATGTGTGCTGGAATAACGGTAATTGTCTGTGGCACAGTATGCACCGTGCCATTAAATTGTTTCCTCCTTGCTTCCTCCACTTCCTCCGGTGTCCAGCTCACACCATGTTTCAGACGTTGGGCAGAAAACCATATTTTAATCTGTTCCTCTGTGTACTTAGCTTGAGTGGAAAGAACAGTGATTTCTGACATGGTTGGGTAAGGGAATTTGTTGTAGGTGTTAAGCAAAAGAGGATTGTTATCCAAAGCAGTATTATAGGTTGGAATGCTATTTACAGGTATTAAGACTTTTGGAATCAGGTTTGGATTCTGCGGAGCTGTAACAGCTGTTATAACCTGTGCCACCCCGGGCTGAATCACTGGTGCTGGAGTCACTACTGCACTAGCTACATCTGCTGCACTGCAAACAACCGAATGGCTCACTTTTGACTCAGAAACTGCCGATGGTGGGTTTTCTACTACTTCATCAGAGTTTGGCTCATTTTCAGTTCCCTTTTCTTCACGAGGAATGTCATCAGCTACATTGTGGAAAACAGCAATGCGCTTAGTCTCTGTTTTGTTTTTCATCATTTTCATAATAGGAGTTTTGCTAATTGAGATCCCTGATGAGGGGATCTCAGAAGGGTCAGCCTGTTCAGCATTTTCTTCTCTAACAAAACTCCCATCAAAAGTGAGATCATTTACTGTTTGCTCAAAGATTGTCTGATTATTACGTTTCACCATGGTCAATTTAAAATTCTCCTCTCCAGGGTGGTACTTCAAATTATGCTCTGAGAGAGCATCGTATCTTTTGGTAAGAAAATTGCATTCTACACAAACATAGGACGAATTTAATACTACATTGGGATGTTCTGAAT
Source organism: Apteryx mantelli (assembly GCF_036417845.1). NCBI lineage: Eukaryota > Metazoa > Chordata > Aves > Apterygiformes > Apterygidae > Apteryx > Apteryx mantelli. The sequence continues at coordinate 13,089,936 of NC_089979.1, read as the reverse complement.
CCACATGAAAAGTAAACATATTGAGATCTGGAGTTTGAAAAGTACAGTATTTACATTCATAACCACCTTCTACTTTTAAATTTTTCTGATTGTCTGAATCCACATACTCGTGGACATCCTCATCGCTTGTTATGCTTTCTGCTGTGGGGTTCTCTGCCGGCATGAGCACAGGTGGTCCTCCCTCCAAGTCTGATACCATTTCTAGATCCGGGTCCTGCTCGTTGGCTAGGACCATGCAAGGTGTGGTTGATTTTCGTTTACTTGCCATGCCTGTTGTGTGAAAATGATACTGACTAATCAGATACAGACTTAGCTTCGAGCTCTTCTTGATTTATAGTAATGGCTTTTGGTACTTCAAGTCAGTTCTTGCAACATCTCAACATTTATCCCATTAGCAGCTTTTCTTTTGTAGTGCAATCAGATTAAAAATAGATAGTTGAGGATGAAATGTTGAGACACACTGTTTTAAAGTCCACATCCACCACCTGTAGCAAAGAAGAGACAGTGTAATTAGTTCAATTTAAATAACTAATTTCTATTCTACTACATACTATGGCTACAAGTAATTCAGTCCTTAGGGGTTCAACCTGCCACTGCTTGTCTCCTGAAACCAGTACACCCATTCCAAGAAGAGATGCTCAAAGCTAAGGTAGGAAAGGCAAAATCCAATTCAGTTACTACAGTCTGAAATTTGTTTTTAATTCATGGCAATGCAGTGAAAGGCGTAAAACTCAGGATGCTATAAAGTGAATAACTTTGTTTCCTTTTCTTCAGAAGCCTTTAGTCTGGCACAACAGTGAGATCGGCTGTCCTACACCATTTTTGCATTCTTGCCTTTGGACTGCTTTGTCTAAGCTATGACAACTTCTCTCAACTGCCCTGTGGGCACCAGTCCCTCCCACCCCAACTTCCCACCAATCCAACCCCTCTGCTACCAACTCAGTCATGTTTTTTATGCCAGAGGTTGTGAAAAGGCAGGTTAAGAGTGTTTTTCTACTGCATTAAGTGGGTACATGCGAGTGCAGGGGGCTTCTCTCCCCAGTCCAAAAACAGGCAAACCAATGCCAGTTTAAGGCTCTTCGACAGACAGAAGATACTTATCCTTTCATCCTTGCTCCCCAAATGTCACTTGCCCATTGAAGACCAACCCCAGACCAATAAAAGTTGATTGCTGTCACATGGCAATTAGCTAAAGTCTGTTTTCATGGCTCTGTGCATTAATGGGGACATGATTGATTGAGTGAACTGTACCAGAAAAATGCATTAAGATTGAAATAGTAAGCAGAAGCCAAACAAAATCCTGTATTTTCTGTTAGAAGATCTTTGTCAGCTTTTAAGAAAAAAAGGAGGAATATAGGAATGTTGTCAGAGTATGCAGGGATGCGACGAGGAAGGCTAAGGCCCGTTTGGAATTAAATCTGGCTAGAGATGTCAAGGACAAGAAGGGCTTCTTCAAATACATCAGTAGCAAGAGGAAGACTAGGGAAAATGTGGGCCCTTTGCTGAATGGGGTGGGTGCCCTGGTGACGAAGGATGCAGAGAAGGCAGAGTTACTGAATGCCCTCTTTGCTTCAGTCTTTACTGCTCAGGCCAGCCCTCAGGAACCCCAGACCCTGGAGGCAAGAGAGAGAATCTGGAGAAAGGAAGACTTTCCCTTGGTCGAGGAGGATCGAGTTAGAGATCATTTAAGCAAACTTGACACCCACAAATCCATGGGCCCCGATGGGATGCACCCACGAGTGCTGAGGGAGCTGGCAGATGTCATTGCTAAGCCACTCTCCATCATCTTTTAAAGGTCATGGAGAACAGGAGAGGTGCCTGAGGACTGGAAGAAAGCCAATGTCACCCCAGTCTTCAAAAAGGGCAAGAAGGAGGACCCAGGAAACTACAGGCCAGTCAGCCTCACCTCCATCCCTGGAAAGGTGACGGAGCAGCTCATCCTGGAGGCCATCTGCAAGCATGTGGAGGACAAGAAGGTGATCAGGAGTAGTCAGCATGGCTTCACCAAGGGGAAATCATGCCTAACCAATCTGATAGCCTTCTATGATGGAATGACTGGCTGGGTAGATGAGGGGAGAGCAGTGGATGTTGTCTCCCTTGACTTCAGCAAGGCTTTTGACACTGTCTCCCATAACATCCTCATAGACAAGCTCAGGAAGTGTGGGTTAGATGAGTGGACAGTGAGGTGGATTGAGAACTGGCTGAATGGCAGAGAGTTGTGATCAGTGGCACAGAGTCTAGCTGGAGGCCTGTAGCTAGCGGTGTCCCCCAGGGGTCAGTCCTGGGTCCAGTCTTGTTCAACTTCTTCATCAATGACCTGGATGAAGGCACAGAGTGCACCCTCAGCAAGTTTGCTGATGATACAAAACTGGGAGGAGTGGCGGATACACCAGAGGGCTGTGCTGCCATTCAGAGAGACCTGGACAGGCGGGAGAGGTGGGTGGAGAGGAACCTCATGAAGTTCAACAAAGGCAAGTGCAGGGTCCTGCACCTAGGGAGGAATAACCCCATGCACCAGCACAGGTTGGGGGTTGACCTGCTGGAAAGCAGCTCTGCCGAGAAGGACCTGGGAGTGCTGGTGGACACCAAGTTAAGCATGAGCCAGCAACGTGCCCTTGTGGCCAAGAAGGCCAATGGTATCCTGGGGTGCATCAGGAAGAGTGTTGCCAGCAGGTCGAGGGAGGTGATCCTCCCCCTCTACTCAGCCCTGGTGAGGCCACATCTGGAGTACTGCGTCCAGTTCTGGGCTCCCCAGTACAAGAGGGATGTGGCACTACTGGAGCAAGTCCAGCGAAGGGCTACAAAGATGATTAGGGGACTGGAGCATCTCTCTTATGAGGAAAGGCTGAGAGAGCTGGGCCTGTTTAGCCTGGAGAAGAGAAGGCTGAGAGGAGATCTTATCAACGTGTACAAGTATCTGAAGGGAGGGTGTCGAGAGGATGGGGCCAGACTGTTTTCAGTGGTGCCGAGCGACAGGACGCGAGGCAACGGGCACAAACTGAAACACAGACACTTCCATCTGAACATGAGGAAAAACTTTTTCACTGTGAGGGTGACAGAGCACTGGCACAGGTTGCCCAGAGAGGTTGTGGAGTCTCCTTCTCTGGAGATAGTCAAAACCTGCCTGCACGCGATCCTGTGCAATGTGCTCTAGGTGACCCTGCTTGAGCAGGGGGGTTGGACTAGATGATCTCCAGAGGTCCCTTCCAACCTCAACCATTCTGTGATTCTGTGAAAAAGAGGTACCAAATAAAACTGAGGCCTAAATAAACTCAGAGAATAAATATATTCTTAAATAGCATAGACTGGAGTGAATTTTATCTCACAGGGGCCACAATCGGTGTGTTGGAAATGACGCAGAAACCACCGCAGAGGGTTATAAACTCTGTAACAGTTTTCTTCTTGAAATAAAATCACACACTGATTTCTCATACCAGAAATCCCTAAGAGATGTCATTTTTTAGGCAGTGGAACATCATCTGCTTCCCAAAGCAGCTGCATGCTCAAGTTCAAGAGGAATACTTAGTAGCAGTCACTGCAGGCTGTTACAGTGGTTTAAAAAGGGAACAGCTTTTAACAGGTTAAAAACAGAAGGCTAGTTTTGTTCATGACACAGTCTTAAAGGAAAAGAGAGCAGTGTAGAAGGAAGAAAGGCAGATACAAGACATGAGAAGGGGGAAAGAAATACTATTTTCCACAGTATGGTAACATGATTCATTATTTTTGATTATCTGGATGGCAGAGGCTGTGGAGAGGAGGGAAATGAATAATTCTTAGCTTCACATTTTGTTTAGGGGAAAAAAAAAAAGTGTTCCTCCACATCTGTCACATAGTGCTGTTCTATAAACGCTGGTTTTGAAAGTGTGCGCCACACCTCACTTTTTTCATAACAATCCTCCCCCAATGTTTTTAGATAGTGACCCTCCGAATTTATCTGCACTAATTCTGTGCCTGCATCCAAATGCACAGCCTGATGTGATCGGTTCTTTATGCCGAGGATACGGTTATGCAGCATGAGGACACCAACAACGCTCAATACCTCTCAGGTAACCGTCATCCCAAAATGACAATTATTTAATAGCACTGGACTTGAAAGATCCCCTCCCCCACAAGTTAGTGCTGGCAGCCTGTAAAACCGTGCACAAGTGTAAAAGATATTTATTTCAATGTATATAAAAGTATACATCACAAGCCATCTCATTTATCTTGGCAGCGAGAGAACCGTGAAGCAAAACTAAATGGATCCATTTGTCTCCCTGTCCTGCGGGAGGCGAGGTAGAGTGTTCTTAACCATACTGCTTCTCCGGGGGGCCAGATGACTCTTCACAAAAGAGAGACACTTGCCAAGACTAAGTGTTGGGTAATTCTCCTGGGGAAGAGCTGGGTGGTATTACCTAATCCTTCTGTGATCTTGAGTAAAATTTCAGAAATGCCAGAGATGCCAATTTTCAAAAGCTACTCGAGGGCTACTTCTACGGACTTAAGTTGCAGTTTGAAAAGCGACTGAGGCATTTTGCAGTGCCTCATCCATGCTGCAGAACGTCGGATCTATGCCCAGGGCAGCCTGAGGGAGAGCAGGAGCTTGCTGAGGGTCAAAGCTGAGGTAGCACAGCCTGTAAGCGAAAGCATCGTTTGACCTGGCATGCAGTGTTGAAGCAAGCTCAAGATAAGTTTTTCTGGGTTTTTCTTTTTTTAAATTAAGTTAAATCTCTGTAACACATCTCTATTTTGATTTGCTGTGGTTAAGCCTCGCTCACTGTGCACAGGCAGATTATCCTACCCCTCTGCTGTTTGCCAACTGAGCAGCACGTTTCTTTGATGCAAGCAGGTTTCAGAAAAAGCAAGCTTCATTTACACTCTTCTGACTACACTAAGATTTGTTAAGAGGATGTTGTAATTTCAAAAACCTATGTTTATGTCAACATAGAGCTATGAAGAGCTACAACAGCATTCGCTAAAATCTTAACAAAGCAAGATGCTTGCAAGCCCTCCCAGCCTTCTGTCCTCCATAAACTTTAAAAATTCTGCTCCCTTCTCCTTGCTGCTAGTGGGATTATTCCACCTGCAGCACCCTGCTTGACACATTCCCTCAGTTTACCAGGGGATTATGAAAACTCAGAGTTGAGTAGTTTATCAGACCAGTTATGAGCCACCCTTATACGTCAGTTCATCTGAGACACCTCTCCCACACGGCTTACAGGAATGCCATGCGGGACCCTTGCAGGTATCTTGACTTCAATAAGGTTTGCAACATCCCAGTTAACCCATTTCACTAGGCCAATTACTCTGGCAAAAAAAATGAAATCAGGTTGGCTTGACAACATCTGTTTTTGACAAATCCACAATTATTTTTAGAGCCTTTTTGTTGTCTAGGTGCTTACAGACTGATTTTTAGTAAATTCCTCCTGTATCTTTCTGGGAACAAAGATTTGGTTGACTGATCTATAAATCCCCAAGTGTTCTCCTCTCCTGCTCATCCCTCTCTCCCTCATTTAAGAGTAGATATTATATTTGCCTGTCTCCAGCCCTCTGGGACCACCCCCAACCTCCATGAAGTCTTAAAGATCATCACTAATGGTTCAGAGATTGCTTTGGCTTGTCCCTTAAATACTTCAGGGCCAGCTACATAAGGTCTGCATCATGACTAAATATCATTTAAGCTTTTCTTTTCCTGTTCTGCTCTATGTTTTTATCCCTTGGTATTAATATTGAAATCATATTGTGCAATTTGGTTTGTCATGGCATGCTTCAGGTGTTTGTAATATCTCAAAAGCCGTATTTTTGAGTGAAAGAATTTGGAGAAAAACTTTGAATTAGTTCCACTTTAAGCTCCCAAGACTTACTCATTATTGTAATCCCCTTTTGGGATTTTAGCTCGGTTTTTCATATGGGCTATGTTCCCAGCAAAACGAACCCACAAAACAGACAGTATCCCAGCGATATAAAAATTTAAGTGCAAGCATACATTTTTGAAGGTTCAGGACCTTAAATCGTATCTTTGAACAGACAATTGCTCAGGAAGCTGCTCTTCACAAATGGAACATAAACCATTAATAAGCCCAATTCATTAACTGTTATTTTAACAGAGATTCATTCTCCAGAGTGAAACTCAACACTCAAAGTTCTCTCTATATCAGATTTGGATAAAGCTTTAAATAAATATTTTCTAAATGCAGAGAGAAACCTGCTGCCTCAGAGCTTAGAGAAGGAAAGGATAAAGGGCTGAAGCAGGAGATGCACGTAAAAAAGGTGTTTCTCACACAAATTTTTACCTACCTCTTCTCCCCTCCCCAGTAAGAAGCAGCTAATGCAGCAAGGGATAAATGAGATTACAGAAAGTGCTCCCCATGTGTTCAGGTTGTGTGCTTTAGGAAAAGTCATTTTCCCCTGCTTGCTGTATGACACTTTTATCCAGCAGGCAGGCAAAGGGGGGGGGGGGGGGAAATCAAACCCAAATAATGTGATTGCAAAAATACGCACAAGCAGGGTGACTCAGGAGAAGATACTAGCAGTGGAAGCTGCTTCTAACTTTTAAAATCACCTCGATTCCAAGTTGCCTACAATCTTCCTTAACACAGAAAACACTGTTTTGCCTTCTCCTTTTATCTTCTGCTTAACCCATGACAATATGGGGCTGTCAACCCTTTCGTTAGCCTCCTCCTAACTACTAGCAATTATTCAGAGTAGATATATGCACAGTCAACAAGGGTTCTGCACAGCGCTCGTGCAGGCTGCTCCGCTCTCATCGGTACTGCCCCTCCGCTCTGCTGCCCCTCAGCGAGAAGGGTGAAATGCTTGCTTTTATTTTGCCATTTTCTTCAGTTGTTCACTATTGACAAAGTTCAAAGGGCACAACTGCTTATCACTGCAAAAAAACCACCAGAGCTCCATTTAAACCTGACAGCATCCACGTTTTCTTCTAGTTTTAAAGTAAGGTCTGGTTCCAATTCACCAAAGCAGCAATGCTTATCAAACTGATTTCAGGAGGACTTCACGTGCGCTAGAGGGGCAAGCTTACGGGCCTTGCTGTGTTACAGCCTGTAACGGGGGCTGCGCATACCAAAAGCTCCTGCCCCAGGTGCCCCCACACAGCTGCAAGACAAGCCCCAACCAGACCTGCGCTGAGGCTGGGAACGAGGAACCCAGGGCAGCGGCAACCGCGCCTGCCACAGGACGTGCCGCCGGACTTCCCTGGTTAACTCTCACCCCCCTGGTTTTAATGGGTTACGAAGCAGGTTCCAGCAAAGTTAGCCGTTCAGAGTATCAGGCCAGAAATGACCATTAAACGACCTCGACTACTCTTCTCCATTATAAAATGCCTCCCAGGTACCCCTACAATGAGCACGGTAATTTGTGCTACTGCTTTTGACACATAAAGCCATAACCGGACTTTATGCCCGATCCTATAGATGCTACTGATCAAATCTGACCAGCACGTGATCATAGTCACGTTGACTAAGAAGTACCTTCAACATATATGGTACTGTTCTCTGTTCTTCAGGCACATAAGAAGCATGTGTTTTCTGCATTATCCACTCATCTTGGCAGCTCAGCTTCAATAGGCAGGTCTTGATTTTTAGATCTCCATAGTGTTCAATTCAAATTGTGAGTGCTCAATACTTCTAACATCACATATCTCTGGGTGATTATTCTTGAGAGTGAATATCAGACCTGGTTAAGATCACTTATGCAAATGCTTATCATATCCAATAAACAGTAGCAGAGCTAGGGATACATTTTTTGCATAGTTAAAGCTCTGTTTTGTTTTGCTTGCTGTGCTGTTGTATAAAAAAAAAAAAAAGAAGAGAAAAGAAATTATTGACCTGAAAAGATTTAAAAGAATGTTTTGGGTTGAATAAACATTTTGTTCAACCCCCAAATGTTTATTTCATACTGGCTTTAAAAGAAATAGAACAGAAAAAATTTATTCCTTTTAAAAATTGTTTATCAAAAAAGTTTCTTCTTGAAATGTCAAAACAAAAGGTTTTGTTCTCTTGGGATTTCCTTCTTTAAAATGAAACAATTTGGCACAGGCCCGATTTCACAAAATGTTCCTTTCAACTCGTATCTGCATTTTTTTTTAAGCTGAAAAATTTCTAGAGACCTTAGTTTTCCCAGGCCCCAGTCTCATGCTGAAAGCAAAAGACCTTCCCTTCACTCCCTGGAGCTCTTGTCCCCAGACACCTTTCAGCTTTTGCAGACTAAAGCAGCCATCCTACAGATGGTCTCCTTCGCTGGAGCGCCCGACTCACTCGCGAATCATGGCTCGTGCCGCACGGGCACCCCTGCGCGTGCAGAGGTGACACAGCATGGCACAGACTGTCTCCTTCTCCTGTCCCCCTCCTCCACTGAACGCGACTAATGGGATGTGCCCTCGTCACATGGGCAACCAGATTTCAGCTAGGCTGCTATTTGCCTTCATTAATATTTGCCTGTCACCGTAGCAATATGAAATCTTCTCAACAGCAGGCTTGGGAGCTCTCCTCCTTCCTCTGATGGGACCAGAGCTCAGGGCTGATCGGCTCCCAATGCTCTGATATCTCCTGCTTGGCCAGTGGTATTTGCAGAAGCAGCAGTAGTTCAAACACTACATTACTACCAAAATAATAACCTAGACAGGCGGAGTAGGAGGATTCGTTAAATACAGGTGGTTTAAAGCAGCCTGCAAGTGTGCGTGACAGGCAGAAAAGCATGATGGAGAGATGGTAACAAAATATCCTGCGAATTCTTCCTTGGACACCAAAAGATGGTGATACATTATAGCTCATAATTCTGCCAATTTTTTCTTTTTTTTTTTTTTTTTAAACAGAGAAAGGCATTTCTCAGACCTCAGGGCTAGATCCTTGCCAAATTTCAAGTTCCTATGTCAAATCCCTGAGGTACAGAGCTATTCAGAAAAAGAAAGATAATATGTTTTTTACATTGAGGCTGCCTGTCTCTCTTCCCTTCCTTGCTTCCCTTCACACTCTCTACTAATTTTGCTTTTGAAACAGTTGAATGTTCCCCCAAAATTCAAGGAACAGAACAAAACCAGCCTCTAAACAGAAACAGTGTGTAAGAAATTCTCATCTAAAAGATTATAAGAAAGTGAAAATAGGACTTACAATGGACTTACTAGGTGATACTAATATGCCCTGCTACACACTCCACATGTACACACACACACACACTTAAAAATAAGTCAGGATACAGACCCATGATTTAAGTAACTTGTAAAGGATCCCAAAACACTTGACATAAAATGTATAAAGCCAGTGGTTGTATAAGCCACTGTTTCACAAATGGAAAAAAAGCAAGTGCTTGGAGTGTCACTTCGAAAGCAGAAAATTATGATTCTATCGTATAGGTTTGTTTGACACTCATCAAGGTGAAGACTAATGCTTGAAGGCATATTATCAAGGCTGCAACTGTTCTTCAGAGCCCCTTCCAACACCTAGACCACTGTGGGCTCTTGCTCACACATGCTTCCTCAAAACATCTGCAAGCCTCAGACCCACCTGCTTCCCATCCCAAGTCTTCCTTAAAGACTCGTCCAGCCTCCTGGGGATCTGCCACCACTTTCTGAGGAAGTGGCTTTGAGAAAGTCAAAGAGCACAAACTGCACAGAAAGCCCTTTATTTTCTTTGCCACATGATTTGCTTCTCCACCTTTTGGGAAGCCAAAAATGTGAGCTGATATTTCAGAAAAAAAGTTTTATGTTGCTCCAGAGTACTTTTAGTGTTATATAACAGCTTCAAAATTGTAAGTCATATCACATAAAGACGGGCAAGAACAAGAGGTCACCTAGTCCGACGGACTCCTCCATATTGGAGAGATGTGGATGTATTTTTTGTCTGTGCTTGCAAGTACAGAGCACCTTACAGAACTTCTTTAGGACGTAATCCTCTGACCTGATCCAGCCAACACTGTTCACATAGCAGCACTTTTCACAAGTGCAACGGTTAAGTTTCCTTCTCCGCATTCAGAACACTCAATCACTGACACTAAATGCAAGTATTCCCAGTGCAGCCCAAAACTACTGCAAGGACCAAAGTGAGCTTGTCAAGTTAGTTCAGGCTTCTCTGCATCCTGCTGCAATACCAACGTATTTTTGGTATGCTACAGATGAATGTTAAAGGATGTTATAAGTAACAAAGCAGATGCTCTCACATCCCACATTTCCTTACGATGAACATCATTTTTGGGGCACAGTGATGACCAAGTCACAGCATCTCAGTGCTGGCCAGGGACTGACACTGGCTGCCCGGACAGGTTGTGGAGATCTGCTGGGAACTTTTAAGGATTTTCCGTTCTTGGAAGTTTTCAAAACTTGTGTGAACAAAGCCCTGAGCAATCATAACTTCAAAGCTAACTGTGCTTCAAGCAGGAAGCTGGACTAGATGATCTTCAGAAGCCCCTTCCATTCTAATTTTTTCTAGGATTTTTGGATGTTTCAACTCATAACTAGAAGGAAAGAAGGCAGACCAAGCTGTCTGCATAAACACACTCCGCAGGTCTTAACTACCTACTAAAATACCACTGTGCACCAAGTTAACCTTTGCCAAAAGCAAAGCATTTTTATTTGCAACGACGACTTGACTCCACCCTCCTGCTGAGTCCTGTCCTTTACTTCGTAGGTCCTCCTGCTGATTTCTGTGGGAGACAACATGTTATTCTGCGTGTGACAAAGACTGATTCCCCCCCTCTTTTCCCCCATCATCATGCAGTCACAATGTGGATAAACATTGCTTCCTGCCAATCGGGCCAGTGACAAGGTAAAAGACAGGGGAATACATAGCATTCCCAGTATAAGATGTGGAATAGAGAGCTGAATCTGGAAGTAAGGTCACATTTGGAAGTCACTGAGAAATGACTGTGTGCTCAAGTTACAATCAAGTAATAAAGAGTCTTAAAGAGCTAACAGACCAGAACAAGTTTCTCAGCCCACTGCACAGTGAGCAGAAGCTTAACAGTTAACATGTTAAACATGTTTTACTTCACCAGTGCTGCTGGACTAAGAGCTGTGCGACAGGCGGATGCTGTCCCATGGCTGTTCTAAGCTGATCTAAATGAAGGCCTTCAGCGCAGCAGAAAAGTAACTCAGAAAAAATAAGAAAGTCTTTCACCAGATTAGTACTTTGCTCCACTTTCATCACTCTGCTACAAGCAATGACACTAATGCCAGCAGAAGGGAAGGAAGGCCGAGAGAAAGGGAGGGCAGGACCATGGCATTTGACAGAGACTGATCTACAGATCAGCTTGGACAAACTGTGAGATCAAAGCCCGAGCTGATACCGCTTCCAGGCTTGTGCCCCAAAGTCTGACAGTGAACCCCACTTCTGTGACTTAATTTCCACCAGAAATATGATTTCCCCCCCCCAACCCTTGTAACTGCTTAGAGCCCCACTCGAGTTCGCAACCTGCGGTTTGGCAACCACTGACCTAGGTAACACAGGGGGCTGCATCTTTTGCCCCGTTATCCTGAAGATGTTAGGCATGTGAGCAACTCTCGCAGGAGAAACATAGACCCCTGATGTTGAGTCCTGGCAGGGAAGTAAAAAAGAAGATTACAAAAAACCAGACTACTCAGTTTCACTTTTTGTCTCTCATGTACTAGCATAATCCCGGAAAATTTGCACAACAGGGTTTAAGCAAAAATTAACTATTTAACTAAAACAATGCTATTAAGATGGAGAGCTGTGGGGCCTTTTTACATTAAATTTAAACGCTGAATCAAAAAATCCAATTAATTCTGTTTTAAAATATATAGGTAGTTTAAAGCTACATAAGTAGCCTAGGGTCAAGATCATATTCTTACTGATCTGAATGAGAATGGACACTAGAATTCTATAAATACACACGATGTATTTAAAAATACCTTTAAGAAGCAACTTAATAGCCTCCAAAATAAAAAATACACAGCACAAAACAATATAGTATCAGAATGAGGGGTAAGAAGAAAAGATTCGGTTTTATGTTTAAACATCCTATTATCTAGAGCAGGAAAAAAAAAATCAAAATCAGTTTTAATCAGAAACACTTTGCGAATTTTAATTTATATTAACATTTCAAGTATATACTAAACATATTCCTTCATATGAGTAATACCTATCTAATTTATCAACACTAAAACAGTTACCCTCATTAAGAGCACTGATGAGTGGTTTTGAATAGCTGAAGTACTGTTCTCACTGTAAACACCTAAGTTTTCATTAATAGCATAAGAGTAATGAGAAAAAAATCAGTATTAAAAAAGGACAGTTCTGATTCATACACATTTTTCTTTTTAGAAGCAAGTTGCCTTAATTAAATAGAAAATTCTTAGTCAAAAGACTGAATCAGTGGCAGTCAATGACTGGCATCACAGGAAGACATTCACTTTGCAGACAGCTGCGCTGAGCGATGGCACGAGGGATCTCATGAACGACAGAGGACTAGTCTCCCTCCAAGTTGAAAAAGCAGTTTATTTTCTATTTAAGATCTCTGTTCATGTTTGAGACCAAGCTTTACCAGGTCTAAAAATCTTAATGGACATGGATATGTTATCATAGAAACAATCAGTTTAGTAAGTATGAATAAGTATCATATTTTGTCTCATATCAGTAGGCTTTAAAACACAAAGCCATGTTTGAATAAATGTATTCTTAGGTACTCTACATAGTCACAGTAGTTTAATTAATCATACAGCCATGTTATGCTGTTTAGGGGAATTTTTAATTAAATTTTAATTTCAAACCGAGAGCTGTTTGACATAAATTGTGAGTAACAGGAACTAACCATTATCTGAAAAATAAGATTTGCATAATTCTCCATTTGATACAAAAATGACAAAATGTAAAAATTAAGAGTCTGAGTAAGCATATGTTAAGACAAAAAACTGATAAACACACACAGATATAATTTACCTCTTTAGTAAACAAAACTCTGCAAACTACCATGATATCAAACAATGAAAATCAGTGCTATTTCTGAAAGTTCTCAAAAATACAAATGCAAATTAAGATTAAAATACAGCATTTTAATCAAGGTTCCCTACTTGCAGATTTAAGCTGTGATCAAATCCCCTATTTTAAACCACACTGATTTCTACCAGTTACTCCAGTTCACATCTATTTGGAGTATTTACGAATTAATGCATTAGTCAAATGATTTTTGGAGGGCAAAAAGGGAACCGAAAGATTGGTAAAGAGAGGCAAGACTAACAAGCCTAGTGTCGTTATTAAAACGAATTAAATGAAAGCAGTGCAGGAGAAGACGAGGGTGTGGTACTCAACGGGAATGTTTATGAGAGTGTCCAAGTTCAGCAGAAGAGACTAGGCAGGCCTGGAAGCCTGGGGGAATAAGATGCATCTGTTGTTGTAGGCAGCCCCTGCAAAGTGTTACTGGTTCACCAGCCTGGGGCAAGGGTTGTTTTTTTTTTTTCATCCCCTTTTCCGCCCCCACCCCCTTCTCCCCCTCCTTTATTTTTTTTTCTTTTTTGACAGCCAAGTACAATATTAGCTTGCTTGCTTTTTTTTTTTTTTTTTGCCATCATCAAGCTGAGGCCTGGTGAGAATATTTTGTGTCTAGACTAATAAATCTTTGCAAAGATTTTGCAAGACCGGTTTATGGGAACAGACTCCACTTTTTGTTTTCTGCCGGGAAAAAAAAAAAAAAGCAACATTAAAAGCAAATGAGCACCATCATGCATTTGTTTTAAATTGCATATTAAGGCACTGCTATTTTGTGTGCAATCAATACATAATTCGGAAGAAAAATGCTTTTAAAATTCAAAGCTATCCCTGAGCAGCTAAGGTTCTCTTGGAAACTGAAGGAGGAGTCTGAAATTATTGTTCTTTTGTTTGCAACCCCCAGTGGGAAAGGCAGCACACAACTAGAAACCACTGTGCTTTGAGGCAGCATGAATCATTAAGAATAAAGATCACGCCCCCCCCCCCCATTTAAGCATTAGATATTAAAACCGAATCTAGGACAAAGGTAAACTAAAATAGACTCTTTCCTTCCCAAGCAGTTACTGGGTTAAATAAAATATCAAAAGGGATTATATAAATCTTATAACTTCCTCTCCTGAAATTAAACAAAATACTTGCATTTCGCAAAAAACAGCCTCTCGAGATCCCAATCAGAAACATCAACTTCACCAGTGGAAAGTGCTGGGATATGCATGGGCCAAAGGCTACGTTTTCTTTTTAAGTATTTGTTTTGGAGGGCGGGGTATCCCAAAACGAAATGGCTGACTGAGCTTTTTATTTCATCGCTTTGGGTGGAAACGACTGAATCTTTCCACGCAACGTAGCGCAGAGCGGCCACTCCTGCGTGAAGGGAGCGTCGGTCCCAAACGGCCCGCGGGCTTGCGCACTCCGCCGGGGCTGCTCCCCGCGCTCGGCTCTGCGGCATCCAGACCCGAGCAGCGCCTGGCAGAGAGGAGGACTCTTCCCCCCAAATCAAAAAGCCCCACTCCTTCTCCTGTTCAGCAATAAGCACATGCAGATCAGATCCAGAGAGAGGATATTCACTCGGGTAACAACCACGTTTCCTCAAATTTGGCCCTTCAGCTAGCTCGTGCCCACGTGCACCTGGCTGCGACTGCGGTAGAAGTGCTGCTTGCTCTCGGTCAGTGAGGACGTGCAAGCACAAGGTCTGGCCACCGTGGTCGCACTGCCATCACCCAAGCAAACAGTAACATATTGGAAAGCTTGAAAGCAAGAATTTCTAAAGTAAAATTTTAGAGTATTCAATAACATAAAACTTCCCGCTCTCTAAATATTTAAACATTATACACACAAAGATAAAAAATATATATATTTTTTTTCCTAAGGATTTGCACACATCTATTTCTTTAGTATGCGTGGAGTAGGTTTATTTTACTTCAATATTACTCCTTTTTCCTCACTTCTCCCCTCCTTTCCCCAAAAGAAACAAACAACTAATATTAAGCAGGCCTTTTTTTTGCCTGGAGGAATCCAAGAACCAGAGAATTAAAAGAAAAAAAGCTACTTGTCAAGACCCAGATTTAAAATGAATGCTTGTGCACTGCAAGATAAAACTCCCAAAGCTTTAGCCTTTTCACAGAAAACAAAGTTTCCTTCCATCTTAAATTATTCCTGTTAGTGAAATAAAAAAATTAATTCTTTACCCACCAACAGAGTCCTCCAACAAATTTAAATGAAGCATATAGGAAGTACAACTTGAAGAATATTCATAAGATACAAGGAGTAAAGGTGTGTGGGTTTAAATCATATTTAAATAGAGATCTATGATCCAAGCAGGTATCTTGTATAGACACCAATTCCACCAACTGTCCGTGCACAAAAAGCTGTTGAACTTGGGCAAAGCTCCAAGTACGGTGAAGCTCTTTTGCAATCCAGATCCTCACTGAGAAGTTTGCAGGACAGAGCCATAAATATTCACCACTGCAAACCAGGCTGGATAAAGTGCAGTGCTCAATGCTCCAGAAATTCCACCCAAGCTACAAATGTGTCTCATCATGCTGAGAATCCTACTGAGGAACAGAGACTCCCAAGTTTTCATGCTTGCTTCATCTAGCTCCCTTTGCAACCACTGCCAAGTCCCTAAACAACTCCTGATACAACTTGGATTTGCAGTGCATCCTCAACTTCAACTGACGTTGCTGAAGGCAACTGACCTGTATATGAGAAGGCAGTACTCCCCTGCTTTGAAAATGTTCTAAGGATTAACCAGGTATCTGGATTTTTTGAAGAAACACACAGTTATACGGTCTAAATACAAGTCTTCTTAGTACTCCCCATGCATTAATAATTGTTCCTTCCTCACCCCTTCCCAGTTGCTCCCCCTTCATTTGTTTTATGATACGTAACATTTCTAGACCTCATTTTGTTCTGATTAGCAACACAGACAGATCCTTATGCCCACACACAGACCTAGGAGTAGGGTTTTAAATTCAGCAGTATTTTGAGATATGAAGAATCTTTCCATTGGGTGCATATTTACAGCAGGGAGGAATACAGTCACATTAGCACTGTGTTCTGATTAGGCCAATATAGCTCAATTTTAGGGAAGCCAGCTGTTCCAGGAAGAAGGCCCCACTACCATGACTATACCACTTCTGGTACCCAAGCTTACACACCTCTACCAACACTGCCTGCGACTACACAAACGTACATTTGTATCTGTGAAGTTCTTGACATCTGTGCAAGATGAGACAATATTAAAACAAACACTCTCCTAACCTATAAACAAGGACTCAGACCTTAACACCTATATAAAATGTGTGCCTAATTCATGGTGCTTCTTGTAAGCTGGCAGCTATTTCCTGTCTAATTATACGTGGTTCATAGGATGCTTTGAAGATTCAGCATGCTGAATGTGTGGAACTTTTACTGTAGTCGTCAAAGTTCGACAGCTTGTTCCTGCCCTGCTGTCTGGTGGGGCGAATTTGGCGTTCGTGAGGCTCCCAAACGATGCTGGCTTTGCCAAAGAGTGAGGGCTGGTGTTACGCATGCTTCATTACACAGCTCTGTCTGCCCACTGCTGGAACAAAACTGCCAGCTTCAAGGCTTGCCTGAGCAGTGACTGCAAACTGTGGGTCCCACTGGCAGCATGTTCAACTCCTTCAACTCCTACCGAGCCCAATGGATAAGGAAGGCGAGCAGTAGATTGCAAAATGCCACCAGGGAAGGCCAAGTTGCACAATGTGAACCTAAGAGAATACACACACTTTCTTGAAGGGCTCTGAACACAACTTGAAACCTGTTCTTTGGAGTTTGAATACACTGAGCTCTTTTAGACCTGTTCTCCATCTTAAGTACATTTCAATTCAAAGGCTAAATAGGTGAGAATAGTCTATGAGGTAAAAACTGACTAATAAATCCTGAAAGTGTTAGTGTTCTAGCAGAAATGAAGCTTTCAAGGGATGTTGGCAATCTCTGCTATCTTCTTTGCTATCTTCAGTATCACTTAAAGAGTGCAAAAAGTAGCAACATATTCAAAGTTCTTTAGTTTTTTTTAACTAAATGTTTTCTCATCTGGTCACATCTACTCCTCTTCGACTGGTGAGCAATTTTCCAGTTCCTGGGCTTTAGCATGATCCTGCCATGTTTGTATTTTTAACAATATAGCAAATGTTCTACTCTACGTTCTCCTTCTTGGCCCTTAAGATCATACTTTTTTTCACTGAATCCCATTTAACCTTACAGTTACTGTGTTCTCAAAGATCCTAAGGACAAGAGAGCAGTATATATCTTGACAAAAGTGAAGACAGCAGACTTTCGCCCAGTTTGGACTGATTTCTGAAGCGGGTTAGAAAGGAACCACTGGTAGTAGTGATACTGTTTTAGAGAGTATGTTACAGTTCACCAAACTCTGAAGGATACAAAGGAGAAAAAGACCCACGTGGACTTTCCTAAGTTCCTTCCAGTTCCATGACTAAGAGACAACAAAGCTGGAAGGGAAACATCAGTTAAAGTGATGCAAGGCACAGAGTTATGAAATGTCATCTGGTTGGTACAGGATAAGGAACTGTATCATTTTGGGTGGCTTCCACCTCCACAGAAAAATAAACGACTGTTTATGCAGCAAAGTGGTTTGAATGCTTGGGAAGGTGCTAAGCTAAAAGCAAAAAAAAAAAAAAAAAAAGAGAGCAAGAACAAAAAGTGGAATAAATGAGCAGCTAGCAACATAATAAAGATGCTGAAAACAGAAGTAATCACATCCTTTTAGTGGCTTGAAGAAAGCAGCATCTTTAATGGCTAAATTGCCAATATGAAAACCTAAATAATAACAAAAACGTATTCTTATGGGCATATATGCAAAAAAGTTGATATTACTGACACGCGGAGGGGAGATGCACACGACTAGAATGCTAAGATCAATATTGCTGCCTATTTAGGGAACAGCAAACGAACAAAAGAAGAAGGGGAAGTGGTATTACACTGAAAATGGCATCACTTGTTTACAAGTTCCTGACAACTCGGGGGCAAACCATCTTGGACTTTTATGGATCAATGACCTCACATCTAAAGCACAAGACGGATGGAGAGGGAATACTGACCATTAATCTGCAGGAGAGAACAGAACATCCAAGGCTTTATGCCCTCCGCTAAAAATGTTAATAACTTCCCCCCCCACCCATGACAACTCCCAAACTGTTATCACATAGGACTTAAATTCAAGCAGCATACACGGAAAAAAAAAAATATCAGTCTGCCAAATTTGAAAGAGGCTCAGGTTTTCAGAAAATTAGAGAAGATAATTTCATAATATAAAAATGCTGCATCTGACACAGGGGAATTCTATATTAGACCTCACTTTGACAGGTAAAGAGCAACTGAACGCCGAAATAAAGATTAGCCATAGCTTAGCTACAAGTGATCATGACTTGATTATACCTGCAATGTGCAGACAGAACAAAAAACAGTTTACAGGTACTTGGTGCTTTAAAAGTTCCAGTTTCATATAGCTGGAAAAAAATTCTGAACTCAAACTAGAAGAAAGAATCTGACTTCATAAGACTGAATTTTTTAAAAGAAGATTTCTCTAAATTCAAAGTCATCTCCCAAACAAAAAGGCCATAATTGTTAAACATACCTAGACAAAAAAATTTAATCAAAATGTAATCCTCTCCTTCAGATTACACATAATGAATGGGGGGGGAAAGGGGGGAAGTAAGGGGAAAAGTTCAGGGATAGTAATAAGCTTAAGCCAAAAGATACACGTGGTTAAACGAAGCAAGACGCCAGGAAAGAGTCTTTTCAGTACATTGGGAACAAAGAGGAATCCTAATCGTAGTACAAAGTCCACTATTTGTTAGTAACGCTTCAGTATTGGGAAATCCACAAAAGGCAGAGTTGTTCAATAAACAGCCGTAACAGTCTCCGATGATATATTTGTATGCAGTGATAAGTAATCTCCATCCCAACAGCAACTCAAACCGGTAAGTGACAGCAATTAAGGCCGGCCACCGGAATACGTGACCCAGCCGAAGCGCGCACGGGTCACCAAGGGTGTTGCCAGAAAGGCGAGGATCCAGAAGTCACAGGAATCGGCAAAAGAGGAGGAAAGGAGGCCTCACAAGGAGAGGCTCTGCCTCAAACTGTTCTGCTTAACAAAGACGAGCTCAGGACAAGCGCAGCATACGCACATGCATGTCAACCGAGACGCGATAACAGAGGGCTCTCCAGGCTAGCAGGCATACAAGGGCCACTAGCTCAAAGTTAAAAGTAGGTAATTTCAGCTATAAAAAATAGCATCTATTTCTAATCAGCTCAGAGGAATCTGTTTAGCGACACAGCCGAAAGGGACCGCCTCACTGACAGCGTTTAAATGCAGTAATGTGAGGGTTTTCTAGACAGCGGGGGCTCGTTCAAAGGGGTCTCAACTTCGGGCAACCCTACAGCCTGCATCGTACAGGTTGTTTTAAACAGTCGGAACGGGCTTTTTTTTCTGTTTCTACGCGAACCCATAAGCTTCCCTTTTCTGTATGAAATCCTTCTAAACAAAACAAAACAAAAAGACTGCTGGTGACAGCCAAAAGCACAGCTTTCAAAAATTCCTGTCTCTCTCCGACTTAACGCAGCGCCGGTGTCCACGCCGCAAGCTGCACGACAGAACCCGCTTTCACGCGCACCCCGCCGTCCCCACACGCCCCCCGCACACCGCTATTCTACCGCGGCTCGGAGCCGCATCTCGGCCCCTTCGCCCCAGCCGGCGGCAGCCGGGCACGGGCAGCTCCCTCCCCGCCGGCGCTCCGACCTACCAGAAGAGCAGAGCCGCTCCGGGACGAAGCGCGGCGAAGCAGCACCGCGGAACCTGCCGGCAGCGCTCGCCGCCGCGGTGTCCCGCCCGCTGCCGGCGCCCGGGCGGCCTCCGTCACGCCGTTCAGCGCAGGAGCCGCCGGTGCCCGGCGCTGCGCATGCCGGCTCGGGGCAGAGCGGAGGCAGACGCCCAGCGGGGGAGGCCCCGGGGCGCGAGGCGCTCCCGCCGCGCGGGCACCGGAGCCAGCCGCCGCCAGCCGCCGCCCTGCCCGCGGGGAGCAGCCGGCCGCGGGGGCGGGAGGGCGCCGCCCGCCGCCCTCTGCCCGCCGGCGCTCGCAGCCCCGCCGCAGGGCGGGCGGCCCCTACCTGGCGGCGGCGCCGCCTCGCCGCCTCGCCGCCCGCCGCCCGCCTGCCCTCACGGCCGCGCCGCCATCTTGCGCCTCACAAACTACTGCGCTTCTTCCGCGGCGGGGGGGCGGCGGGTGCGCTGCGGCCTCCCAGCGCCGCCGCCGGCCGCCCGGGCCCTCGCCTCGCCTCGCCGCGGCCCGCGGCGCCCACTCGCATCCTCCCGGCGCCTCGCCGCCCCCGGGCTGCGCGGGGAGGCCGCGCGGCGGCGGCCGGAGCCTCAGCCTCCCTCCCCGGGAGCGGGGCGGAGCCGCGCCGCCGCGCCGCGCCGCCCCGCCCCGCCCCGCCCGGCAGGCGGCGGGCCCCGGCCCCGGCCCGGGCTCCAGCCCGGGGGGCAGCGGGCCGCCCCGCGGTGCCCCGGGCCCGGCGGCCCCGCCCGGCTGCCGCCGCGCCGCGCCGCTCCCTGCCGGCGGCGGGGCTGGGGCACGGGCGCCCCGGGCGGCGGGCGGCGCGGTGCCTCGGGGACGGGAGAGGGGAAGAAGCCTCAGCGCGGCGCTGCTGGAGCAGCAGCAGCAGCTCCGGCCCCCTCTGACCGGGATTTCTGTATGCAGAGGCACGGCAGGGATCTGCATCTGGTATGTGCGTAATTTTTAGGGATAGCATAGGCTTTAACCTCATGGCTTCCCCTCCGCTGCAAAGTGCATGAGTTACCCGGCGTCTGTCACCAAAGAAGGGAGTTAGCACAGGGCCCCGAACCGCCACCCCGGACTTTAACGAACTAGCACAGAATTAACGGTTTTGGAGGAAAAAAACTACAAAGCCAACGCTCCCCCTCCCCCTTTTTTAAACACCTACTATGAGAGCTGAGAGAAAGGGGACCGCTGCGGTTAAGACATACCTCAGTGGTTTAGTCAGGATTTAGTTTTAACTCCGCCATACGTCTTTCTTGAAACATTGTGTTTCTACATTCTATTTTTTAGCAGTGGTTTGCAGCTTCGGGTCAGACACTAAAATCTGGTAAGGTTTCCCGAGAAGGGGAAAAAAAAAAGTGACTTTTAGGAACCATCAACACCAACCTCAAGTCATTCAGGGAAGATCACTGAGATTTACACATTTATACATATAAATTTTTTAAACAATATAGGTACTGTTTCCTCTTGAGACTAGCAGTACAAAGAAGTTGAACCGAAGCTCTGAAGAGCAAAAGTTTTGATCAGAAGATTGTTTCTGGCTCTCCGTTTCCCACGCTGTCACTTCTTTTTTAGTTTAATAAAGAAATTTCCTAGTTACCATAGAATTAGCTAACAGCGACTCCCTGGTGAAAGGTGCATTTTAGATGTCAGGCTTTCAACATCATCTTGAAGTGGCAAGAAATGGGTTTTTGCTTCAGTAATTCTCCTCTCCCTGGAGATACAATGAAAGCTTCCTGGTGTCCACAGAATGCAAACGTGTCCAGATACAGCACTAATATACAGCTTTTTGTTCACTTACATGCATCTACTTTTGAAATCTGAAAATTTTATTTTCCATGTACAAGTGAATCCTGGACAAAGCTTGCATCTGTGACACATCCAAGGAAACATCTGAACTGAGCTATATTCTAGGTAAATCAGGGCAAATCATGCGCCAGGTAGGTTACATGTTTTATATGACAGAATAATTGTTAAGAAAAGGGAGTAGTGTACTATGCATAGGAGGACACGTGTCTCCATGGTGGAAGAAGCTTACTAGACTGGCCTAGGAAGCTGAACTGATGTTTGCTTGCTCTGCTGTGCCAGCTAGCATCCCCCAAACTTAGCCCTGCAGAACCCAGCTACAGGAGAAAGGTGACAGTATAGTTAAAGCAAACAAGGAGAGAAACACAAACGGGCATTTTCACAGTGTGTACTCTTTCGAGCTTCTCAGAAGCTTCTTTCTCATGATTTCTCAGCTTCACCCCTATTACACAGGATTTTAAAAAAAGTCATCTTGGAGAAGAAGATCAGCAAACCATACGGACCAATCCTGTCAATCTATGACAGCAGCCAACTAAGTTGGTGATCAGCCTAAGGCAAGATGAGATAGATTCCTTTATTCTTCAATATAGGTTTTTCTTCCTCCCATGCTTCCCTTTGCCACATAACTGATAAACCAAGAATGGGTTAAACTGTTTACATGAAGTACTTGCACTTAAAATACCAGTAGGAGTCTTAAGACTTCAAAGTAAGATTTTTAATGCTCAAATTATTCTACGATTAAAACAGACAAACTCAGATGATGATTCACTTTTTAATAATACACATCCAAACAATACAGATGGAAGAAAAATTCTGCATAGTACACAAATGTTTGGACACACGTTAAAGAGAAAGACGACGTGAAAACTAAAACTTACATACAGAGATTGCACGGTTAGGCATTCAGTATCACTGGGTGTTATGTCACATCACATGCACAACAGCAACATGATACACATACTTTATTGTGCTTGTTATATAATTCCATTTTCAAAAAAATTTAGACTCTATCTTAATTGTTTTTAAAAATAACTTTGTCAAATTAACTTAGATTTTTTTTCCTTCTGGTTTGAAGAGGTATCCATCTTCAATAAAGGGTATTGCTTTAGTATTATTTAAATATATTTATCAGCAATAATATATTCAGTTTTAGGTAATACAGAAACATAATTCTCTCCAGAAGACCAGAAAACTATTTACAATTTAATTCAATTATAAGCCACCTACACTTGCAACTCACAATTTATATTAAAATTCTATTCCGCAGTATCAAGAAGATTGTCGATATTACAAGCAAGACTAAACTTTACCTTAGAATCTTGCTTTCTGTTTCAAGTTGTGTGTTTTTTTTTTTTTTTGGGGGGGGGGGGGGACAGTTAAGCAAAAGTCTGTCATAGCAAAAATACTTATGTTTGTGGAAACAATGTTCCTCCCACACACTTTCTTTAGGTTGTTAGTTCTATGAAAGCCACTTGAGGTGCTATCAGATGATTAAAAAAATTACCTCTGAACTGGATTAAGAGGTTTCTTAAGGATTTACTTTTCATGTATCAATAAGATTTGTTTTAAAGCGTTTATGTAATACGCAATGGAATATACAGCACCACAGATTACTTCAGAAAAATATATTCTAACAAGTTGGAATAAGATGATAGAAGTTTATCAAGTTTTCCAATGTTTTGTTTTAAAAGAAGCACTGAGAGTACCTGGAAGATGCTCAAATCTACAAGGTTCCAAAAGGCAATGACAAACATATGTCACATAAAAAGAAGACAAGACTTTAAGGCAATGCATATGGGAAAAGAAAGCTGAACACGCTGATCTCAACAGATCATTTACAATCTTTCTGTCCAAGCTTACTATTTATCATACAATATGTATAGGACAAAAATGTGAAATAAAAGCAGTTAAAGGACTTCACTTGAGCTTTCTTAATATATTTTAAGATATATTTGTTTTATATATGTATATATAATATATATATTTAGAAGTACTCTTTACTGAATTATACACAGATAACAGAACAGCATGCAATTAAAACAAAACATTACGGAGTAGAAATCAAGTATTCTGAAGATCACATTACTGTGCACAACGGAAGGTTGTAATTTCTTTCTTCATTTCCTAATAAAAAAGAAGACAAACTAGCAATAAGTCTGAATAAAAGTTTAAGAACCCTGCTGTTTATTTCTTCATACAAAGTTAAAGAATCTGTAAATACATGCAACTGTTGGTGATATTCAGCAAAAACATGCGCTAAAGTCATCACAATGTTTTTATATTCTCTGTAGCTTCAGAGGCATCCCTATGCGTCCACAATAGAATAGGATACAGAGTCTGTATTGACAGTTGTTTCAACAGTTAGGAAGAGGAGATCCTTCCTGAGAAGTCACAACTAAAAGCTGAAAAAGTTACTTTGTGTACGTCAATTAATTAATTTACCTTAGCTACTTGCACAGTACACTCAGAATAGGAAAGACTGTGTTTAAAGCTAAAGAAAAAAGGAAAATACAAAGAAATCCAGTCACATTCAATTAATTTGAGCATTACGATTTAAGTTCCAGAAGCTCACGAGCCCTGGGATAACATAAATAAATTCCCTTCTCAAGCTAATACACGACATTATACTAGCTGAGAAGGGCATGTTTCTCAGGCATGGCCTCCTTGAATCCAAATAATCCTCCTCACTGTTGCACAAGCAGAACAGAGCGTCCGTTCTACCTCTTTATCAGACGTGAAAGAAGAGATCGAGATGCCCAGTGCCTAAATGAAGAGACTTCCTCTTGTTAAGGTAAACTGCAGCAGGACAGAATTTTATCTATTCTCACACACAAGCATCTCAGAGACAAATGGGTTCATAGCTCTTGGATCTGAAGACTCAATTTCCAGCATATCTAAACCAACTCAATACTGGCAGTGCCTGACTTGGACCAGGGATGCCTCCTGAAGGCTTCTGCTGAATTCTGATAACTCATAAATCTTCTTTTACAGGAGGAGAGCAGAGAATCTGAATAATTACTGTAAAACCTGCATAGGCAGAAATCTCCCTTTATGTCAAATTAAAGATGCTTGAACTTGCTAGTTAAGAAGAGATTATGGGAGAACTAAAAGAAAAATCTCAAACTCCTGTTATGTTTCATACTTACTTTAAAACTGTTGAAGAAAGGAATAACTAAGCATTACCATGTTGGACTGCCTGTAGGGGGAGAAAGAGGAAGCGACAGACCGAGAACAGCACCCCCCTTTCATGGCCCCCCCCCCCCCCATCCCTAAGGAGAGAGAGAAGGAAAAAAAAAAAAGAGAGAAAAGCTATTCACAGACTCTAAGGTTAACTGCTTTGAAGGAGTTGTGTGGGTGGAACTATTGTCTTCAACCTTTTTCCTGCTGAAACTGCAAATAATTATGCCAAATACAACAATGGTTTTGCAATATGGATAAATGTCTTCCAGACAAAAATGAACAAGTCTTACAACACCAACAACTAAGCAGTAAAGCAATTAATATTAAATAAACATGATATCCAGAATGCATGCATACTGTATAACAGTGATAGAATACTATATATAAAAATAATATATATATAAAAAATTACCTTTACTAATTCGGTTTTGTCATAATCTTTCCGGTGTCGGTAAATACACTGACTGAGCACAGCATATAATTTTTCCAAGTGAAATATATTGAAGTTCTTAGTTATCTCACTGACAAAATTCAGCAGTTGCTGAAGAAAAAATGGAGACAAGTTTAAAATAGCATGAGATCTTCTGAAAAGGCTCTTTAAGTTTTCAGAAGCTAAACGATAACAGTACAACACAACTGACATCCTACTTTCTTATATTGTTAAATAAAATATGAGTAACACTTTGGAGAACAGATTAAGTATCACACCAGATTTCATTGGGGGAAAATGAGTAAATTTTTCATACTTCAGAGAAAAAGGGTGGCTTAAATTCCAGATAATACTGTATTACTAATCAGTCTATTACATGAACAAGAATAATTGCAAATCAACTCCTTCCAGAACAGCAGGAAATGATATGGTCAAGTTTGTAGAATAGCTGCTGCCCACGCAAAGCCACTGTTGCATTTCATTAAGGAAGCTGGTGCTGCAGTGTAGGGCACTGCAAAATGAATGTCTGGAAGGCAGGCTAAGGATCTTCTAGATCCAGCTGTGCTAGGCTGGAAACGGTAGCATCCTTACATGATTATCTTTACCCATTAGCTGAATGTTTACCATGCCTACAACTTTGCTGGCGGAACAGTCTGCTCAAGTGCCTGAAGCAGATCAGGAAGCAAAGTTAGATCAGTTAGCTAAAACCTACCCTTAAAGAGGTGGGTGGATAAAGGAGCAGAGTGACTTTGCCTGTAGCAGATTACCAGTCTCTCACACAGTCCTTTCTGTTGCCAAAGATGTGGAGGTGATAATCTCCAGCAAAGCAATTGTGACAAGCTAGTGGCAGCACCTTCTTCCCCTGCCAGAGCTGTTCAGTATCTGTGTATGGTGTGAGGCTGTCAAAATGTACCTTAAGACAGCAACCACACCAAATGAAAATACTGCCCACAACTGCCCATCAAAATCTGCTTCCCTCAGATCAGTGGAAAAAATGTCCATGCGAGTATTCCCATCAACTTCATTTCAGTCCAAAAGGCCGTTACCATAAACACGTAGTTGCTAACTAATCTATTTGACTGAAAGTGGCTGAGTGACAATCAATAGAAGAAACTTAACCATCAGATATGAGGTGGTCAAAACCACTATAAAGGAATCTGTAATCTTTTCAAGCAGCTCATGCTGCAATCAGAAGGCAGCTGATGAACTTGAGGCATCTTGGACCTATTATTCATCCTAATGAAAACCAGCAAATAGCTCTGTGACAGTCAGTGAGCAGGTAGCATAAATAGCCCAGAGAACTTTGTGAGCTAGTAGAAAATGAGAACCACTTCAGCCCTTCAGTCTTGTGTGTATTTGTTTGGTTTGCTTCACAGTAGCACAAAATGCCAAAGACAAGACAAAGTCCAGAGCCACAGCAGCGCCTGTCTCCCCAAAAGAGGTAAGATTTTTCTTGTTATTCTTCCTTTGAAAAAGCTCATCAGCTGGGACATTGGCAATACACAACACACAGGCAAAACAAAACAAAAAACCTAGAGCGCTTTCGGTTGCTGCAGACAGCAAGTGAGGGATGTGAGAAGTACGTACGGCCAAGCTCCCTGGTGAAACTGCTCCTAATTGCTGCCATACAGGTGGCTGCATGCTCTTTAACGTGTTCCTCAAGTTCCAGGCCTATTAACTAACAACCAACTCCCAAAGAAACCCTAGGCAGAAGTTCACTTGGCTTATTCAAGGCAGCTAAGTTCCGAAAAGGATTCCCTATATGAGTAGCTAGTTCCAATAGCACCAATATTAATGAAATAGGGTTTCTAGAAAATCCGTGTTTCGCAACTGACAACTCATGACGACTGTAGCTCTCCCCACAGCTGAAACATCTATAAGTGCTCTACTGTACAGTTTCTCCAGAGAGCAGTACCTTAGGAGCACATGCTACTAGTGTCCCGACTCTGAGAAAAACCTACATGGCTTCCTGACATACACAGACAGCCATGAACAGGAGAAAAGTTTAAAATTTGTTTCCTTAGGAAGCCAAGTTTAAAGTTAGTTTCGTCACTGCAAATTAGGCCACTGCCTAAAGATGTGAGAAAAAACTATGTTTACAAGCCTCTTCACCAAACAGCATTCCTGTCTGGTCACATTCTCCCCACACAGGGGAAACATCCACGAAATAAATACTCCCTTCTCACAGCAGGGAGACAACAGCCCTTCTCTGTTTTGGGCCTGCCTCCCGCACTCCTACTTGGCAGTTTTCCTAACTTTGAGATGCTCATTCCAGTGTCCCATGAACTTCAGGTCCTTTTCCACCCTCCCCAATGCAGGCAAAGGAGCCCCCTTTATCTCCTGCAGCTAGGCCCATTTTTAACCACTTCTGCAACCGTAGCCGAGGATAACAACTTCCCTTCTATGAGGGACTAGCAAACCCTTATTACACTGTAGTAGTACCGATGTAAAATTGGAACGCTACATTTTTAAAGAATTTCAGGGGAAAAAAAAAGATATTTTACCCATGATTAGCTTTATGCCAATTAAGACCGCTAACTTCAGGTTTAAAATCATCACTGCTAGAAATAAAAGTCCTTTGCCTGTTTCTAATACATCAAAGTATGTGAAAACCCAGACCCATCTAAAAACTGTGAAGACGATGTTAATAACCAACAGTACCAGCTGTCTGTTAGTTGAGTATTTTAAAATTCAACAAGCCCTTTCTAAATTAAAGATTAGCAAGAGAATCTGGTCTCCTAGAAGTTCACCAAAAGCAAGAACAGCAGTTCACAGCAATCTGTATCAGGTGTGGAAACAAAACAGCCACATATAGTCCATTATAGACAGAATTATTTCACAACCTATATATTCTTCCAATAAATTGTTTTAATTGGCATTGGTTGATAACTGCCTTAATTTACAATTACACCTGTAGCAAGAAAACTTCCTACTTTGGTATTAAGAAAAGTGAAAACAGACATACCTTAAGATCTTTGTAATCCACAATAAGGGGGGAAGCTGGCTCTGCGAGAATTTCCATAGCTTTCTCGACACTCATAAGCTGTTGCTGTTCTACCTGAGAACGTCTAGCCCGAGTCATATGAAGTACACAAGTATCTGGAATGAAATAAATTTCTTAAGTCATGATTTTTGTTTATCTGGAATATAGCATCAATCAGCTATCCCACAACCGGTATACAATCTCTCTCTACTGCGAGACAGAACTGTAATTTTTTCACTGAGAAATACCTGGCTACTACTTTCTTTCCAGCAAAAGTCACTGCTCCATAAAAATTAGGAACTGAGATAAAAAGCAGTACCAGTGAAAAAAGGCAGGGTAAAGGCAGAAAAAAAATTAGTCATGTGTTGCCATTACAGCATCGCACACTTAAGGAAGGTGAAGGTTAGGAAACACGTCTTACATTAGAAGCAAGCACGAGGACATAAGTCATCTCTGCCACATGTGACTGGATCTACGCAGCTTGAGATACAGCTTTTTATCTTAAGCTGCTCATTATCAGAAAGATGCTCATACAATAAAAGAAAGCAAATGACTTGTTTTTCAAGGAGATAGAATTACAAAAACTGACTTCAGAATCAAAAGAACAGCAGCTTAGGAGTTTACTAGCATAATTAGAGGGACAGCATCATTACAGAAGAAACACCGTGTGCTGATTTTTAAAGGAAAATATAACAGAAATAACAGAATGAAATTAAAGAAGGCTAACACTAATAAATAGTGTAATCCCCTCAACAACAAAAAGGAGCTAAACGGCCTGGTGGACCTTTCACTTACCATTTGAATTGCCCTCTTCAAAACTTTGTGTTATTTGTGAATCAGAAGCTTCGCTTCTCTTTTTTAGCTCCAAACATCCAGGAAACTTGGCACTCTCCTTTTCAGAACCAGATTTAGTCTCAAAGACAGCTCTCTCATTTTCTGCCTCAGATTTATTTTCATAGCCATTTGTCTGTCGTTCTTGAAGAACATTTTCACTTTCTTCCACACAAGAATCTTGTATGAACTCAACTTCGGTTTGATCCATGTTAGAAACATCGTTTTCCAGAATCTCTTCTGCACCACTCTCTACTTCATCTTGGTCTTCTTCCGGAATTTTATTCTCTTTATTGAACTGAAAAATCTTTCTCCTCTTTGTTATACTACCTGAAGACCATTTGTTCTTTCTACGTTTTCTTTTTGACACAGCTGCAATAAGATATTAGAAAAAACAACCCAAAACATTACCAAAGCAGTTCCTTCTTCAAAATCTAGCATTCTTAACTTACTTGAAATACAAGGAAGACAATCAAAGGAACTGAAGTACTATCGTGCTGTCTCACAACATATGTAAGTCTAAAGAGAGGGTTGCAAGTTAATGTGGACAATTTGCTATTAGATTTTAAAAAGCCAATTACATAATTTCATTCACAGAACAAGCAACTGCAAGATTTTATGGGCAGAAAATTCCTGCTTTAGCCTTGCTTTGCGATCATATTTTCTGTCTATTAGGTAAAGTTGCTTACTGTCTTATTACATGAACTAATACAAATGAATAGCAGAAAAGCCTTTGGAGACAAGCTCTTCTTCAAATCTGTTATAAAACCAGTAAGCATCAAAAGCTGAATACACGTTGGGAAGAGTTAAAAAGAGACCATTTCAAGGGAACATTTGAAGGATAAAGAAAATTGTCAGTGAAGATTACCCCTCATATGTTTTCTGATTCAGGTAACCTTGTTTTAAACAATCTTTGCATTTATGCCTTCCAGAAAAACCCACCATTCTTTCTATTCATGGAATACTGCACAAAACATATGGATGAAGTCCACGGCAAAATTTCCACTGCACCATCGAGACCAGTAAGCTTCACACCATATCACACACTTTAGTTGAAAGAAAACCAAGTCCATTTGTTCCTTCACACTCGTCTTGCAGGAAAAGAGGACAGTGAAGAAATCATGATCTCCCCTTCACATATCTTATTACTCTTGCTCCCCTGTTTTTCCCCCCTTTATTTTGCAGGTCTAATCCTTTCAGCTGGAAATCACAGTAAGAGGCATTGCTATTTTTGGCATGGGAGAAGGAGGAAGGAAGGAAAGAAGGAAAGGAAAAGGAAAAAAAACATACTGTTTCCTTTAATTAGGATAACTTGAATATTCAGAAAATGCCACATACAACATTTTCTATTTCAAGAGATAGCCATTTAGGGAACCGTTAAACATCAGCTGGATCATTAAGGACAGTGTTTTACAATGTAAACCACTGCACTTGGACTTGAATTCATAACCCTGTTGAATGAATGTCCTCTGGATTTACCTCACATTTTGAAGCAAATTCAAAAATGCAATGCTTCTGGCATAAAGAACCAGGCATCACAGAAACCTGTTACGTCGCAAGAATAATCAATGGCATTAACAAATTCACCCAGAAAGTCTGGAGAGGAGGTGGGAAAAAGAAAAGAAAAGAAAAAGCAACTTGCCATTAGACAGAGGTGTACTGGAATCCACAGGCGGCACTGGCATCTTTGTTCTTTCATTACACTTGTGATCTGTTTTCTTACACCCAGAAACAGAGTCCTGCTTTGGCATCACATAGTAGTAAGATGGAGCATACTTTGAAGAGCTGCAGCCTTCCAATAAAAAACAGATAGCAAAGAACTGTCTTGCATTTCTGGTTACAAATACTGAGACAAGTCTTAAAATTCTTAGGATTAAAACACACACCTCTTTTCTTACGAGATTCTTGAATTTCTTCACAAAGTTGTTCAAAATCTTCATC
Source organism: Apteryx mantelli (assembly GCF_036417845.1). Classification (NCBI taxonomy): domain Eukaryota; kingdom Metazoa; phylum Chordata; class Aves; order Apterygiformes; family Apterygidae; genus Apteryx; species Apteryx mantelli. The sequence goes on along the minus strand of NC_089979.1, from coordinate 13,059,018 downwards.
CATTTCTTCCTTCACTATGGCATATGCAGTATCTCTCAGAGTACAAGCTCTGTGTCTAATGAGACGATCTGAAATTTTACAGTCAGAACTGAATATTTTCTACCAGCTGGTGAAATCCTTTATTTTGACCATATAGAAAAGATTAGCTCTTTTCACAGGTAGGTTCTGCAAGTTATTTCAGTGAATATTTTTAGCATAACAACATAAAAGTTAATAATCAAGGCAGAGGTACTACTTATTAATTAGCACTGATAACACATAATTTCATCCCCAAGTAGTTTAATGCTACAATATTTTTACAAACTGGCAAGAAATGCTCTCTGTGGATGTTTAAAGTGATCCAATCCAAAGTCCATTGTCCACAGACAACATTCATCAATCTATACATTTTAAAAGTTGTCTAAATTAGGGATAAAGACACATCCTCACCTCCAGGATCTCTATCTGGGTTGTATTCTAAGGCATTGCTACAGATTAGATCAATATCTTTCAGAAAATCTCCTGCAGTTAGATATTGGTGCAAGTCAATTTTAGAGAGAACTGTTGAAAGATCCATTGGCTGTTTAATAACTGTGACATAATCAGGTACCTACAAATTAAATATATGTGTTCAGAGATTTTATTAGACTTACACAGTATCTACCAAAATTCATTATTTTAATTAATTCAAATAAATGACTTCTTAAAAAGCCTGAATATTTGTGACACATCAGAAGATGACGGAATTAACCAGTTAGCTTCTTGAAAATGGAAGAGTTCTTTCAACTGGCTTTGAAGAGACAGACTGGAAGGGAAAAGAAAAGAAGCAGGAAGGTCAGAAGCATGTGTGGGACAGAGAAGGGAACAGACATGTAGAGTAGGATTCATTTCACTTATCTTCAGAAAAATCACAATAAATACATTTGAGTAAGCCACCCGAGATCGTCTCTGTTCTTGGCAAGAAATAGGCTGCACGAATTGCACCTTTGAAGTATCTATTCTAGGCATCTCCTTTAGGATGAGATATCTGGACCAGAGGTGCCTATTTCTTTACTCAGACCATAAGAGGAGCCTAAAGACTAATTTAGATAAGGACACCTATATTTGTTTAGATTATTCACACCTCAAAAACCTGGAAGGAAAGGGAAAGACAAGTCAGCAGATGCAAAGGGGATCAGGACCTTGCTGATACACAGCTATATTAAAGTTACAGCTGACTTTGAAGTAAATGCCCCGGCTTAAAAAACTTATTCAGTAAATTAAATGAGGGAAAAAAAAGGGATTTATGAAGTATTTTGGAGAAAGATGAAACCACACGTCATTTATGGTTGATCTTATACTGGGGAGCCACAGATAAAATGGAGAATAGAATCTTAAAATTTATTTTGCAAACAGCTGCTGCTACTCCTGTTCCCATAGAAACCATTGACAGTCTACAAAAACGTAGCAAGAGCTTTAGGCTTTATTAAAACAGCCCTATAAATATTGTTTATAATTATAAAGAAAGAGATCTCTATGCTTTTCAGAGTCGTAATAGGCCTACATATCAAAGCCTTTTCACAAGCAAACTGTGGTGGTATCTGGTCTGACTTTCTAGAAGGACACCAGGGCTTTCAGTGACTACTCAAAAAAGGGACATTTAAGAGCCTCAAGGAGACAGCAAAACTAAATGCAAAACACACTTTCTGCTCCTTGAAAAAGTCCTATTAGTACCTATTAGCTAAAAACAAAGATAAGCCTTTCTCTAAAGAACACACAAACACTGGGCAATTATAAATACACATAGACAAAACAGTATTACAGATCAACACTAATTTACCTCCTCTAGGTCAACAGGCTTTGTGAAGACCCTGAAACGTCTGTCAACAGCAAGTCTGTGAGTAACATCCCTTAAGAAAATCCTAAGTTCGCGAAGTGTATCCTCCTCTTGCTCCTCCAACTGTTTTATTTCTTCCTCTGTTAGCTGTCGAGGCTCAGGTGGCGGTGCCACAGGCAGTACTTCCAGGGCCTGCCAAACTTAAGTTAACCGCAAAAGTTTACCCAATTTATGGTACTCAAATACAAGCGTACAAAAAATTATTGATAGAAAATCTATTACCAAAACAAATACTGTACGGCTGTTAACATACACTTAGCAAAGTTTTATTTGTAGAATATCCTTACCTGCTTTCTTTTTTGATGCAGGAGGTTTAGCAGCTTGATTTACAATTAAGTCCTCAAAAAACTTTCTTCTTTCTTCCTTACTAGGCAACCGGATGTTGAAAACTTCTCCATAATCATTAATAAACAAATCTTGTATCTAAGGCATAAGAAGGAAGACATTTCAGATACAAGACCACAGAAATTCATATTCTACTCCAAAAAGATGAATACTTTTTAAAATTAAGCTAAATAATGATCTGAATAAGAAAAACAGTGGCAAGTTATCTTCCTGGTGTTAAAAGGCTAGATTTCCTTAGGTTAGGATGGCAAATAAAATATCTTCTTTAAGGAAAACCTCTAGAATTTAAGCTCAATGAAGGGACTATATGATACACTGATAGTGTGATGACATTTACCACCTCTGAGTTCGCTTCCTTTGTATTTACTTGCCTTGCTGGCCTTCGGTTTGAACCTTTATAAGCAGCCTCAGAGGGAACAGGCAAGGTTCAGCAGATAAGTGTGTGTGTGTTTGTTTTTTAAATTAGAGTTTCTGAGGTTGCATGCTTCCAAGTTTCATTCCATTTTTCAATTTCTACTAGCAAAAGGAGGGGGAGGAATTTCAATATTTATTTTAGAAGGAATTTATTAACAGTATGAAAGCTTCTGTGGAAATTCTAAGCTAAGCACTTTGAAATCATTTGATGATAAACACATCCAGTTCAGATTTTTTCCGCATAATTGAGACAAAATAATCAGAACGAGAACAGCCTATTTCATATTTTAAACATCTTACTTTAGTGCAGACTCTCAGAAGTCTAAAAAGTTAAGGATATACTCTTACTGAAGTTTGTTTGGGAAGACAACGACACTGATTTCAAAGTTACTGAAACAGAAGTTGGAACTTAGCCTTCTAATTTTTAAAGCTTTGGCCTGTACAAAGAAAGAAACTGAAATTTTTGGTAAGGCATTGAAATTTTAAATCTATTTCCATTATTAACATCTTAACAACCACATTTTGAAAGGACAGACTGTCAAAAGAAGTGTTTTCAGTAAAAATCTTTTTTGCCATTTGCATTGCAAGCACTGCATACGATTGACTAAGTACATAAATAACCAGCTTGAAATCACTGGAATTATTCTCTTAAGTAAAGGTATAGATCTGTCTAATAAGTGTGCCTGTGGAGAGGGGGGGAAGGCTGGGTTGAAGTGAATCTCTTGATGTTTAGACAAATGTTTTCAGTACTGTTTTCTGTCTAAGCAAGCTTAAGAGATTCAGTAGGGTCTCCTAAGTAATAAACGTATCCATTTTCTTAAGAGAGCACAGTACTGAGATGCTTAAAGGATTCATAAATTAAAATGAAACTGAACAAAAGTAGGAAAAGTACTGATAGAAATACCTCTTTTGGGAGATCTGCGTGACAGACATCTGATGTTGCAAGCAACAAAATTGGAGCAAATGTTGGAATGTTCTGTAACAATGTTGTAAAAGTAGCTTTCAATGCAACTCCAACTGTCTCCCACCATAAATGGATATGTGGAATATAAATTATACTTGGTGCTGTCCTCTGAGCTTCTCGGATCAACTAGTAAAATGAAAGCTTTGATAAGAATAATGAACCAGGTAGTATAGGCTGCTAATAAATAACTATGTATCAATCAAACTATACTACAAAATAGGAGTTCATAAAGACAAAGTGCCAAAACAAATCTACAAAAAGCCAACTTTTATTAATAATAGAGTAAAATCTCTACTTTGACTCAATTACTGACAAAGCTACACAGATAAACGGATCCAAACTGCTGCCTGATTTCAAAACTGCTTAGGTGTAAGTTAACTTCAAAAGAGCCTCACAACTCGATTAATGTGATGGTGGGCTCAAAAACCTAAGATCAGCCCTTCAGAAAGACGCATCAGCGTGGGTAAATTACTACCCCACTGTGATCGCACAGTTTTCAATTCAGGATGGGCTTGTATCGAAGTCAGTCTGGAACACAGGCAGAACAAAAAGGCCCATGTGAAAAGGCGAGGGCTGCCACTGTAAAAGAAATCCAGTTACAACTCATAATTTCAAAGTATGGAGGTGACCAATCTTCAGACTGTCTGAATAGCGATATAGCTCTCAGCCTCTCGTTTCCAGAAAACCCATCAGACCAGATTACATGCTCTGGAAGATCACAAGCCATTGCCTGCAGCTGGTAGGTACCTCAGTCACACAAAAGGACATGAATCTACCACATGAAGGAAGTAGCAAGTGTCCTTTCACATGACGAATTGTTCTGTGCACCTTTTCAGATGATCAACAGTTGGGCAGTTCTAGTCACAAGATGGAAAGTGCTAGCAGTATATCTGGGCACAGACTAGACACCGTAGTTATATGACCACAGATGCAACCATCACATAACCAGAAAGGAAACATTCCTCTTATGTGACAGATGGGTATCCCGTCATATAACATCTGTCCTTATTTGTGCAGCTCTCAAATGCTTCTAATAAAAGGTCAAAATGCTATAATACAGTGATGAAAAAACAACAAGAAAAATTCCTGCCTGAAAGTAAAAAGGAACAAAGCAGCACTAAATCTATTTATACTGTATTTTTCTAATTAAGAAAAAGATAATGCTGTACCAATAAAAGTGTCCTGGGAGTTTAAATGCTTTTACTGCATATGCTGCAGTAGTACAAACTGTAAATTATATGAAAGACAAGAAAGCTATTTCTTTCCCCAAAACCTTGATTGCATTACACTATTATTAAACAAAAAACAACCAACCAAATAGCTAGAAAAAGTGCATGACACGCAGTCAGGCTGATACAGAGCCATCTACTGGAAGTTCAGAGTTTTAGGTAGCAATGAAACCAACTTCTGGATCCCACTGAGATCAGCAAGCGTTCCTGCTATAAAGTGAGGTTTGCCAGCAGCATCTTTCAGCTTCCTGAATGGCTAGCAATATCCTTACTGTTTAATTTGGAATAGCGGACATGGTCACATACAACATCCTTATTCTATATCACTCAGCATAAAAAAATAAAGAGCGTATTTTCAAACAGAAATAAACAAAGTACATTAAAACCAGGTCACCTCCATTAACAATGGATTTCACTTACCTCACTTGAGTAGTTTACATACAGTCAATGAATCCTATGAGATTAAAAAGAGATACCTGTGCACACGTTTCTTCTGGTGATGTGACGCTAACAAACAGAACTGACAGGTCCAGTGTATAAACTGCAAACTTCTCCAGAGCATGTATTACTGCAGGTGCCAAGTGAGAACCCTGCCCATATCCTGGCTCTCCAGCTAGTAAGAGCCTTGGCCTGTAAGATGTTGGCTGGTGATAAGCATTTCTAGATCAAAATTAGAAAGTTTAAAAATCAAGTGATAAATACAGACATAGATGTTACTTTTCTCTGTACTTTTTTTTAATTCTCCAGCAAGTAGTAAACTGTTCTGTGATCAGGAAGACTACTAAATCCCATTTTCTTAGACTCATACCATACAGCCCCTAAGCAATCCTACCGATCCCCACCTTGTCTGCTGTTTGTTTGGCTGGGTAAGTGATGGCCCTTAAATCAGTGACTGCCCAAACAAATACACACAGGACAACCCGTCCGTCACCCGATATGGGGTAGAAGGGTAATTTTCTCCCTCAGCACACACCAATCTGGATCTCTTCACTACCCACGAGATAGATCTTGAGCTTAAACAGCTTTGAGATCTTTACATCTATCACGTTTAGCTGAAATTGGTCAACAGTTATTGAAGAAGGTGGGAATGAAGGAGCAAAACTTTTTAGAAAAAAAATTAACATGGCCACTGAAACACATCAGCTGTATCCGAAGATGTGCAAAATTGTATTGGTTAAATTAACAGCACTACCATTAGGTACTTAAGACTTGTATTTATTTTATTCAGTCATTCAAATTGCTTCATCTTTCCTTGTGTGCTGTTTACTACTAACCCAGATTGCAAATAAGCTTCCTAATAATCTTGCATTATTATTATGAAATGCATTTGTGAATACCATTTGTTTTTGCCACCACAATACTGAGGTACCTCTTCTGGCTCAAGACAAAGATCCGAGAGACTTAACCAAGTTCAGTAAGTCAGATTTCCTGAACAGCACAACAGTAGAAATTGAAAATAATAATTGAGTCAACTGCGACAACACAATCTACCTTTTCAACTGTGGGTGTAAATCAATTCCACATTAAAATATCAAATGATTATTTTAAGCTCAGTGGCTTGAAGGTAACAAATGTAGACACTGTTTCAAGTTTTTCTTATGCTGTTTTAATAAACCATTTCTCAGCTTTGTTCCTACTACATAATTCACTACTGTTTTAACAATCTTGGAAGGCCAAAGATAGCTACACAAATCCATATAGGTTTTTGGGTTTTTTTGTTTTGTTTTTAACTAAAAGGCTAGACAGAGCACTTCTTTGGTCCTGAGCCTTTAAAGAAAACCAGGGATTAAATCAACATGCCCTAATAGTTTGTGGATCTGTTTGATTTAGGAAAAGGAGACTGGATGCTTCAGTCCGACCAGTTATAACAATGTACTTCATTAGAACTTTAGTACCTAGTTTTATCTTCATGCTTATTTCTTGCAAAAATTGATTGCTCCACCACCACCAAATTTTTCTTTATTCCCTCATCTACCAGCCCTCACACTTACAATAGCCAAGTCTGTTTACAAAGACAGCAATGTGAAGATGCTGAATCTAAGGGGGGGACAGGTATTTACCTGTTAAAGTTGAGGAATTTTTCCTTTTGTCTACCAGGCATTTTATGAGATAGCTTATCTTCAAAGACTGAAGGTGATTCCTCATCACTATAGATTGAATCATTTTTTAAAATATGGTTTATACCATCTGAAAGACAAGAAGGGTTTGTTAACTTTCCTGGATAGTCTCTCTCGCTCTAATGTAGCTTCTAAATCAGTGATGAAGCCCACTTATCTTGTATTTCTCCATTCGATGGGCACACACTGAATGCTATTTCTGAAGACTTCATCCTACCACAGATCTAAAGAGATTGCACAAGTCTCTACAGAGCTCTCCTAAGTCTCATGTTTTGCAAAAGGTATGTTTCTCTACTGGTGAGCCCCCCCCCCCAAAGATATATGATTATCAGGAACAACTTTTGTAGTTCCTAGACACCTACACAACCCATGAGGCTGTGCATGTGTGGAAGCAGTGTCCCTCAGTAAAAGTATGGGAATTAAGTGAATGCGATGGCTACAAACTCCCATTTGCCTGAAGACTACTGACCCAGGATATACAGATCAACACATCTTCTAAGGATATTGTCAAGAAATATGATGCATGTGATCTCACATGCAAATGTACAGTGTGATCCACAAATATTTAAATTAAAAGGTTATGATGAAAAATGATGATAGCTAAAATAACATTTAACTTAAACCAGCTATACTAGCATCCTGGCCCTGAAGTTTTTCAATAAAGGAATTAGAAGTATTTGTGTAGAAACCTCCCCTGCCCCTGAAGAAATACTTAAATATTTATTCTGAAAGGGAAAGAGGTTCCTCATACTTCAAAACTTAAATCAATCTCTAAAAATGATAAATACAATGCTTGCTAATGTCAGAAACAGGATGCGTTAGTAGATAACATGTAGTTCCCTACTGTGAATGGTGGGTAGTTCACAGCTCTCATCTCTCATTTCAGTTTAGAATCCAAAATAAAAACCATGTACTGTATTCTACATATTCCTGAAATAAAGGCATGAACATGCAAATAATAAAATTTTACCATTTAAAAATCCCATCAGGATGGAAAGGTTTGCATATGTTTACTGCACAAATGAGAAGTTTTTGCTTTGGCAAAATTTTAAGAAGTGAATGTTATGGTTATACCTTGTTGTTGGTCCTTCTTTAGTCCAAGCTCTGCATGAGGAAATACTCTCTGTAGGGCTTCTAAAATTCTCTCTAACGTATTTTCAAGCAGTGGTTTAGAAATGGGTGATAAGGCTTGTCCAGGTGAAGCCACAGCCCTCTGCGAAGCTGGTACAGTCTTCTGCATAGCCACAACAAAATCCTTCGCTGTTATTTTAATTGAAGTGATATCTAACTGCAATTTCTCACTGCTTCTGTATATTTGAGGATAGCGTCGGCGCAAAGCACAGAGGGCAGCTTCAGCACATATGGATTTAATATCAGCGCCACAGTATCCTAATAAACAAAACATTAAATTGAATGTTACGTCAGTCCCAGGCAACACAGGAAAGTCAAGAACCCCATTTCCAAAGTGCAACCTGTAAAGACTTTGTATGCAGTTCAAAAACAAACAGTTTAATAGAGAATTTAAAAAGCGTTACTGCGCTGCAAAAGGGCTTTGTTATCTCGCCTGCAGCCTGATATCCTGAGTTTACAAATTAGTCTTCTGAGCAAAACTTTTCTCCTGAGGAAGATGCCCCAAAAGCCCTTCAGTGTACTGAGAGACAAAAAAAAAGTAGTAGATGGAAGCATCTAACTTTGATCACTACCAAGACACGCTGGCTGGCTCACTGGCTAATTCTGCAGCAAGGCACGAGAGCTTGGTTACCACTAGTTACAAGCTAAAACTCCTTAGGACTCAGTCACATGCAGTAACTCATTTCATTTTTGACCTTACCAACACATTTTTCAGCAAGCTCTTCAAGAAACATGTCCAATGGCTTCGGGGTCCAGTCTCGTGTGTGAATCTTTAAAATCTCTTTTCTAGCCTAGAAACAAAGTGCTTGTGTTATAGTTTGTCTTAAGTCAAGAGGCGGAACCCCTCACATTAACGGATTAAGACAAGTGATTATATTAAATTTTTAGGAATTTTAAAGTTCAATGAATTCACTCCCTACTTTTTAAAGTTTAATAATTCTCAGTTTGTTACATTAAACTCTTTCTGGGGACCTGTACAGGAACAAAAAGCATGTAGAGCTTCTATAAAAAGTAAGTTTCAACAAGTATGAGACCTAATGATCTTGGGAAAAAAATTTAATAGAAAACTTAGCTGGAAACAAGAGATTTTTCCTCAGTGAAAATTCTCTCAAATTTAGCAAAATTTCATGGTGACAGACTCATTGGTTCATCAAATTTGCTTTTCTGTCAGTTCATTCAAGCAAAGTAGTCCTAGCACTGTTTCAAATTGCTACAATTGCTACAAAGAACAACAACTATGATTCAGGCTAGTATCACTGATCCAGAAAATGTTAGGTTTTGTCCATTTTCATCTCTGATCTTAGCCAGAAATTCAGTTAAGTATTTTCTGGTACACAGATTAATTACAGCAGGGATTTCTAGAATTCTTCCACACTAGCGAATCATATAACGACTCTATTTCATGTCACCTCCTCTCCTATACATGAAAGCACATGAAAACTGGAGCCAAATGTTTACATTAAATATACTGTTTTGTGCATTTTTACTTGCTTCCAATCCAATAAGCACTTTATCCTTTTCCCAAGAAGTGCTAATTAGAAAGAAAATAATCAGTGATAGCCAGAACAAAAGGCACAAAAATCAGTTTCACATGGAGTTTCTTTAAAAAAATTTTTTACTTTTGGTTGCTATATACCCATTTTTTCATTGCTTAGATATTGCCGATAAATAGAAGCTTTCCAAGCCTTGCCACTGTGTAGTGTACTTCACATCTTCATCCAACTCCCTGTTAATACCAGTAAGAATGTCAGTTCCCAAAATAGCTATGGGTGGCTCCCAGGATTCCCTGCCTGGGAACCAAACACAAGTATGTCCCCTACCCTTTCCTAAATGATGAACTGAGAGCAAGAACACAACTTCAGAATGAAAGTCCCTAAGAAGACTAAACAAACACGAACCACTTCAGGAACAGAGAAAAAAAATGTGCTCCAGCTTAAGTGAAACATCTGATTTTAGGCTTGATCAGTTTTATCTGGGGAGAAAGGAGTTTTCTGGTATGTAAACCGTTTCTTTCATACCAGATCTACCCTCCACAACATGACACAGTCTCTCAGGATATCCCTCTTTTGTGCAAGGTGTACAACACTGCATTCCAACTTAACTGCACCATGATATCCTGTTGTTACATGGTTTTGTTATAAAGAAAGACTTTGCTGTATGGGCATTAAAGCTGAATACAAGTTCTTACCTCTTTATTCGGCAAGCTAAAAAGGAATTCTCGGTCAAAGCGTCCAGGTCTTCGTAAAGCAGGATCTATAGAATCCAGGCGGTTGGTGGCTCCAATTACAACAATTTCTCCTCTGCTATCTAAGCCATCCATAAGTGCCAGAAGTGTTGATACAATAGAACTAACAGAAAAATATTATTTTGTTTCACTGGTTTAGCAAATTTTGTTACATTCTTCATGGCTTTCTCCAAGGGTCACTCAAAAAGGACAAGCTTTTGCTCTTAAGACGCTGATTAGTGAAAGGACTCATTTTAAGACACTCTTAAAAATAGACAAGGTAACATAGCTGTTATGCTGATATCAAGCTTAGTGAATGGTTTTGAACTATTGTTTACTCATGTGAAATTTAGTATAATTGAGCTACAAGTTTTCAGGATAATGTGTCATATAAAGTTAAACAGGTTGTGGCGGTCTCTTCACAAAGATCAAGCAGATTATGTGTAGATGCAAAAAATGTAGTACCTGTGAATTTGATCTTGTCTACTGGACCGCACAGGAGCAAGACCATCTATTTCATCAAAGAAAATAATGGAAGGCCGCATCTGATAGGCCTAGAATAAAACATGGATGCAGGAATATTGACATAAGTAAAACAGTGCTATTCAAAGAGGAAGTGCATGAAAAGCATTATGGGTGCAAAGTCATTGGAACTAGATTTTCAGACCAGCAGAGATCTCTAATAATTGAGCTAATGGAGTAACTGGCATGAGGAACAGAAGACAGCAGATTATGTCAACCAGTTGTGACTGGCTGACAGGAAACAAACCATAACAGAAGTTTTTACAGCTATTTGGCAACCACAGAGAACAGAGTCAGAGCTTAATTCTGTTACAGGTTCCGGAAGCAAGCTTCCTTTTCGAATTCAAATGATTCTGGGACCATGTTCTCAGCCTGCATCTGTTTCCCTTTGAATCTAAGCCATTATCTCTTGCAACCTCTTCTGTGGTTTTGGTGGGAAAAATTCTTGGTTTGAGGGTTTTTTTTTGGTGTGTTTTTTAATCTTTCCCAACACATCTCCAAGATTTCAACCCCCTGATCCAAAGTATGGAGGCACTGAGAAAGGAAACAGCAATATTCCCATTTCAATGGAAGAAAACTGGCAAAATACAAACAAGAGCAAGTTCCCCTCAAAACTGTTTATCACAGAAAATTAGTTACAACTCTGACAGAACATATTGCACATTTCAACCTTACCTGATCAAATAATAAACGAAGCTGTCGTTCAGATTCTCCCACCCATTTACTTAGGCAATCAGCACCTTTTCTCATAAAAAAGGCTATTCGCCTGTCACCTTGGCTACATTCATTAGCAAGTGCCCGAGCAACCAGTGTCTTTCCAGTCCCTGGTGGACCATAGAATAGACAGCCTCTGTAATAAAAAGAGATTCACATAGGACAAAATCGTGCAAAAACACCTATTTCAACCCCAAACACTATGTCCAGAATAGCAATAATATCTAAATTGTGAGAAAAGTCAAAACAAGTGGAAGTTTTGTGTTTCTACACAATTTCACATGACAGCAAACAAAATAGACAAAGGGGATAACTCAGACACACAAAATCTCCAGAAGAGAGTGCAGTGTCCCTGCAGGACACTTCCCAAACTGCTGACAGGCGACACAGGGGACTACAGCAGAGTGGAGCCAACCAAGAGCAAACCTCTGCACAGAATCCAGGATTGGACTGAGACAATTTATACATCACCAGTTTGTTCTTCACTAATATACTGCAGTGTCTTGTTTTCACAAAAGGCAGGATTGATAGTAAAGCATTTCACGCTACCTTAAAAAGTTTTAGGCTATTGGATTTTTTCTCCCAGACTTTCTGTTGCTGGCAATAAATGAGGTGGAAGTTTAAAGCTGGGGGGGGAGGAGGTATTCTGCATTTCCAGGTAATACTTAAACATCAAATAGAAAATCTAGTATACTGTTGTTTAAAAGAGAATTTAAATGAATAAAGAAGCAAAACATTTAAAAGTATTACAAATAAAAAAAAAAAAAGTTATTGAAAGCAAAGAATTTAAAGTCATATTTCAACATACTATGATGGAGTTTTGCTGACTGAGAATATATAAAGATAACAATTAAATCTATAGACATTAAACTCCCAAAAAGGAATGATACTATGTATGTCTAAAAAAGTTATCCCAACAGTTAGCTATAAATTAAAGATCCTATTTCATAACGCAGTGCCAATATGGCTATTTAAAAAGTGGACAGATTTTTATTTTAGCCCAAGCATAATGAACACCGCAACATTCTAGTTGCAAGTCCTAAATATTACAATTGATACCCGAGCATTAAAAAAAAAAAAGGGGGGGGGGGAGAGAGCTGGACCTTCAAGCAGCAAATTACATTTGACTTCCAATAGATAGTTGTTTCCTGCTTATAAACTAATCAAGTTGACTTGTGGATAAAACACTCAAACAAAAAAAGCCCAACCCCACCTGTTAAAACCAAGACACTTTGCGTATATTCTCATTTTAAAACACCAAACACTAAGTCTTTAAACATGACAAGGCATTGCTTATATTTTGAACCTGCATATATTCAAGATTTTATATATTTTAAGAAATTATTTTTACTAGTAAAAAAGCCTCAACAATGCCAAATTTTTTTGAAGCACAAATATATATTGATGCCTCAGTTTAATATCCTCCAAAAATATATATTAATGCCTCAGTTTAATATCCTTCCCAAAACAGCTGAATTAGCATTTCTAGTTTTGATTCAGTGTGTGTTACCTTGGAGGCTGAATTTTGAATCTCTCAAAGACTTCTGGATAAAGCAATGGAAAAATGACCATCTCTTTTAATGCTGAAATGTGGTCAGAAAGACCACCCACACCATCAAATCGTACCTAAAGATAAATTCAACAGAACACATTTCATATGTTAAAGAAAGCTGCAACCTAGAAAAGGTTCCATCAGAAATTATTATATGCCAGCGCAAAGGAAATGTTCAGGGCAACGTTGTGAAGTTCCTTGCGATAAAACTGTAAATGAAGGTGGTCATAGACATCACATTATGGAAAGTTTTCATAAACATTGGAAAAGTCCCACTAACACAACGAGTTAAAAACACTTACTGAACAATCTATTTGCATTGGATCAACGTCAGCCAGACTCGCTCCAATTTTCATTCGATCCTTGTGAATTCCCTTTAATTCATCTTTCCGAAAGTTTAGGGGAAGACACCTGATTTGAATTAAGGAGAAAGAGAAAGGCACCTTCTAACTGAAGATGCAGCTAGAAGATTTTGTTGTTGTTGTTGTTTTTTAATGTTGGGAAGCAAATATAGAAGACCATATAAATTTCCATAAACTTCCTGAATAGTTAAAAATTCATTCAAATTGCTATACATTTCATGTCCGAGAGTAACTAAAGGAAGGTGGTCACTCCAGATATTAAGCTGAGTAATCACTTTTGCAACTCTCAGCACTTATGAATCTCCCAGGCCAGTCAACGTGGCACGTATATGAATGCAAGATCAGAACCAGTTATTCCATCTGTGGATACTGTGAACTGACCTTCATTTCTGCGATGAAAGAACCCCCCCAAACACACACACTTCTTTAAAAGAGTCTTTGTTTCTACCTTTAAAAAGCTACAGTCTCAGACCAAGGGGACACTTAAGTCAGTGTGGGCTAACATTACGAAAGGCCACACAACATTCGTCTTTCCCAAATATTGTGTGTAACAAGAGACATGCATTTCAGAAACATCTACCTGAAAACAGATTTGTTAAATAGTTATCAGCAAATGCTGTTAAAACACTATTTTAAGTAGCAAATCCATCATTTCCTCTATTTTAAATTTTATGCTGTAGGGGTTTTCTAAGTAAACTACTGTAAAGCAAAGGAGAAGTAGAATTTTACATTAAAAAATTATGTAAGAGTTCCCCTACAGCCCCTCCCAAAAATCCAGTTGCTCATGAAGAATCAGTCTAAAAATACAGTTTTAGAGAGCTGAGTCACAATCACCAGTTCCAACAGATGTGATTAAATATCGCCACAATTTAGAATCTGTACAAGATTAAGAGGATAACACTTCAGTTAGGCAGATGCTACTCCTCTTTAGTAGATTCCTCCCCTTCCCATTCTCTAATTACATTAACCTTCTTAAAGCTCTGTTGCGGCTGCGTTTCCTACGCCTCTCAAAACGCTCTTCATCATCAGATGAAGATGACGAGGAGGAGGAGGACGTGGAATCACTGTTGTGGACTGCATGTCTCCGTCTGCAAATATTTAAACAAATAATTAAAAAAGATTAAGAACACACTAAATAATGTCAAAAATCAAGTGAATTTACCTCAGAATTTACTTTGACATCTAAGTTTCCAGGCGATGGAATCAGATTCATAAGGAATGCAAAAGTACATTACATGATTTTCCTCATGATAGCAAAATTTAATTTTTGTTAAAGATGTAAAAATGTTTATTTTACAACCAAAATTCATAAACAAATTACTCATTTTCTCCAATCTGACACACACACACAAAAAATCAAGTTTCATAAACATTAACTATTCACTCTGTGAAATATGAGGCCCTCTAACTTATTTAAAAATTGGTCTTCAAAAACTGATGCACCCTCTCCCTTCCTAAACTGCCTTTTTTCGAGAATGATAAACAAAGTGTTCATATCCAGCAACAGAGAGCATTCGCCATGCTCTAACTGCTTACAGAATCCAACTCCCCTTGTCATCACTAAGGCAATTAACAATTTATTTGGAATTTTTCTTGTTTAAGGATAGTTCCATACAGAAATATGAACTGACTCCAAAAAGAAACTAGACCAAGTATTTGAGCGATTAAAATATATATACACACAGTATTTGTATTCAATCTGTCTTTCATATGGTACACTAGAACAGTGCAAAGTAACTGTATTGTTTTAGTGAATCTATTTCCCCTGATTTCCACTGAACTTAATGTTCAAAGCTGTTACCAAAAAGAGCAGGACAAGTGAAGAAGGGGGGATCCTGAGAGAGCTTAAGCTACTTATAGTCCCACAGTCTTTACGCTTTATGACTTCCCAGGTCACCCGCCCTTGTTTCCCCTAACTGTTCTTTCTCCCTGCCATAGGCAGAGAAGATATTATTGCGTGAAGCTTTAAAAGCAAATGCGGATCTAACAAAAGGCAGGAACAGCTGGGTCAGGCAGCCTGCCAATGGAATATAGGATCTTGACATAAGTTCTCAGACTTCTTTAAAATCATTGCAGACTACAAAATAGACGATATAGAAAACTAAGTATATATTATTCAATGCCATATATCATATTTAAATACTGAGATGCATATCAGATTCTGTCTTTAAGCTTAGAATTGTTTCCACTTCATTACTTGCACTAATTACAAACCAACTTTTTGAATTCTGCATATAAACAAAGACTTTGTTTCACCCAAATGTCAAATTAAAGTTGTTTTTTATTAAATTATTTTAATCATGGGACATAGGAAACTAAAACTCTTTAAAGCACTATTCAGTGACATGACTGACAGCACTACTGATAAAAAACAACTATCACTAACCATACACCAACCTGTTAGTTCTTTTGCAGCAAGGGCTTTGTGACTGAGCACTTCTGAAAGAATATCTTTGTCTGACAGGAGAAGACCGTCCCGAAAAAAATATCTTACGTTGCCTTGGTTCTATTGAAAGCAAAATATTTAGAACAGTGATACATCCTCCTTTAAGATAAAGAAGGGCAGCAAAAGAGGCAGAAAATGTGATGTTTCACCCATTTCTCACTCCAGAAAACGTTTTAAGTGTCTTTTATCAATGCATAGTACAAGTGAAACAAACACACATCTGCTTTTTAAGGAAAACAAAGTCACAAGGGAGTAAGACTACCAGGTTGGTTTTGTTACTATTCTTTCAAGGATATATACATCTTTTTATACTTCTCAGTGGAGATCTTTAAATTAAAATCAGCAAGTTCAGATATGGAAATAGCAATACTTATTCTATAAGTCTTTGATAAAATAGTACAATGAAAGAAAAATGTTATTATAAGCTAAACTACAAGTAGAAACAGAATTACAAAGAGTAGACCCTCTGAAGTCACATTATAGCAGTACATTTGTAATACGGCATTGACATCTATTAGAAACCAACCAACACATATAATAAATGAAAAACAGCAATGAGTACGTGAAGCGGCAAAGAAAGATAATGTGCACAGGATACATGCATGTAACAAATGCAGCAAAATGTACTTGCAGAATGAAAGTAAGAAATTTAAATAAAAGTTGAGTGTGTGCATATGTATTTTCATTCAAGAAAACATATCTCATTTATATGCAAGAAATGAGCCTTTAAGAGCAGTTGTGCATATAACCTACTTTCCAATGGAGCTTGATAGCGTACAACAGTTTTCCTCTGTCTAAGGTCATAACGCTTTTGAGTATCTTCTCCATCTTCATCATCTTGGTCTTCACCTTCTTCTGATGATTCTATAATTATAGTACCTCAACATAATTATTATTGCTTACAAAATATCTAACATTAAATTGTTTAAATACTGTTATTTATATTGAATCCAAAATACAGTACACAGATACTTATGGGGTTTACTATTATCATCATATCAATGACACACTAGATTTTAAAATCTGCAAAACCAAGAACAACTTATGCAAGACAATCCACAAATTAGAAATCAGCAGAGGAACATGTATAAGTATACATATACATACCTACTTTAATAGCTATTGTTCTGTCGTTGCTGAAATCACTGGGTGACTTGTCACCAGTCTCAGTGATAGTAACAGACAGAATTCTGTCATCTTGCTTAGTTAAGATCCAGCTATCATGAAAACAGTTATTTCAGAAAGTTATTTCTTGTTATTTTGAGAAAGTGTTTCAATTAGTTTCTTTTTAATCCTCTACAGTGGTAAGACTAATCATGGTAATCTAGTTCCAAGTCCTAGCTCTGCCGCAGATTACCTGAGCAACAATAGGCAAGTCACCGGTTTGAACACTCCCCAACAAGAAAACAGTATCTGATGCATACAGGAAAAGTTTATGCCATTAGCTTCTGTAAAGTAACTTAAATATTTTTCATGGCAGATGGTAAGAATGCAAGACACTGAGTATAATTATCTAGAAAGCTCTTAATAATGTCCTCTCACATTAATAGCGGGACACCAGGTAAGGAATGTAAAAGCTCTGTTTACCTAGCTACTCACTAAGAGTAATTAAATTTTATTCCTGGAAAAACAATACTTTTCTTTCCTCCCCCCAAAAGTTAGCATTGCTTTCCAAAGGAAAGATAAGTTATGTGGGGTATACAGACAGGGCCCATGGAAATCTGAGAAACGAGTTTGCAATCACTACCATCCCACCTTTGGCCCTCCAACACTTTTATCACAAAGGCATGGATTTCTCTGCTCTCCTGTTCCTCTAATTCCTCCACTTGTTCCACTGATCTCATCCAATCTCCTTTACACCAAAACTCGCACACTTTTCTCTGTAGTGATTCATTCTCTTCTGGCCCACTTCTCATTATAAAAGCATGCTTTAGCTTTCTCCCAATTTAAAATTCTAGAGTTTTCACTTTGCTCATGTATGAATTGCACCATACTCTTTTTTCCCATTCAACATACTATTTATAATTGCTTTCTACAAGTTCCTCCTGCTCAGCTCCCTGAAATCCACATACTTTAACCTAGCCATATAGCTCCAGTCTCTAGACTGATGATTCCTTGGATTAAAGCTACTCTTATTAAAATTTTAAGTTAATTTTTCTCGACTAGATTGCCAAACCATTGGCCAACTCTCATTCTGCCTTACTAGTCAAATGCCTCTGGCATGCTGGACCATGGTTGTGGGTTTTTTGTTTGTTTGTTTTTTTTATTAATGTCCTCCCGTACCTTGGTTTCGATAGGCCACCCTCTCCCTAGCTTCCTCCTGGCACTCCAAATGCTCTGTCAGTGGCCTATGAGTTCTGATCACTAAGGTGAGTGTTTGCAAGTCCCAGGCTAGGTCTGAACTAACAATTAAAAACAAGCCATGGACTGTTCTGACATGTTAATGATTGAAAGCAAGATTTTCACAGTGCTCATTAACACCTGTTACCTGGACATGTGTCTTGAACCTTTTTGTAGGTCTTCATTGCCAGTGTTCAAGTCTTGTGCAGACTGCATAACACGTAAAAGATATTGCCTTCACTAGGTATTGCATAAATCATTTCTTGAATTATCCAAGTTCTGATCAGCCCAACTACTGCAACATCGCTTTCTATCCTTAAAAACAGTCTTGCCCCACTTGGATTTGTTCAGGAAGCTGCTACAAGAATCATATTCCTAACTTATTGCCTTAATGACAGCTAACATTGTCCTTAAAACCTTGAAGTTTGTTCTGTCACATCAAATGTAAAGTTACTATGGCCTTTCACGACTTAACTTCATTCCTTATATTACTTCCTACTGAGCACCAAGATGACAGCTCCTGATTCCAAACAGGCCCTGACAGCAGCTTCCACTATCTGCTAAACACAACAGCAAGTAACACTTTATCTTCTCCCCTGCTGATCTTCACGCTTCGGAGGAGCTTTCATACACATCTAGCAGCCTATCTTACTTCCTGAAAATTCTTGCTATGCTGCTCAAAACCACGAAAACTGTCACGCTACTGCTGTAGCAAGAGCACTGTTTCTCATTCTGAGTAATACTGTCCATTTCTTTGACTTCCCACCTGTCTACAGCCATCTGTCGCCTTTTATCTTGTGTTCGGTCATAAGCATTTTGAAAAGGACTGATTCCTCTTCCCCCCCCCCAACCTTTTTTTTCCCCCCAAGCTCAGTCCAGTCTAGTCCTGGCATCCATGACTCTGGCTTGTAACCCTGATGGCAATATAGAATTATGCACAGATGAAAATTATCTAGTAGTTCAGCTCGCTTCAATTGTTTGAGGCGAAGCTTTTGGCTAGAACACAATAAAAAAAATTTAAAGCCAGAACTAACCTACGCTCCCATCTTGATTGTCAGCTATTTCTTCATCAGTTCTTTGAATTTCTTTCTTCTTCTTTCCTCGGGAGTACACATCAAGATTTTCCTCATTAAAAGAAACAAGAAAGATCAGGTCACAAATATGCAGAACACCTGACATGCATGTACTTTGTGCCTACATAGTAACTTTATAAAGGCGCAGCATATACTGTACACAAAAGATTCAATTAACATACAGTTCTCCTACACAGAAAGCAATTAAGGATTAATGGCATACAACCATCTATCGTTACCTATTATCACCAGTGACGCATACTATTTCAGCTTACCTCCTTCAGTCTAATACATATGAGAAAGCGGAAGCGTGTTTGAATATAAGAGGAAACCTGTAATTTTAAATTTAGTTCATGGCCTAATTTGCCTCTCAACACTTTTATTCATGGCCCAGGAAACGTTCAAAAAGTGATTAGCAAAGCAAAACCAGGACGTCCAAAGAGATTCCTCAACTATATTAATCTATCAGTCATTTTTATCCCAGTGCTCTCAAAGAACCAAAACATGAACATGGAGAGCAGCACTAACCTCAGATGGCACCCAGGCAGGAAGAACGTCATTCTGGCACCCAGGATTAGTAACAAGAATTTCTGCTCTAAACTGGGGCTTAGTAAATGTGGCATTTGCTGCAAATTTCTTATCCAGATACAAAACTGAGTGCATCAGTTAATCACAGATTAATAATCCAACACTTCAGTAGAGCCATGGAAAAAGCAATACTTTCCTAGCACATGTAAGAGAATTCATACTGGCATTTGCGAGATATCATATGAAGTACTGTGAATAGTTCTGCTCTATTTGAAAAAAGGAATTTGGATCTAAACAGAAAGCTCCAAAGACAGGCTATAAAGTTGCTCAAAAAAATGAAGAGGCTATCATTCCAAAGGACCCTAGAAGAACTGAATTTAACAGCGCAAAAGGAGGAAATATGATTGCTGCATATAACTTTAACAGAAGTTCCTCTAGGGACTTAAGCTCACAGGCAAAGCTGGCCCAGGAACAAATATACATAAAGTAGCTACCAGTAAATTCAGTTTAGAAATTAAAAGGCTTCAAATCCCTGAAAAGGAAATTCTGGAAGTGGTTCTTAATCAAGGCAATATTCTAAAATGGAGTTTAAGTCAACTTATGAAAACGTTTACATGATACATTTGCCCGTAACAGATGATTAAACTACACGACACAGGAGATTCTTCGTGAAGTGAGAAGATATCAAGAAAAAATACAGGTAAACAGGAATCAAAGCTTGAGTCTCACACCGACAACCACATGAAGGCATTATACAGTGCCTTTTTATAGTCTGTGCACTAACCAAACTTTCCAAACATCTTTTTTTTTTTTTTTTGCATGGTCAGAAACATAACTTAGGAACTAAGGATAAAAGGACAAACAGCTGAGTTGAGCCGACGTGATGAAAGGCATTAGGCAGTCTTGTTGCATATTTAATTCCCAGTCATAGCTTTTAGCAAGTCTTGAAGTGAAAACCCAAGTCCCGAAACAGATGTTTCTAAACAGTGTGTCCATTCAAAAAATCACAATAAGGCAATTCAGGAAGCGTGGCATAAGATGTATCTGTTGGCATCTTAGTGCTGTTTCACATTTTCTGAAGATATCTCCGCCACCCTTAGAGAATACCTGCAGTACGGCCATACCAATAATTTTGTAAGTTGTCATTCGACAGTCAAAAAAAAAAGTCATTTTAGACTGCAATACTCTTTGGAGTAAGTTATTTCAGCTAAATTAAAAATACAACTAAATCATTTTCCTATTTCAAATACATTTCAAATATTACATACATACTCAAATATACAAAAATACAGAAATAAATGAATATTTACTTCTTCTGCATCATTGAACACCCCAAGGTCTTCCAAGTCCATCATTCGGCGTCTACGCATCTTCTTCATGTCATCCATTTTTTGTAATACTGCTTCTGCAGTACTAAGATAAAAAGTTGGCATATAAGACCAAAGATAGGCAAGTACAAAAAATGTTTAAAACAGTAAATATAATCAGTAGGGCATTTTAATGTTATCTATAAAACAGAGTCAAACTGACACTTAGACAAGTTTTTAAGTACTAATTAAAAATTAGGTCAGAAGTTTACTTTTTCATGGAGAGATTTTAGAACAACTGCGTAAATATTTGTAATCACACAGTGTATTCAAGTTTATTTTCCCTGTTGCTGAGCACAGGGAAAAGAAATCTGTTTAAGTAGGAGAAAAATAAAATTTTTGAAGATCATAGTAAGACATTAGAAAGAAATTATGTTTTTTTTTTAATAGTACTTAAGTTGCCCTGCATGATAGCATTAAATCATTTTTAGTTAACGGCCTTCCTCAGATAAAGACTGCTTATTCTTCCCTTTAACTGTAATCTAAACTTCATGTTGTTCTTCCATGATTACATGTGCTAGAAAGGCCACCCTACTGTTGTTACACTTCGCAACTCTTCTAGAAAACAATGCTTATCCCGGCTTCACAAAAGCCGCTTGGAGAAGTAAACCACAGACAGAAATGCAGAAAGTTAGGACTGCTTCAGTTTGCCTGTGTTCCTCAGGAGCTTAACCAGCATAAGAACCACATATATTTTGTAAGCATGAAAGAGAAGCTCATTAAAAATAAAGGAGCTTCTGCTACCAAGAAAATTGCTGAAGACAGCAAGTTAAATCTACTGAAAGTCACAACGTAAAGGAATCATTTTGGTCATAATACAGAAAGCATTGAGCCCCTATACAAACAAGGCATGACTATGAAGGTCTTTCATCAAACGACAATCACAAAACTAAGACAGCAACGACAAATTAAACATCAGCCATGTCCAAATTCTTTAGACATGGAAGCACCTTCAAAATTCATCCTCTCACACACATTCTCAGTCCTGGAAGACTTAAATAGCTATGACTACTTGCAAAACACTCAAGGTTAAACCAGCTTGGCTGCACCATATCAAAAACCACAAGTATAAAAAAAAAAAAGATACATTTATGCTAATTACAGGAGAAATCTGTGTAGGCAGAGGAAAAGGAGGAGACTTATCTGAGCAAGGAACAAAGGTCCTACCACCGCAATCAACAACAGAACAGTAACAAGGACGGGAATGTGCTGCTTGTGAGCAAACATTCCGAAATTCCACATTGTGCAACCCTGACGGGACTGTGCTGTGGAGGGACCTGGCACCCAGCAGTTATCAACAAAGACGCATCACATACACAGGAGCATATAGGGAATTCATTTAATACATTTAGCTCCTGCTGCCAGGAATAACAGGACCTCTTTGTGTTGTCGAAAGGAGGAGAGTGCCTATCCAAATATGTCATTGTACAAAGGCTTGCTGATATGGATTATTTTAGTAATTTTGCAAGACAATGAAAAAAACACTCACTTTGTTATAAGTTTATCAAACAAAACAGATTGGTTTGTAGTAGTGTAACGACTTCGTCTAAGTCTGCAGCTTCGACGAACTTCCAAATCCCCATTTTCTTCATGGATTTCTTCTGTAGCTTTTGCATCAGCTCTGGTCTTCAGAGATCTGGTGACTAAAATACATTAATATATAAAATATCTTGAGACTGTAAAGATGTCATTCCCTCTATTTCATCATGGCTCTAGTAAATTATGTAATCAAAATTCAAAATGGGTTGAGTTTTTGTTTAAATACTTAATCAGAGGTTATTGTCACAGATACAGCATTCTACTTAAGTTAGTTTAAACATACAAAACTATAAATATCTACGTAAAAACATGACTTGTACAGGAACTTTTTAATAGACAGAAAACAAGTCTGATCAAAACAAACATGCCATTTTTGTTTCACGAATGAAGAAAGTTACTCCAGTTACTTATATTTTGAAAAGTAAGAATAATAAATCTCTCTCTCTAAGCTGTTTTTACTCCACTGATATAAAATTGAACTTAGAGTGTTTAAAGAAATCGTTTACATGGGATGTCTCTTAAGATGAATACAGTTTTAGCATCCTGTTTAAGGATATATCACTTTCAGCTTCTGCATCATGACACAATAACTCAAGGAGATAAGAATTGTCTCAAGATAAACACCTAAATACCGGAAAACACACTTTCAGCTTTCTTTAAAAAAAAAATCTGCCCATTATTTACCATTCAGCATCCTTTGCCCCAGATTCCAGTTACACTAAAATAGTTAACATACAGAGGACAGTCAGAAAGTAACAGCTGTATCACCTTGTTAGTATAAACACAGCTATGACTTGAAGTCATCCTTACTAACTGTATTTACTAAAGTCAAACTTAGTTTTAATAATTTACATTAAACAATTAGAAGTTGAATTACAACCCCCTCAGGTGTATTTCAGGCACCTTCACCCTGTTCAGCTCGTAACTGACGGACTCTGTCTAAAACAGACTTGTCAGCTGTCAGAAAGCAGTCTTACAGCACCAAAGGTGTTTTTCACCAAGTCACCAATTTGGTTCCAGATTAAACCACTGAACATCAGTGAAACCTTCCAAACTTCCAATGAATTTGTGCGTCTCATGTCTGAATTACTATCTAACTTGCAATATCTTATAATTTATTATACTGCAGTATTTTCTCCTCTTTGCAAGAACATTTTTCAGTTACTTTGTGTCCTGCAGACTCCAGAAAATTCATATAATAGAGAAACCTAAGATAAGGACCAGATTCTCTAGTGCCTAAGAACAGGTTGGAATTCACACAGCACTCTCCCCCAGTTCTCAAAGGATTAATAGCTATCCTCCTATTTGCATCTACCTCTGTTCATTAAATTTATAGGAGACTCATTATCTTTGAAATATCTATTCTCACAACAACTTCTGTAGATTTTGGCCAAAAAGTTCAAAAGTTTGGGGGCTAAGTAAAATAGATGGAGTGACCAAGTGTAATCCTCCTTTAGAAAGCAGGCTAAAAGGGGATCTTTTGGAGTTACTGCTACTTACCTTCCTTACGTTCTTCAGGTTTTTTGTCTGCTTTCAGTTTTGCCAATCGCCTACATAAAGAAAGAGGATGGGGGAGAGAAGGGAGAAAAGAGTCACTGTGTTAGTTCCATCAAGAGTAGGGAACTTCACCACATTTCAAATCCAGTGCTCCAGCTGAGGCAGAGAAAAGCCTATAGACCACAAGGAAGAATTAGAACCCAATTTGCTGTGTACCATATGTACACAGGTCTGTAAGTACATGCTTTTCCAAACTGAGTAACTTTGAAGTCTCAATAGTGCAGATAATATCTCAGCAACCAAGTGGAAGAGAGATCTCAAAAGAGTTCGGAAAAGATGTAGGATTTTTATACAAGCAGAAGACCTTCACTGAGAAAAGTCACTCCAGTTCTAAGGTACTGACATTAAAGTTAATGTAATCATATTCCTCTGTAGATTTTTAGCTGCAGATTTAGCATGGCACAGCTCATTGTATATGCTATTACACTTCCTTTTCAATCTACAAACTGACCAAACATAGGAAACACAGAAATACATTACCTAGTGAAGTGTCTTCCACTGACATTTTCACTTAGTAGTTCCATGCTTTTGTCAAAGCTAGAGTCTGAAGAGGGCGGAATGCTTTTTCTCATTGATCTTAAACAATGTCCATTGAAACATTCAATTTTGCCCGAAGAAAATTCCTAAGAAAAGAAGGAAATTCGAATATATTTATCTGAATCATGTATGTTCAGCTAAGAAGGAAATTCTGCCTTATTGATGCACTTTGGTTCTAAAACTCTCCTGACTGATAGTAGGGCAACTAACAGCTGGTAGATCTTGATCCACTTCTGAGCCTACAAGTAGCTTTCAGAAAAAATACATTAAAAAAAAAAAAAAAAAAAAGAATTTTCAAAGCTAATGCTTCCCCCTCAGCTTTTCTTGTAGACAACTTGAGCTTAATTTTCTCTGAGAAAAGTTACCATACACTTTTGCCTGTAACAAAATTATTTTTTAAAAGATCTCATAAATTTAGTTTCATGAAGAAGCCATCTTCTATTTCAAAATAACTGGTTCATAGGGACAGTTAAGCTTGACCTCACATATCCTAGAACTGAAATCTAGATAGGAGGATTTTTCTGCTGTCTCCCCTTTACAACCACATTCAGAAGGACAGAAAGATTTCCTTCAGGACTGCATTTATCCACAGAAAACCAAAAGGGAACTTAAGATACCAACTTGCCATGCCACAGTAACCTCTCTTTCTCATAATATTTAAGGAAATGTTACTGAAAAGTCTCATATACATAGCTATACATATTTATTATGAGCTCTGTCCACCCACAAAGAAAGAAATGAGCAAGACTCATCATATCAAAATTTGTAACACTCGCTTATTCCTGTTGGTCTGGTTCAGATTGCTATTCCTACAAGAAGGATGAGTACTAATACTTTTACTACCTGAGGAAAGCTGTGGTGACCTTGAGAAGGGACTTGTACAATCTACAAGATGAAATTTCATTAAGAGCATGCCAAACTAAAACTCACTCTGAAAAAGGCAGAAAATAAGCAAGATTCTTCTACTTCCTGACATTGACTCGGGAGGTGGATACTAAGAAGTACTTCGATTAGGACTTGATCAAGATCATGACAGGAGCATGAACATGCCAGGACAGGAGTGGCAAAATTTAGTTATAGGAGGGTAACAGTAGTTGCACAAGTTCCTTGCAGTGTAATGTAGTGACAGCTGCTAAGACAGACTGCTCAAGAGTCAGCCCTGAACCATAGGCCCAGGCAATCCTGCGGGCATCTCACATTCTTCTTTTCGGACAACTCTGAACAAGTTGTCTCAATGTTCATCTTGAACTTCTAGAGATAAGACAGGTCTTTTGCACTTGGAGGATTTCTATCACCTTCAAAATGAGCAATGAAGGAGGGAAAGCCTGCCTTCCTTCCTTCTGTTCTCCTACCTGATGGAATGAGGCCGTAATTAACACTCCCTCAAGACACTTCTTGTAGTGTCTTTGAATCTGGGCATCTGAAAGGGAACTCCTCAAAACATTTTCCGCTTCTTTGATTCAATGTAGATGCAGGTATGGACCTCATTACGGGAGATGCCAAGGAGGAGCACTTGGGATTAGGTGAGACTTTACAGGACGTTTAGGGGAAGGACCAAAGCTGGGGAAAGGGAGAGAACAAGTTGAACTGCAGAGGAACAAGTGTGGGAAAACAGAGGGACAAGGGGATAAAAGGGACGAGTGGTAAGTAAACGGGGTTGTTGGTCAGTCTGGCCATGCCCTATGCCTGATCAGCGCAGTCTGTCCTGTCTTCTTATTTAATTCCATTCCCATTTCCCTGGGTGAGAAGGTTCTCTATTCTGTGCGCATGTCTGCGTATGGATGTCCAAGTGCCAGCCCCTGGAGAAGGGGCGACAGGTCACAGGGGCCTGCACATCTGCAGTGCCAGCAACAGCAAACTGGAGCGCATGCATATTGCATTAGGTGTGTATGTCAGTGTGCGTAATCACTAACGAACATCAAGGCAAACTAGCCAGCAAGCAGGATAAGAGGTTTGGGAGCCAGGCCACAATTCTAAACCAGATACTGGAGAGACCAGAGGGTCTAAGAGTTGGTTGCTGGAGGGATCAAGAGGTCTGACGTTAAGCTACTGAAGAGGCCAGAGGTCTGGACCAGCTACCCGAGAGACACATTTGCTTGTGTGTCTGTGCATGAGGTAACTGGGAGACCAGGAAATCCTGAGCCAGTTACTGGTTAGATCAAATGTCTAAGGCCAGTTACTGAAAGGATCTATAATAGTGCACACGTGTATGTGTGCACGCAGCAACTCTGAGTACCAGCGACTGGAGTGGGCCTGTACACCTCTGGGGTTTATACACACAGGTGCCGGCAACTGGGGAGACCTGGGGGTCTGGGGGCAGCTACAGACAGACTGAGTGTCCAAGGCCAGACTAGAGGGATCCACAGTGCATATGTGTTTTATACATATGTATACACGCATATACATATTGTCTATTAGGAAAACCTGCTCAGCTTCAATACTGGCTGGATCTGGGGGAAAAGAACTGCAGCAGCCTTGCCTCTATAGGGCTACCAGATTCAGCCACTCCTAACAAACAGCATTTCAAATGAGGACCAACGTTTAAAGTCAGGGGGTTTATTTATCAATACATAATCATCTGTGAAGTTAGACTCCAAATTTGGGAGCAACTCCAGAAGATTTAGCTTACTTAAACTCTAAGATTTGCAAGTTAAAACTACTGCTTTGGATATTTCTCATTCATCGATCTAGAAGTAAATATTCCTTGGGAGAAGTCTTAACAACTTGAAAAATCTGCAATACAAGTGAAAAGATGATGGCAAGTAATACGCTTCTTCAAATCTCTGGGCCAAATCCCAGACTAAAATGGAAAAATGTCACCATACAGGTTAGAAAAAGCAGTATGACGACTTGGGAAATGTTTCTGCAGAGACTTCATTAAAAAACAACATCATAAAAACACAAAGTCCACAATACAATTACTTGTTATATTCTTTATCTTCTGTACTGTCTTCATCTTGACTCAAATTAAAAGGATACAGCCAAAGCAGAAACAATGAATATTGTTAACACTGACTGTCTTCCATTCATATGAGTAGCATCCCATTTCAATGGGATGGCAAACACCAAGAACACCAGGGTAACTGCAGCAAGCTGTCAGCACAGCAGTAGTAACTAGGTCTTATCAGCCAGATCAGGCTGGAAAAAAAAAAGCACTTAAGTAATGAAATTCAGTAGAAGAATAGGGCTAAATCCAAAACATAAGGAAACTGAAGGAAGGGATTTTGAAAAGTATTTCTAATTTTGAAAGTAGTTGTTACTTTCCTCGTGCCACATGAAGCGATCAACAATTGTTTTTAAAGAGTCTTTTTACAAAAACTGCATTTAGCTATCTTCTATCTCTAAGGAAGTAAACTATACATCAAAGTGCCATCAGAGCAGATAAATACGCTCAGGCTGCAAGGCTGTGAGCTCTGGTGCTAAAGTCCCTACACATAGGGGTCAAGGAAGACTCAGTCTGGACAAGTGCAAGTTTCTACTTTGTCCAGACAAGAGGGAACTCTGGAGCACAGGGCCACAAGTACAGGTCACCGTACAACAGTGCTGTTCACCCTGGGTAATTACACCAGGTTAAAACCTGCAGATACACAGCTTCCAAAGGGACTACAGCCATCTGTGATCTCCCTTGGGACTCCTTGGGACTGGAAACAGGAGAGAAGATAACCCATCAGATTCCTGTTCAGTTTAGAGTCTTTCTACCATATGCTGCATACTCTATATGGATGAAATAGCTGAACAGCTAGAGGTAAACAGCTTGCTGATATCAGAAGACCTGCAAGAGCTGCTGCGACCAAGTCCTTGCACATCAACAAGTTATGGAAGAGAAATTAAGACTTTTGAACATGCAGCTAAGACCAGGATCATCTCTGTCATCTAGGGCAATCCTGCATTGCCTCTGCAATTAGAACGCTCCAGCAAAGCCCGATTGTCCTACACGAAGCAAAAAGGACTCCATGCTTTGAAACATAGGAAAGATCTGTGAAAAAGTGGAGTGGGGAGAAAGAAAGAAAAACCTTACAACCAACTGTAATGATCAGTAATGATTCTGCTTTGGTTTCAGTAAAAGTTTACATTTAACTTCCTCATTCCTGTTCTCCACACTGAAAACATGTGCCAGCTGTTTTCTTTGCCTGTGTAACCTTCCCCCATGTGCAACAGGCAGCTGAATTCCTCGTCTTTGACGACCATTTCTAGCATACACTGCAAAGGCAAGGTAGCAATCTTTAAGCAGATTCCATATCTGCTTACAGAGGAAAAAAAGCATCCCAAGGATTTCTTCTTTCCTAGTTCAGTAGCCTTGAAAAGAAAAATCCTGAATCCAAAAAACTAAAAATCCTGGAATAGCTCTGCCATAAGGAAACAAAGAGTCCACAACAAGCATCACTTCAAGGCAGGGCTCCCCTGAAGAGCAGACCAAAGTTTTGACTTGGAGCTGGTCTGCCCTTAGATGCCATGGAAATGCAGAACAGCCCACTGAGAATAGCCTGACTTGGAAAGAACATGGAAGACTTGCAGCTTTTGAAAGCTACATTAAAAAACAATAAACTTTTCAAAGCAAAATTGTTCACTTATGAACAGCAGCAACATTGGGATGCAGATAGCATGGAATACTTAATCCCCTTTAGAATCGTGCAAGTTAACACTTCTCTCCTAGGGTTTTTCCTTAGGGTATTAAAAAAAAAAATAAGTAGAACTTCAACCATTTTAGGTTATGCAAATAAGTGCAAATTAAGTACAAAGTAATCCTGATTTCTAAACAGAGCTTTGTTTTAAAAGCATCCAAAGTGGATGCTATATACATTTCACTAGAGCATATGTCACAGGCATTTCCGTTATTCAGCTAGAATGCAGTTACAGATAAAATACATCGTGTCAAGCATTATTTTTGATGCATATAGGCCATCAAAACAATAAGCACTCCTTATAAATCTTACCTCGATTATCTTAAAGTAAAAACGTCTAAGATATTTTTAAGATGATTTTTAAGGTAACAAATTTAATCAAAATAAACTGAATAGGGAACAAAGACAGCATACCAAATTATAAGGGGATGCAAAAACACTTTAGAGCATGTTCACAGGGCTGCAGGCAACCAAATTACTGTCTTTTAGCAAGCTATCACTAGTCTCCCAGGCCAGTGGCTGGTTGTATCAAGTTCCCCTCCTTGCAAAGCAAAAATAAATCAGTTTTAGTGACTGAAGCTGAGACACTTTGCATTCGGAGGCTGCAGAGAGCAGTCCTTGTTGTGGCTGTGCAGACATGCAGTAACTTCTTCACACACAGCAACTCAACCGTCATAGAAACTTACCTTAAGTGCTTTTTTTTTTCCGGTCATGTGACACCTATCTCTGGTGCTTCTACACTGTCTACACAGTGGAAGAGCTCTACTTTTACCGTCGATAAAGAGGGATGATGACACACTCGGTTAGCTCTGGCGGCACCCGCACACGGCAGCCGCAGGGCAAGAGACGTGTTTCATACGGCCTGCATGCAGAGCCGAGCGCACCCCAGCACCTGGCCGCGCACGGGCAGCCGCGGGGCCTCGGCCGCCCCCTTCCCCTCAGGGGCTGCCGCGAGCTCAAGGCCTCCCTGCCGCACCTCGCTCGGCCGAGGGCCCCCAACGCCCTCCTCGGCCTGTCCCTGCCGCCGGGACCCGCTCGCCGCGGCCGCCCCGGCCCAGCCGGCGGCCGCCCCGGCCCGACCCGGGCGCCCCCCCTCCCCCGCCCAGCCCGAGGCCTCCCCGGCGGCGAGGCCGTTTCCCTCCCTCCGCGCGCTCTTCCCTGCCCCTCCCCTCCCCTCCGCTCCGCTCCGCTCCCTCCCCGGCCGCGCACTCACCGCCTCCGCCGCTCTCGCCGCCCCCCCGGCGCCCTTGGGCCCGGCGGCGGCGGCCGAGGCGGCCCCCGAGCGCGTCCAGACGCGGCGGCCGCCGAGCGGGGCGGGCTCCAGGGAGAGGAACTCGGAGCTGGAGTCCATGAGGTCGAAGGGCGGCCGGCGGCGGCCGTCGCGCGCCGCGGGGCCGGGCCGCCGGGCGCCGCTGCTCCGCAGGACCACCATGGCGGGCCGGGCCAGGCCGGGCCGGGCCGCGCGGCGCGAGGCGGCCGTGGGGGCGCGCGGCGCCGCTCCGAATTCTGGCGCCACAGCCCGCGCGCCGCCGCCGTCGCCGCCCTCCTCCCAGATCCCTCCGCCGCGTCCCCCCGCCCCGCGGCGGCCCCCGCCTCCCCGCCCGCTGCGCCGCGCCTCCAGCGAGCGCGGCTCCCCGCCGTCACCGCCCCCCTGCCCGCCCCCGCCGAGCCCGGCGGAGAGCGCTGCGCCCCGCCCCCCCCCGCGGCCTCTTTTCTCTCCATCAGCTAGTCCCGGCCCCGGCGGCGGAGGGACACGGCTCGCGCTGCGCCCTTTTGATATTTTTGGCGCGTGAAAGTTGCAGCCGGTTGTTTTGCCGGCGCCCGATTGGCTGGGAGGCGCGTGCCGGGCCAGCCCCCCGCCGCTTCCCGCCGGGCGGGGGCGGGGCAGCCGGGCTCTCCCAGCGCAGTCCCTTAAAGGCGTCCGCGCCTCGGGTTTTGTGTTCCGACCCGCTCAAAGATCTCCGCGAAGAAGCCGTAGGATGATTGCAAGTTCCTAGTTTAGAAAGCTCGGGTCTCGAGCGCTTTGGGAACCAGGTAATAAAGGGGGTAGGACAGCACTACCCGGCCTGCCGCATAACCAAAGCCAGTGTCATTCCACATTGTTAATGCTGAAGTTATCTTTAACGGGGAAAATACCGGTTTGCTTTTCCCCCCCCCACTGAAAACAAACAAACAAACAATGAAGGCTTAACACCTGCACCAAAATGCACAGAATCACACAACAGTTGGGTCTGGAGGGCACCTCTGCAGTCTGCAGCCCAACCCCGCTCAAGCAGGGTCACCTAGAGCAGGTCACCCAGGACTGTGTCCAGTCAGGTTTTGACCATCTCCAAGGATGGAGACCCCACAATCTCTAGGCAACATAAGCCAGTGTTTGACCAGCCTCACAGTGAAGTGTTTCCTTCCACATATTTGCTTTATAATGCACCCCAATATTTGCTTTCTAATTAGTTGGTACAGAGACGATAACTGGCTTTCAGTTATTAAAACATTCTTAGCTAGCATTTTCTCATCAGAATAAAAGATTTTCACACGAGGACAGCTTTTCAGGAGCATCATATTTGGAAAGAAAAGAACTACTAACAAAAAAAGAATCAAACCTCAAAACCTCAAGCTTTCCGGCACCTTCCCCAGAGACAGCATTATCTTCACCTGCTGGGTGAATCACAACGCTATGCTTATCTGCACAAAAGTGTTTTGTAAGCAGAGAACAAAAGCTGACATTCAGCAGTTCACAGGGTCTAAGGGAGCAAAAGGCAGTGTTTGTTCAGGTCATTCCCAGGCACAAGATGTTGCCGGGAGCTCGAGGTGTTCAGGCCTGAAAAACGTGCCTTCTACAGAAGCTGCACCTGCAACAGCAGAAAACAGAAATGGATCAAGTAATATCAAAACCCAAACGTGCTGGGGAGGCACACTTGCTTTGTAACCCTGCAAATAGGTTACTTTTCTCACTCCCCCTCCTCCCTGTAGGAACCCTATTAATGTCAACTTGTATTTGCAGAACAGGTGTTTTGCAGGGATCACCTGTGCTTGGGCAAGATTCAGAGTATTAAACAGCACAGAGCGGACCCCTAAGCATGTGGGTATGGGCAAGTTCCCTTTGGTGGGTGTCTCTGTAACAGCCGTATTACATGGTCAGCCAAGGCAGGCAAAGGCAGTGTCACCACCGAGTTCCCTTGCTTCCGCCTTTTTGTCTCTCCCCCAGTTTCTAAATATTGCCTGCTTTCAGCACTCCCCCACAGCTGTCACAGGAACACTTCATGAATGGCTGACCCATTTTGCCACACTTTAAGCAACCCCTAAGCGTTTCCCGCAGATTTTTTACTGCCTTGGGGGCGAAGACTTTGTATTTGCTAGGAGTAGGTGGATGAAAATACCCACGTACCCCGGCACAGGATAGAAAAACACGTGGGGTTCCTCGCTAGGCGCAACAGCCAGCCACCGGCCTCAAGGGCCAGCCCGTTGTTCAACCCCCCCTTCCACTGGCACCCAAAATGGGGCAAACGGCCACACCAGGCGCCTGCGTTCAGCATTAACATTTATCTGGCGAGTTCAGAGAGCCGCGACCCTGCCTGTGCTGCCCGCCCGCCCCCAGGGCGATAACCCCCCTCCCCGGCGGCCTCCGCCCTCGCCTGCCGCTCGGCGTTGCCGCTCGCAGGGGCACCCCCGCCATGTTACGCCCGTTAGCCGTTATTCCCGGCCCGGCAGGAAACGCCATGGCGGGGGGAGGGGGCGCTAAAATGGCGGCCCTGACAGGGCGCTCCCCCCGCCGGCGCGGCCCGGCCCGGCTCGGCTCGGCTGCCCCCTCGCTGCCGAGCAGCCGCGTTTCCTCGCGGAAGCCGTAGCCGGTAACTCCCCCCCCGCCGCCGCCAGCACTTCCTGAGCCGCGCTCCGCGGCCGGCCATGCCGCGCCACCGCCCCGCCAGCACCGCCGCAGCCGGTTGAGGCCGCCCATGGCGCGGCCGGCGGCCGCCTACGAGGCGGCGGTGCCCCCCCGGCCCGCCTGCGCCTACACCAGCTGCTTCTGGTAAGGGCCGCCGCCGCTGCCTGCCGCCGTTCCCGCGGAGCCCCGCGGCCGCCCCGGGCTCGCCCTTTTGGGCTTCCCCCGCGCCGCGGCGAGGTCCCGCGGCGGCGACAAAATGGTCCCCCAGCGCTGCCGCGTACGCTGAAGTCTCTAGTTCCGTTTATTAAAAAAAAAAAACAAAACAAAACAAAACAAGCACCACTGACTCGAGGTTCTCCGTAGCAGCAGGGAGGAGGGGAGCCGCGAGGCCCCTCCCGAGCGCCCCCTCGGCGGCGGGGAAGCGCCGCTGTGCGAGCCCGCGGCCCGGTCGCAGCCGGAGCTGGAGCCGGGTGCGAGAACCGGGAAGGCTCCGACCGAAAGCAGGGCCCGAGCTGGAAGACTTGCCGCGGGCGCCGGCGCTTTGCTTCGTTCCCTTTACTAGAAATGAAGCTGCGAGTAGGAGGGGAAAAACAAAACAAAACAAAACATCCCTTGCGTTTTACAGCGAAGAAAACGTTTGGAAACTGTGCGACTACATCAGAAGTCGGGATCAATACCCCCTGGAAGAATTTTACGCCGTTTTCATATCCAATGACAGGAGGATGGTGAGTCGCTGTTAAAGGCAGCCGGGGAGGCCTCGGGGTGCCCGGGCCTCCGGCCGCTCCGGGGCCTCCGGCAGCTCACCCGGCCCCGGGGCCTGTGGACCACCCCACACGCGACCGATCCCGTAGTTAGCCGATGCATTTGGACCGCCTGTAAGGCAATACATCCTCCCTGTAACCTGCCGGTTTAGGAGAATGAGTCTATTATATGGTCCAGAATAGTATCTGCGCTGAAGTGCTCCTAAAAGATCGGAACTGGTGCTGTTTTTCTCACTGCAGCACATGTATAAGCTGGTGAAACGGGTTGGCTAGCAAAGAACTATTTGTGTTAATCTTTATTTGAAATTACTTATGACTTTCAGATTCCCCTATGGAAGCAGAAATCTGCACACGGAGATGAACCTGTTGTCTGGGTAAAGCATTTTGTTCTCTTTGTATATATTCTTTTTAGGGTTTTCAAGTGTTTTGTTAATGTGTGCTTCCCTAATTGGCATCTGCAAAATCAGACATGGGCAGTTAGCCATATCTTTAGCAAGCTACAGTTCTATATTAATGACACAGTACCAGTCTTTATTCTTCTTCTACAATAGATGTATAAATGCTGTAAACCTGGCTCTCCTTTTTACTGCTTGTAGTAAAATAACAATGAGACAGTCAGTAAAATCTACACGAGGTAAACTTTAGCATTGAGAAGAATGCATAACAAGTCTGTGAAAATTATTGTGCATATACTTCTGAAGCCACCAACTTTGTAGAATTTTAAGAAAGATGTCTGTACTTTTAAGAAGTAAATGAATGAAAATATACACGTACACTTAGCATAGGATAGAAAAATACAAGCAATACGCATCTTCAGGTGTCAGCATGTAAATTGATCCCAAGTGGTGGCTTTAGAATGTCATTTGAAGTGACATAATTCAGTAATTGCTGTTATAGAATTCCTTTTAAATGTATATCATTATAAATTTTTTTCAGTTATCCTGTACCGCAAAAGCATTCTTCTAGTTTGATGTGGTGATTTCTGTGTATCAGGAAATGAAGATTAAGTTGGGATTTATGCTACGGATCCCAACACTTTTAGAAATGCGACACACATCACACCAGAATGGGAAGGATTTGTTTGGGGGAAAGTGACGAAGTACTTGAGTCTTTTAAATCATTTCAAGAGTAATTCGTTCTCTCCCAAAACGTTGGTATATTAATAAGGCAAAAAAGGTTTAGTTTAAAAAGAGGCCTACATGTTACGAAGAAGACCTACGATGAAAAAGAGGAATAGAAGAGTCAGGAATGGCCACTGCAAAATGTTAGTTTGCCTTCAAATTCATGGATTGAAAGCTGTTTTTCCTTTGATGTTTCAATGGCTCGCAGAATTTGTATAGCTTGTAAGTTTGTTTTTACTATACTCTATAAAATATTTTTCAAAATATTGTTGTTGCATACAGTTCTATATCCACTCCGTATATTGGTCTGTCAAAACAGCTTGCCCAAGATCTTTTTCATTCCTATCCCTTTATGGTTAGGATTGTTTAATATTGAAAGTGTCATAAGACAGTGCCTCAAACTCTTGCTGTGAGTGGATTTAATGTTTACTTTATTAGACTGTTAGCAACCACTATTAATTTAATTCTGCAAAACAACAATGTAAGTATCTGACACCAGAACAAAAGTAATTCCAGTTTCCCCAAACCTGAAAGGACTCTTTGCCACACCTAGGTTTCTTATATGTTAAGGAATAAAATTGCATCTCAGAACTTAAGGCAAAACAGTTATCCTGCAAAAGTACAATATAGTACTGATAGGCATTTTACCCAGCTTCTGCAGGAATTCATCTTATTCCTACAGTTTAGATTTTATAGTTGTTCTTTTTTTACAGTTGCATGCTGCTTTTTCAGCTGGTTCTGGCAGCTAAACACCAGGCCCTCAAATTCACAGCCTGTGTTATTACAACAGGTAAACATCTCTTATTAAAAGAGGTTGCTAGATAATTTTAGTGTTAACCTATCGTCATAAATTGGTATGAGCTTTTATTTAGGACTGTAACTAAGCCAGAAATGCATTATCCCACTCAAATTTTTACTGTTTTTGGTGGGGACATGAAGGAGATATCTCTGCTGTTTTCTTAGGAATAGTGTCCACCTCAGTTTAGCTGTGCAGGTTTAAATCAAAGGAGGCTACTAGAGAATGGGAAGAATACCAGGGGTCTCCTAAAAGAAACAGCGGGTGAGGTAGGCATTAGGAAATACCTCTCCTTCTGGTGCCAGAAGTGTTACAGGTGTAATACTTAAAGGGCAGAAAACAGGATTTAAAGAATAGGAGCTGTAATCCTTGATTTTAGGAAACGTTTTCACTCCCTCATTTCTCACTAGCAACTGTTTTGCTAATAGCAATTATCTTTTCTCTCAGGACTACCATGTTATTCTGCTTCATGTTTCAAGTGGGGAGCAGAACTTCGTTTATGATCTTGACACAGTGTTGCCATTTCCGTGCCCCTTTGACATGTATAGTGTGGAGGCCTTTAGGCTGGATGACGGCCTTCGCCCAGAATTTCAAAGGTGAGGACATAAAAGATAAAGAGCATTAATGTTATTTTATGAAATCCAAGTTTAAGTTCTCTTTATTGATGCATAATAACAAAGGTGTATTTTTGTTATGCTCCAGGAAACTAAATTCACTGTATTATTTTTCTAAAGCTCTTTATCTTAGAGTTGCCATTGTTTAGTCACCAGAATCCCCTTTCTTTCCTACCATAGTTTCCTGTTAATCATTTAGCTTCTTGGCACAATATTTTTGAGTTACTTGCTTAGCTAAATTAATGTTCCTTGTGAGGAAGAATGGGCTTTTGTTTTCAGTGACTAATGCAGTATTATATAATCTCCATCTTCTGGTATAACTTTATTATTGTTTAGGAAAATCAGAATGATTCGAGCCGATTTATACTTGAAGACATTTGCTTCAGACCGATCTCATATGAAAGATGCCAATGGGAAGTGGCAGAAACCTCCTCCTTCGTACCCTTGCATTGAAACTGCAGGTAAGGTGCTAGAACTCCATCTGGATGTAATCCTTTTTCCTCTTTAGTGAGAGGAATGACATAATCAAAGATGTGCGCAAGAGGTAAGTATGCTTCTATAACACATCCAAAAGCACATCCAGCTAGCTTATTATTGCATGTGAAAATGTAGGGCTATGAACCATTTGCATTTCCTTTTGTGAATATGTGAAGTCTAGCACACTTCCTGGCATTTACCATTATCGAACATTAATTACTAGTCTTCATAAACTGAGCAGAGAAGGAGAGCTAAGCAATATTGTTCTCTCATTGCAACAGGCGACTGAAGCAAGATTAAGTAACTTGCTTAGGGTCACAAAGTGATTTTTTTGCATGCTGATTACGGTACACTTTAGTTGGCAGGGCCCATCCTTCCAGAGTAGATTATTTTGACAGGATGAAGGTTTTTTGGCTCAGCTCAACATGCTAGATTTGCCTGCACCAATGTTCAAGGTTTCCGTTTCAGGTGAATGGCTCTAAGGCTGCTGCTAAGGCAAAGTGGCAAGTCAGCAAATTTTGCCCCAAGCTGTAGGGCCTCTTTTAAGTAATAATACAGATGTAGCCTCTGGTCCCAGCACAGAAGAGTTGCTCTTTCTTCTCTTCTATAGAGATTCTTAGATCATTCTTATCACACAGTATTTCAGTTTCTTCTGGTCATGTGTTGGGCAATCTGGCTAACATTTGCCATGTGTTTATTTGTTCTTTCATTTTCCTCACAGATGGAGAAAAGGGTGGTAAAGTTTTGTTTTGAAAGAGTTTTCTTGTTATTGCTGTGCGTGTTTGGTTTTGCTGCTTTTTTAATAAAACAGTAATGCTGTGTATTTATGTTCAATAAGGTAGGGTCAAAGAAACATGTTTTGTATTTAGATTCAGGGATTGTGAAGCTTATTGTGTTTTTTAGTTGCAGGAAAGTTAATTCTTAATCTTTGCCCTGGCCTCTAAAAGGTCTAGTGTTTCACATTAGGATAAAAATGAGTGTTGAATGTGGGTTCCTACTCAGATGTAGTCTTCACTGTGAAGCTGTAGGTGGTTTTTAGACATGTTGGTTATGAAGCACCTTAAATTCTAGGTGTTGTTCCTCATCTTCAGTTATGTTGTATGCAAAGCTAATATAGCAAGTAGAGAATGCCTAGGCTGCAGTACATGGTTCTCTGTTATCCGGAGCTTCTTAGATACTGAAGGCTTCTTTCCTGTTGATACCTTACTGTTGCAACAGCTGAGAGCTAATAAAGGTGTGATGAACATCAGACCGGTATGTACTAGGAAGGGAAAAAACTTTTAGTCAAATCAAAATAGTAGAAAACATTACTTGAAGACACTGAGGTACAAAATGACTCAAACGATTGCAGATGTATACATGTACCTTCAGCTACAGTGAATGACTCTGTGGTTACAAACCCTTTAATTCTCTCTTTATCTGTCTTGCTTCGTTGAACTTTACCTCACAGATGAGCAACAGGCAGATGATCTCAGCCACCCCCCTGACTGTCTTTGTGTTGTTGATGGTGAAAGATACGTAGACCTTCATTCCTCCTGTACTTTATTTCTTTACTCTGTGCCATGCAGCATGGGTCAGATCATAGAATCAGAGTCCTTTAGGTTGGAAGGGACCTTCTTAGGTCATCCATTCGAATCACCTGCTCAAAACAGGTTGAAATAGGTAAGATTGCTCAGGGCCATGTCCAGTCAAGAGATTCCACAACCTCTCTGGGCATTCTACTCTAGTATTTGACCATCCTCAAGTTAATTTTTTTGTCCTAGTATTTAATTGGAATTTCCCATGTTCCAACTTGTGTCTGTTGCTTCTTGTCCTGTCATCAGGCACCTTCAGGAAGACTCTGGCTCTGTCTTCTCTGTATCCTCTGATCAGGTAGCTGTAGATAGCCATAAGGTCTCCCCTCAGTCTCCTCTTTTTGAGGCTGAGCAGGCCTGTTCTCTAAGCCTCTCCTCGTATGTCATGTTCTCTTGCCCCCAGCCTTCTTGGTGGCCCTCTGCTGGACTCACTCCAGTATGTCAGTATCTTTCTTGTACTGAGGAGCCCAAAACTGGACCCAGCACTTGGGCTCTGTGGTGAGGTGCTCTCATCTCTTTGGCTTTGTGCTGAATGTTGCAAATGAGAGTAACTGTTTACCCTGCACCACTGATAGTGCATTCGCTAAGTAGCTTCAAGATTTGTGTCAGAACATCAGGTCTAAGACGTCCATTTTGGATTGTGTCTCGTTCAGTACCAATTTCTCAAGCTTTGTTTTGTCTTGCCTTTGATCACTTGAGACATCCGGTACGGCTGTGTGCCTCAGTGTACCCGACACTGTAAGTCAGTGAGAAGTCGAGCTTTCACTGTTATGGAACTTGCATGTGCTTAAATTCTAGCTGAATCTAGGCCCCACGCTTCAGCGATGCAGTCCCGTACGTTAGCAGGAATCCTGCAGGCCAACAGGTAGATTTAGAAAGCATCGCTGTCAGCACATGGAGCTCGTAATTCTTTTCCTTTAGAGACAGTGTTAAAGTAATGCCCCAGCACAGTTTTATCAAGCGTGAAAATGCCTTATTTTAAACTTGATGGAAAACGGGGTGGCTGACCTTTTGTTATCGTAAGAGAGCCTGGGGTATTAATTTTCACATCCATGCCAAATTCCATTACAGATAACTACTTTCTCCCTGCCGTTTCAGATAGATAGGGTCCTCTGTTTTCCATGTTAATTTGTGTTTGCATAAGATTAAATTGCTCACATATTTCATGTTAGAAGTGACTGCAATTTAATGGCTTGCAGAATTGACCCACAGATATTGTTTTAATATCAGTTTATTTGTGAGACATTTAGATCAGATCATTATATTTGTTTTTTTTCATCATCATCATTATTATATTGCTGTCATTTTGAGCAGCCAAATTCTTAAGTTCTTGAGAAGATGATTACAAAAGCATACAAGGTTTTTACATTACTTTGTTTGCTATATTCTGGGAGACTCTGAAAAAATACGGTAAAAATATATCAGTCTTTTGCAAAGTATGAGCACTGGGCTGTTACAAAAATTGTGAGCTCTTTGTATTTAATCACCTCCAGTACTGCTGCGGTACTACAATTTGTTGTGTGTTAAAGCATGTTAATTACACTTATACGCTTACTCTTCTTATCCCATGAATTTGGAAAGCTTTTAGTAAAATTAATAATACAGGTGTTTGTCCTTGATACTGAAATATTGCCTCTTCCAGAGCAGATTAGCTGTTAAGCCAGAATGTATCACTTCAGAAAAGGAGATTCTGTAGTATCTAAGTCAAATGAAAGTTAAATAGGACCATAGATAGGATAATGAAATTACCCGTATGGAGCTGGGACAGGATACTGGGACCAGTGACTTTTTTTTTTAATGAAGTATATCAGGAAATATTTAATGACTATTAACTTCCTTTTGGAATTGAGGGGCCTCTGTAAGTAACTGATGAAGCTTTTTTTTTTTCCCCCAAATACTAACTCAAAAGGAATAATTCCTAAACTAATTGTGCTCATGATGTTGCAAAATAAATGTTTTAAAATAAGCCTATCTTGAGGCATGAATTCAAGTCCACACTTAAAAAAATTGAGGCTGGAATCAAGTGACTTTCTACAAGCACCTCAGCATTATTAAAAAACAGAAAACTCCAGTCACATTGGATCAGAACTCGCGTGCTGAGCATTAGCCTGTTGCAACTGGTTCTTGCATAACTGTTTCCTGGAGCTGGACCTGTGTGTTTCATATTGGCATTGCTCTGGCCTCCGTTCTGCTCCGCTGCTGCAGGTGCTGGCAGCAGCTGGTTAACCGAAGTGATGAGCAGGGTGCAGCTGTGAGGTCTGGGGGCCTCCTCACCGGGCCCTATAGTCAAAGCGGCTCTGCTGGAATACACATTCCTGCGCTGCCCCAGATATCCCTGGTCCCGCCAGGATGCCAATGACCTCCTGTTGAAAGAAAACAGAGGAGAGTCTGGTGTTCTATTCAAAAAATAAAAATGAAGATAATCATGATATGAAGCAGGGATTCGTGACTCTAGGGCTGGCTAACCTGGCCTGGGGTTTTCTTTTAAGTCGTCTTGCTACAAATGAATGGGGTCTGATTCTGTTTAATTTAAGAGTCCCGATGAAATCAGCCTTCCTTACTGCAAGCCAATGTAAAATACAGCTTGCACAGTGCATTTCAAAATTACTCAGAACAGATGGTCTTGCTGCTTATATACAACTGTTAGCATCATCTCTAACATTGTAAAGCTCTGGTTTGAATTTCAGGTCTTCCTAGGTATGTGGTAGCGCACTGGCAGGATTGATTTTGTCAAGGCTTTTTGTTCTTCTTGTCTTAATTATTAAAATCCATTGTTGTCATAAATGATGCTTTTTTAAGAGAGTAGGACAGCTAAGAAATGCTGGAGACGGGGGGGGGGGGGGGGGGGAATGACACATCTGTCAGGCAGGCAGGCTGCTAGACAGAGACCAGGCAGACGTCTGCAGTTTCTTCCTGTGGCTTCTCTCTGAGGTGGTGGTAGGATCCTAGTGAAAGCAAAAAAAAAAAGCATCGATAGGGACATAAGTAGCTCATATGCACCACAACCTTCTGTTCCTCTCATCTGAGAATAAAACTCAAGTCTGTTGAGTTAGGTCCTTAGCTCCTGAGCTTGTGTGTGAGCAAAGAATCAAGTCAGGATAGAGGCAAATAAGGTAAAACTAAGGATAGAAATATTTAAATACTATGAGTGGCTTACTGAAATTATACAGCTTTCTGTAAAAGGTGATTTAAGGTAGCCAACTTTATTTTACGCTAAGATGGACTGAGATGGTTTGCACAATCTGTTATGTACAGTCAGTTACACAGACAGCTGTGGGAACAGCCTTTCCCACTCTGCCTGCAAGGACATGTCTCCCCACCAGGCAGAGGAGAGGGACCTGAAAAGAACTGCAGACACCTAGATAAGTCTGGGAAGACCCCAACTTTAAGTATTTTAGGTGCCCCCAAGGTTAGGCAGCTGCAGAGCTAGGCTTTGTGGCTTTGTTTCGGGCTTGCTTACCGCAGCAGCACTTTAGGCAGTTATTGTTATGCAGAGTTAGTCCAAGGTCTAAAACGTTGCTTTTTAACTGCTGTCGGCAGAAGTCACAAGTATCATGGCTAATAATGGCATCTGATAGTGCATGGCCTTTTATTTAGCCCCTGCTCAGGGCAAAAGTGTCAGATGTGATTTAAAGAAGGAAAAAAAAAAATGGCAAGAATACCAGAATTCATCAGCTAGGTCTCATTGGCAGTGTGTATGTAGCAAGGTGATTTTGGTCAAAGAGGAAGCATTAGCTCTGTGTACGCACCAATGCAGGCTAGTGAAATAGCTGTAACTTCCAAGGAGGACCATGAGTGTAACGT
Organism: Apteryx mantelli; assembly: GCF_036417845.1. NCBI lineage: Eukaryota > Metazoa > Chordata > Aves > Apterygiformes > Apterygidae > Apteryx > Apteryx mantelli. The sequence continues at coordinate 13,016,550 of NC_089979.1, read as the reverse complement.
AAATGTAAAAAAAATTCTCTTGTTCTTGACCCTGTATAAATCTTGTACAGTGGATGTTTCTCCTGTGCCTTTGTAGAAAAATCCACTGGGTTTGTCAGCAGTAGCATCGAAATGTCTCTCTTCTGTAAATTCGACTTGCAACTTTTCATTGGCCTCGGAGAAAGGACTTTGTGGTGTTCTTGTGCTTTTTTGTCTAGCAGTTTCCTAAAGCCGTAAGGTCCAATACAACATGCATGGCATTCAAATATAACGTGAATAATGAGTGGCATAGGTCTCTCTTTTCTCTCTTCAGTAAAATGTGAGAGGTCTCATTACGCCTTTTTTTTTTACGGATGGTTACCCAGCTGTCATACTGCTTCAGTGCCATCTACTGACTGGTTCTTAGACGCTCTTCGTGGGAAGGCTCTTGTTTGCTTTTATCAAAGAATTTTTCCTTTCATTAAACTTCTGCGATGAACTGTTTTATGCTCTGCCACAATCTTTTTGAATTTAAGAGAATATTCTACTTCTTCCAGACATTATGACAGCAACTTTCATGTTGGTAACAACAACAGCTGTTTTTGTAACTCTGCTGGAACAATCCCTTTGGGCTTCTTTACCATTCACAGAACGTTCTTATGAAATTATTATTTTACTATGTTCAGTGCACAGAAAGCAGGGAATTGTCCTATCTTTCAAATCTTAAACTACGTGCATAATTGCATTCATTTTAAAACAAAAGCATCTGGGAGGAAAAGACAACTTGGGAATTGGAAAACAGACTTACCAGTCCACCAACAAGCAACAGTTGTTATTCTCTCCTACTGGTTTTGAGCTACAGCAGCAAATTGCTGGGCTTGTGTCATTTGAAATCTCCACATAGTCAAACAGGCAGTGTGGCCTTGTTCTGCCAGACTCGCTTTAGCAGAAGGACCATGCTTGACTGGACACAAGGACTTTCAAAGTGCAAAGCTCAAACAGGCTAACAAGAAAAAGGTGGATTTAGGTGCCAGAGAAGTGGTGAGAGCTGCGATTAGGCTGATCACAAAGCCATAAAATAATGTATGTGTGATGCAAATAAGAGGGCTTCAGGGGCTGGGTTACACATGGGACTGCTGGGTATGGGATTCCCAAACACTGTCTTCCCTTCCTTACTTATGCTGTCCATAATGGTAAGCAAAACACAAGCGTTTTGCAGCTGAAGCAGATTCTACCCTATAGAATTTCTAATCCATTCATTAGACCCTACTCTTGTTTGGTTCTTAATCCTTAAATGTGCACGTGAATCATCCATGTTAAAATAAATACAGCATAAAAGCTTAACGGTAGATCCCTTGTCTCTCTTAGTCTGTTCTCTAAACTTGTCCTCTTCCAGTTTTCTTGTAATGAGTATTAAAAAGATTATTTGCACAGATCATCAGTGATAACATACAACAACAAACCCACAGATGTTCATAGTCAGAGCTGACTAAACTGGGGAATCAGAAACCTCTGATCAGTATGGTTCTGAGTCAGCGAAGACTGTAACAGACCAGCTCCAGAAAAAGGCTGTAAGTCTTGTTTTAGCCATCCAGGGGGAGTTCAGATGCCTAAATCCCAAACTGTGGACCAGCACCTTCCACTGAGCTCTCTGGGATCCACAAACAGGTCAGAACAGTTTCTACCCCTCCTGCAGGGGTCTGATCAAGTCAAACTCCTCACAAAAAGCTGTCATAGTTACTTTTCTTTTGGAAGTGTGGGGGTTAGCTTTTTCCCAGCCTCTGACCTCATGCCGTGGTTCAGGATTCAGAAAAAGTGTTTGCCCCCAACCTGGGTCCGTGCCCTTCTTAGCCTGAGAGTCCCTCTAGGCTACAGGCTAGACTAGGGCAGACATTTCCTCCAGTCTTCATATTCTGGCTTTGCAGTGGGCCATCATAAAAGACAAAGTTCAGGGCTAGAAGGAAAGCAAAGCAGCTTCAATTTCTGACTCAGTCTGCTGCCCTGATTCAGTTTCTTTGTAGTCAGTGCAAAAGCTCCCTGACTCAGTTGACTTTGATTCAGACCTTTAAGGGGGAATAACATCTCCCTTCCCTCTGACTAATCAAACTTATATGAATACGGAGAGACCCTAAGACTCCTGCTGAGTTGCAGTTCCCTGTTCTGGTTGTTCTCATTTGCCCACCAGTTCCCTGGCACTACCAACCCTTCTGGCTGCTGTTGCAGGGAAAAATCTTTCTCTTTCCTACCCATCCTGTTTTCCAACAACCAAGGATACTGCTCAGATAATGTGATTATTGCCATAGGCAGAGAAGCATCAGGGACAAATGCAACATTTCAAACACTGGAAATGGACATTCTTGTAGCATCATACAGTTTGCAGAATCTTGCTGGATTGTGGCTTAGCAAACATGTTATTAACTCTTTGCTATTGCAAGCATTTTGATCTGTACTATCAAAACAATTTTTCCTTGGCATTTGATTGACAGATATATTTACCTATGCTACAGAAGCTGAATCAAGTACTTTAATATTTCCCTTTTTTGCTCCATGTTTAGACTCCAAGATGAATTTGGATGATTTCATCAGTATGAATCCCAAAGTAGGATGGGGCTCAGTGTTCCCCCTGCCGGACTTTGTGCATCGATTTGGCAGACAGACTGATTACAACTGTTCCTTGAAAGGACAGTGAAGTAAACGAAGTTCTCTCTGCTTTTCTTCTGCGTGAATGTGTTTTGTTTTGCTGCTCTTACATTGTATTTATCAATGGTTTACACTTTACATGGAATAAGTATTTGGGCAAATAGAATATCCAATCAGGAATATCATGAACTGAATAAAAAATTTTATTTTGATTATGTAAGAATAAGCATGTTATTTAATATATCAAATCAAATGCAGACATTCCACCATAAGCATATCTCCATCTACTGTGCTCAAATTGAAAAGAACGTTTAAATGCTGTAAGAAAAGCTCTTGGAAAAATATATGCATAAACTACTGAGCAATGTAGCTCAGATTGCTAAATATCACTGCATTTTAGCAAGGAGATACAGAATATTTTCTTTATTTTAAAATTTTCATCACTTGTGAACAGACCTGGGGCATCTCAGTTTAGCCACTAATGTTATCAGTTAGGCCTTATTTGGCAGAAGCCTAAAGGGCAGACCCACAAAGGGGATGTAATCTCAGCGGTACGGTCTTGACTCCCAAGCACTGTGTAAAACCAGGTATGTATCTAGGTTTCTGTGCTGTACGGGGTAGAGCTAAATGCCTGAACTGCTCTACTGCCGACAGTTGCTGGAAGATGCAGTTGCTTTTCCCTCTTAGACTGGCTGCACATTCTCACCTGCTCCTGCATGCCAGCACTTGGCACTTGTCTGGCCCCAAGGTAATCCAGGATTGGAAGCTAAACTGACAGAAAGAAGTACATTTTTTTTCTGCCTTTTAGCTCCTTGAACCAGCTCACGGTGAGGTCAGACAGCTGCTGCTGGTGGTATAAGGGAATCAGCAGGAACATATGGTTGGGGGGAAGGGAATGAACAGGACTGCTCCCTATGTTGTGGTTAGCTGCTGAATTGGCTTAGAGGTATTACCAAGCTGCACCCTTGCAGGGAAAGGCAGGAAAGCCATCATGTTGATTAGGGATTTGGAGCCTGGTTTCCACTATCTTAGAAGAGTGTCCTAAACATGGGAATATTGAAATAATCGAAATGAGGCATTTCATTCCCTCTTTTGGAGCTGCTCTATTTTATGTACTATCATATCATAGAATCACAGAAAAGTAGAATAATTCAGGTTGGAAGGGAACTCGGGAGGTCCCTAGTCCAATCTCCAACTCAAATCAGGGTCAGCTCTGAGATCAGACCAGGCTGCTTAGGGCTTTATCCACTTGGGTCCTGGAAACCTCCAGAGATGGAGCCTGGAGTTTAAAGAAACATTTGTGATGGACTTCAGTCTTGGTGAGGAAAAGCACAGTGATGGTTTAAAGAGTTAAAAGATCATTTTATTTGTAGATAGAGAAATGGAAAGACATCCAAGATATTTATGTGTATATTCTTATTCTATACACCTATTATTATATACATATATTGTTACTATATCTCACATCAGTTCCAGAGAATTTACCCAGCGTGTTAACAGAAGAGACGGACTAGTGAACAGCTGTGGGATTGATTCATTTCATCCAGACATCTCTTTTTCTATGTCATGAGGGCTGGCTGAATGTAGAAACTTCTACTTGCTGTCGCCAGATGCAGCATAGCTGGCTAGCTGTGCCGAGAGGCTGCTAACACATGGGCTCCTTGGGTGCCAGCACAGGCTACGGACAGGAGACCGGTGGTTGGGGCGGGACACTCGTCCTGGGTGTTGGAGAGTCAATCTGTAATTCCTGTTCCAGCGTGAATCTGCTTTGCCAGAAGAGGGCAAGATGTCTGAACTCAAGATTTCCAGTTAAGCTGGTCCTCAGTGCGCCCCTGAGAGGTGACAGCTCTGGGTTTAACTCCTTGAGCTAAATGTCTTACTGAGACAAGACCAAAACCGGAATCAGCATTTCCCGTAAAGATGTGCTGTCCATTTACCTGCTTTCAGTGCGATGATTTCTTAATGCAGCTTAGCTTTTCATTCCCTTTCAGCCTTCTTTAGCTTGTCCTTTCCCACATGAAATCTATCATCTGCCTTGCTGTTGTCCAGTTATTATTACAGTATTTATGTGCTGGTGACCTTGGCAGCAGTTATTTGATCTAGGTCTCCCTTGAGCTGGGCATTGAACAAATGCAGAGGAAAAACCCTGCTGTCAGGTCAGTTCCTCACAATCCCGCTTTGTCTCAGCTAGCCTAGGTATGCTGTCGGTCCCTGGAAACTCACCAATACTTTTGCCGCTAGAAATGAGAGCAAGATCCACAGAGCCTTTTATTCACGTTGGGGGCATCCTGTTTCCCAGGTAGTTCCTCTGGCTTCCATAAAACTATCGATGTGGCAAGCTACAACATGAGAGAGGAGATCCATGTCTGTCCTGCCTTTTTCTCCTCTGTGCTTGTTCTTTTTAGTCAGGAATATAATGAACTTAATTCTTAATTAACTGCTTTTATTTGCCTATGTCAGACCTTAGGAAAAAATGCTGTTTTTTCTGGCTTGCATTTGTTTGGTTAGTGCATTTCCGCAAACTTATACACAACCAGGTCTGTCTTGATAAAATACCATTTTTTCAAGTGGCCAGCAGAGAGAGCAGTTAGCATTCAGTAAACGTGCGTGTTCAGAGATTTTGCCAGAGGCTCCCTCCCTGCGCGCACAGTTGTGCCAGTAACTGTTGCAGTTAAAAAAATAAATTCTGACAACAGCGCAGAGGTGATCCGTATCTTCCAAGTTTGCAGCTGATGGGTTATGTATTGCCCTTGACTGTCTGAGTCTCCAAGGTCGATGCATGTTCTTCCCAAGCATCGAGGGCTATGCGCCAACATCTTCAAACTAACTCCTAGCTTTTTCAGATCTGTTCAGCATTCACAGCTCCTACCAAAATGAGTGTGTGGCACCTTAGAAAAGCAAACTAATTGCTCCACTATCAACATCTGGATTTCGACAGCTAAATTTAGGCACCCAGGACCCTGCAATGTGATCTGCACAGAGTCCTGTTAACTGAAATGGCAGGGAGGCCCAGGAGTGCATTTGTATGAATCAGATTCCAGGATCAGAGCCCAAGTCGGAACCTTTTGACCTGCGTAGCCTTCCCTTTTTATCCACTCGTTGGCCAGCCAGAATCTCATGCATGTTATAAAACGCTGTTGTACTCCAAACATCTACTGTAAAAATGGTTATCTTCAGGGTCCACTTTTCTGTTGTTACACTGACTTTGGTCCAGTTTTTCTCGTCTTACAGTGCTATTGTTTTTTTGCCTGCCATTTCTGCAAATGCACTGAATGATCTGAGGAAGCTGTTGCAGGGAGAAGACAAGAGGTGTGAAAATCCCACGGTGCCCTTGATGTTACCTCCCACCGGTCACCTTACAGAAATGTTTCCAAAAAGCCATCCATGACCCCATTGGGGTCTGGCCTGCCTAACCGGCAAGAGCCGTGCTGCTGGAGGGGAGGACCAGCAGAGCATCACTTACGCATCCCCAGCTAAGCAGATGGCTCCAGGTTTGGTGGGGTTGCCCTCCTAAGACGCTTTGGATTTGCAAGCTTTAAGAATCTCAGCTCCTCTCAGCGTGAAACCTTTCTTGACGGCTGTCCCTTTTACGGTAATTACCGACTCTGAGACTTGAGGGAAGGAGAGCTGGTGATTTACTTCTCCCTTCTGGCCTATTCCAGCAGGTTCCTCCTGATGCAGGAGCTGGCCCAGCTGAGGTCTGAGTTGATGAAGCATACTCTGAAATGAGTGTCTGGAGATACCTGCTCATGTTTGCTCCACAGCCGCGTGCACCTTTCCCCGTGGAGCTCAGCTCTTGGTGTAAGATTTTCTTTTGTGATCATGGAGTCAGAGCAGAAATGCTATATAAATGCGGCCTTTCAGCAAGTTAAGTGCAGCTGCAGCAGTGGTTCTGGAAAATCTCTCCAGTTTGACCTAAGGTAAACAAATATGGTTGCTTAAGTATCCTCAGTGTTTCCTTATACTTACAGTAGGAAATACCTTGGATACTGAGGACAGCTAAAACAAATCTTAGCTAGTTAGCTAAGGTCTCTGGCAAGTCACTGAGTTTCTAAGTGAGCTAAGCCGCTTCCTATGTGCGGGGTGTTCAGAGCTTCATTTTATAACAACAAAAACAAGCATTCAAAGGACCGGCCCTGTGAACTTGCACTCGCAAAGCCTGAGTGAAGTGGCATTTTTCACCCGATGCTCATTTAAAGTGTTTGACATTCGTGCAGAGGGAGACGAGCTGGATGTCTCCAGTGAGCTGTATTCCTGACATTAGATTACTTAAAAGCAGGAAATGCTCATTTGGCCGGGTTCAATGTCATACCAGCCTTCCCATGCAAGACTATATCTGGAATGCAAACACTGCAATAAGGCAGGAATCATTATATGTTTTTTTTTTAAGCGGCCTACACAGTAAGAATATGGTAGTTATCTCAGCCTCCCTTTCTTCTGAGTATGTAATTGCGGTGGCATGCGTCCCACCGTCTCCGCTTGGCTGTTTAGATGGCAGCGCACCAGGTTTGTGCTCGGAGCCATCCAGAGAAAATGTCCTGCTGCAGCTTTTAACTCTTTAACTGGAAAGCTCTCCACGTCCCTCCTTTCCAGCTGGCGGGATTAACAAGGGGGTTCAGTCCAGATTTATAGCCAGCCTGATCTGTTTAGCTATTTATACTGTGCTCAGCACAGAGCACTTTGCTGTATGAAAGGGACGTGGCTGTATTTATGTTGGTGCAAAAACAAAGGGGGGACAACAGGTGACGTATTTTTTCCTCGTTACGTGATGCTGTTTCTTCAGCAATTCAGACTTTTACCAGGCAAAGTCATGCTCGTAGTACGAAAACACAGCCTGCTCTGAGCCAAGACCCCGCTGGGGTTTGTCTGTGCTTGGTTTTTGTCTTGCGTGAAGTAAAGGCGAGTGTTTAGTAAAGTAGCTCCTACTGGCTACTACCTCAGTACGAAAACAAAGTAATGCCAGCAAAGTGCATCGAGTTATGGGGAGCCCAGTCATGGGATGCCTAATAGCCGGGGCTGGGAAGGGCCACGAGGGCTGAGCCTGCCCCTCGGCCACGGTGGCGCCCAGCACTCCCCGGCCGTTGCAGGAGCAGCTCGCCAAGAAGAGCCTTGGAGGCATTTGTGGTGCTCCGGCTGCCCTTCTTATCCCAGGCGCTTTACTGGGAATCCTCATTCTCGTTTAACTTACTTGAAAACTGTCCCCAAAAAAGCAGGTTGAGCATTTTGGATCTCCAAAAGAGCAGGTGAGGGATTTGGTTCCCAGTCGAGGGATGAACCACACATATTCTTATAATCCTCCCGTGCCCCCAGCAGCCTGCCCGGCTTTCCGGCTTCTCAAAATTCGTGCCCTGCGTAGAGGTCGGAGCTGTGCTGCCCTTAATGAATATACCGCTGCTGCAGAGCCCCAACCCTCGTACAAGCTGCAAATTTTAGGTGGTGGGAAAGGAGAGGAAAAGAAATCCTCAGACCTGGGATTATTCATAGTCTTTCGAGGAACAAATGTGCTGGCTTAGCCAGGAGTGTCCCCAGCAGTAACCCCCAGGAGGAACCTGTCCAGCACTGAGGATGTTTTGGGGCCGGTCCACGATAAAAGCCCACATTTGAGGTCCAAAAGAAGTGCTAGGATCTTCACTGTCATTAGGCAAATTTCCCACGTGGACTTTGCATGAGAGATACCGTTCCGGTGCAAGGCAGTAAGGTCCTGTCCCCTGGCTGAGCAGCGCGATACAGCCTGCCCGAAGATAGCGTCATAGCTACGGGCTCCTGCTGCTCGAAGCCACGCGGAGGCGGCCTCGGGCCCCGCGGTGGCACAGCCCTTCGCACGGCTGGGCTAGCAAGTGGAAGCTCTGTTTCAAGCTCTCTGTAATAAAATACTGCTGTGCTGGGGCGCTTGGGCTGGCTACTGTTTCACTGTCAACTTAAGAAAATAAGGGCAAAAGCTGATTAACTATTAACCAGGATGCAGGCTCCGAGCTGATGCTGTTCCTCTGGTAACCTGAGGAAGGGCTGAGGGTGACACGGCTCCCTGCCTGAGGAGAGTCACCCGAGCCGGTATAGCAGCGATGTGCTAAAAGAGATGCGTTTTGGGTTAATGTCATCGCTTCCCTCTCCTGCCGCTGCAGTTGCTTCTGCAGAGGTCCAAGCTGCTTAAGACAGCAGCCAGGAGAATGGACGTAGCTGGTTTCCTCTCCGTTTCCAACTCCTAGCGACTTCAAGGAGCCGTGGAGAAGCACAGAAATTGGGACCTCCGTGTATCTGTAGTTTTTTGGTTTTTTTCTATTCACATTTCCACCTTCTACCGTAAATCAAATGCCATTTCTGGTCACTTCAGATCATCAAAGAGTCTCTGCTCACACCGGGCAGAATTTATTTGTGGGGAAAAAAAAAAAGGTTCATGATTAATGCAGAAACATTCCTTTCCTGCCGCAGGATGAGCCATATCCCCAAACCTCTCCTTCAAGCAGAGCTGCTGCCAACAAGAAAATTATTGACCTTCGTTACTCACGCTGCAGAGCTGGGCTTCTAAAAGACACCTTTCATTAATTATGTACTTGTGCGTGCATGTGCCTCTACCTGTGCGCAGGGAGAAGGGTTCTTTCAAGGCAGCGGATGCGGCTGTATTGGCTTACGGCCTTGATAATATCGCCATGCTATTTAATGTCATGCAGATAAGCTGGGAAGATTGCTTGCTACAGGGCTTTTTTCCCCCCCGGAAGAGGAGATAGTGTGTCCTATCTGCTTCCCGATGGGCACGAGGGTATTTTCCCAAAGGCCGTAAGGCCACATCCGCTTACCCAGTTGGCATTAGCTACAAGCGGCCCTAAACTGTCCCCTTGTCACTCCCGTTCACAGTCGGTTCTTCCAGAGCAATGTTCCCACGGGGCTGCTCCCGCCCGGCGGTGCGCGAGGGCTTCGAGGCCCAGCGGCTCTGCTGCGCTGCCCCGCGTAGCTGGCTCTGCTGCTGGCACGGGCGCACGGCAGTTAAACCGGATAAATCCTTCGGTTTCCAACATGCCCAGGCCGACATCTTACAACACTGTTAGTGATTTTTAACTCCCATCCTCCCCCCATCCTGTAGCCCTTTGGAAACGTTTAAAGATGTTATTTTTTTTTTCTGATATAAGTGATGCCAAATATTGGTTCCTGTAGGAAGACAAGCTGGCAGTGGAAACATCGACAAATATCCACAAAATATTGTATTGCTTAAAAACCTTTCTTTGGACTGCTCTTTTTGGAGGTTGCGGGAGGGAGCAAAAGGGGCAGCCCGGCTGGTGTGGAAAGGCCTCGCGCGTGCCAGGACACCGGTCACTCCAGTCTTCTGAATTTCAGAAGAAAGCTGAGAAGCAATATGAGAGATGCTTTCAGCTATGCTTTTGGTCACGGAGCGTTTTGCATCCCAGAACCAGCCTCTTTGCTTTTACTGGACCGACGGACGGTCCCCATGGCATCGGGCTTATTCTGGTCCCCAGGTCCATTGCAACAGTCCCTCCAAGCCCGGGTCTATCCTGCATTCAGCAGGCAGAGACCTGCTGCTGCGGCGTCTCGTGGGGTGAGCAAAGCACTGGGGCTTTCCCTTCCCAGAAGGGCCGATGAGGGAATTTTGCGTTTTTGTCGTTTCTACTTCAAACGGAAATATGCAAGTATTAAAAAAAGACTTGAGGCCTGAGATAGCCTGAGGAGAAGGGGTATGAGATGCTGTTAGCTGGGAAGATGTGTTATAAACCTGCTTTGCCTGGCTCTAGCTGCCTGGAGGATGGGTAGTAACGTCTTCCTCTTGCAGCCGTAGTGTGTGCACACAACTGGTTAACTTGACCATTTTTTTGACTGTTCAGAGAAGCAGGGAATAATAAAAATGCCACTTTTCCACAGAGACCAGGGGAAAAGAGTTACTGTCTGGGTGCAGCTGAGGGCAGCGCTTGGCTCCTTATTTTCTGTGAAATAACTCCCACCAGGCCTTGTGGAAACCCAGCAGGTTTTTTTCTTTGTCGTTTTCTACTTCGTCAAACTTTCAAAAATACTCTGCTGTATTTTACCCAGTCACATGTGTTAGCTAGAAGAGAAAAGGTTAAATTCTCCTTTCATACTATAATGTAATTCATTTCCTGTTTTCCACAACTGTCTAGACACAGAACTAACGAGCATTAACCCTGAGTCCCACCATTGGGTTAAAAATAGAGGGTTTAAATATAAAAATGGGTGGTAAAAGGAAGATTGTGGGTTTCTGCCTAGTGCCGTGAGCCAGTTATTCTAAATGAGAACCATTTAATTGGCTCTAAGCAAGCAGAGGAACCAAATAAAACTACTTCGGTGTCAGACGTTTGAAAAGAACCACGTTTGCTCTATGTAAAAACAGCAGCACAAATTCTGATGAGCCATCGCACGGTTTGAGCCCCTTTCGGAGGTTATATATGTCTGGATTTACACCTCCAGATACACCCCCCCTTCCAAAAAAAAGATTTCACTTAGGCGAGAGAGCTATAAAAAGCCTGGAAGAAAGTAATTTAAGAGATAACCTACGTTGCAAAACACGCTCAGATTGCGATGGGAGACCAAACAGCTCCTGGTCACCTATGAGCAGAGCGCTCTGCGCCCTGGCCATTCCCGCAGGGAAGCGCCACAGCCCCGGCTCCCACAGCAGCCGAGCGGCGCTCGTGGCTGCCATGGCAAGGGGAAAGCCCGCAGTGGATCGGTGCCAGCTCGCCAAGGTGTTTGACAGCTCCTTCACCCACTGACAGCCCCAACAGGCTTCGCATCAGTTTAAGGCGAATCCTAGATGGGCTGACCTGGAAAACGCTAGCCCTAGATTAAGTTTGAAAATCGCCCCTTGGCTCCATAGGCTCCTCTGACTTGTTTTGAGCAGGGCAGAGAGGGACATTTCTGGCCCTCAACATGCTCCAAATCCCTCCCAAAAGCATGAGTTTTGCTTATGGAGAAAAGGCGAAGGGAAAACAGAACAGCGGCGGATGGGCTACCCGGCCCCTCGGCGCCGCAGGGAGCACGGCGGGTTCGAGGGCAGTCGCTCACCTTTTCCTCGCACACAGTTCGGCCTCGCAGCTGACAAGACTGACTGCCTGGACACTCAGCATTTTTTGATGTACTTTATGAACAAGCTCAATTCTTACTGACATATTTTTAACTCCGAGCTCTTTCAAAATTGTCAGAATTCACGGTGTGCCTTCAGAAGGAGGAAATCAGATTTCCTGAACCAAGTTGAGTTTCTCCAGCTGTAAATGCAAAATCCACAGGACTGTCTGTCTGTCCAGTCCATAGCAAGGGGTGGCTTTCCTCTTTAGCCACCCATTTTTAGCAGTTGCATTTCCTAATTGCTGCAATGAGCAACAGAGAGCGCAGTGATGAAACAGCCGAGTTGGGCAGGCTGATGAAGGCATAAACAGCAACCAGCATCTGTGGCTGTGCAGCGCTGGACGCTCCATCTCAGCCACAGAAATCATGTTTGCTTCCTCCCCTCCTCTGCTATGAGTTCAAGGCCTGTTCTGACCAGGACTAAAATGATCCAAGTAAAACAGATTAAAAAGACATTAGCTTATTTTCTATTAAAAAGCACAATACAGTACACATCAAGAATTGCGATGGGTGAACTGATCTCTTTCCAGCTTAGGGAAGGCCTTTGAACCTATGGGAGTTATTTATAGTGCCTATTTATAGTGCCTTTCTGAAAGCAGAGCTCTCTCCCTTTTCTGCATTTGTATGAAAGTAGCATCTCAGGTTTTGTCAAAAATAAAACCACCTCCCAAGTTGTTCAGTGAAGTTCACCCCACACCACTTTAAAGCAGAGAAACAAAAGTTGAGGATTAAGGAAAGTTCCAGGAAATCTGAGCAAGCTTTAAATTATTTGTGCAAATAACTTTCAAAACGCTTTTGCCCCAAACTCTACTTTAGTGAGCTCTACAAAGGACAGCAAAGGTTTTGAGGAATTTCCACCTGATCATTTGCTTTGCTGGAGTTAACATGCCTGATCAAGGCAGGACAGAGTGCTTCACACCATCCAGCAAGTCATTCTCACCCCATGATCTCTTAAGGGAGGAGGCATTACAGTGACAATACTATGAAAATGGGAAAAGCAACAACTACTTATTATCTGAAAGGATTATAGGTAGGTCTCACTGGCTTAAACACAACACATCCTTAAAAAGATCATGTGTTTCCCTTAAAGGTTTAGAGTCAAAGTACTTCATTTCACCTATTTTAATGAAGTTTAAGAAAGTATATCTAAACTTTCTCATCCCCTTTTTTAAAAAGAAGCTGGTCATCTTGTGGACTGACTCCTGTTTCCAAAGACTTGTGTTTGGAGGTTTAAACCCCTGATAATTATACACTCCTGAGACACACAGCATAATCACAAAGATTTATGAAACTGCACAAATATACCTTATTTGACAGTTAGTGCAAGTGAAATTAAAAATAAGGCATCTGCAGTTTGTGCTTATTTTTGTAGCTGGATTTCATAAGGCAAGTCATCTTGTTTTACAAAGATAACTTCCTGCTCCAGCCTGTGAAGGCATCTCAGTTACTGTTTTCCCCAATTTACCCCATTTCTTCTATGGGCTCCTTGTTCACTTTCTTTCTGAGCATGAGCCCGAGTCTGAATGTTGCAGTCCTGGCTTTAACCAGGTGCAACTGTAATTAGGGAAGGAAAAAAAAGTCTCTTGGACACCTTGACTAAAAAAAAAGCAACATCTATGTAATCCACAACTGAGTTGAAGCCGCTGGATCAGGGCAAGCACTAGTGATTTCACTCAAGGTAGCAATCACTCCTGGGTGCTGGCAGAGTGCAAATTCAGAGCACAAGCTCCACTTGAGCACTGGTTTTATTGGAAGGAAGCATTCCCTTGACCTTGTTTTCTTCTGAATTATGGTGAAGTGACAGCTCTATTCTAGATATTCCCAGTGTACTTACTGCCACAACAACCCAAGTTCTGGATGTTCTTGCAGAAGAGTTTCTGCTGACACTGCAAGAAGCTCAAGGCCGATAAGGTCACCAACTTGGAAGCAATGAGACAACTCTGTGGTTCACATTGTTTGAACATTTATTGCAATTCAGTGTCAAAAATGTTTTACAAAAATACATTACTGTCTGCACAGAACAGCTGTAAAAAGTTGAACATGCAAGGGAAGAGAAAAAGTGTGCAAATTTATATGGAAGGATTTTAACCACACAATAATATTAAATAGAAGCCTTACTATACAAGGGATGCCTTTCACTTCATACCATCTCTAGTCACAACTTTAAGGAAAAACAAAACAAAACACAAGCTCTCTTCCATATATAAGTAGGTATTTATAATTACTGTAGATCTTAAAAATTAGCATATTTGCTATTTCAAATTAAAGTGTCCTCTCTGTAGCTGACCTGTTAGCATTCTGTAAAGCACGTAATGGCTGCAGAAACGCAAGTCCCACCCTCAGCTGCCCTCCCAGGAGGGAAAAGGCAGCACTTGGTCAACCAAGGAGGAAATTTCTCTGGTGTTCAGGGTATTAACACAGTAGAGACTGCATGTCAAGGACAAGATATATTTATTCTCCCTGGGACCAGATCCTGCAAAACCTATTCACTACTAATGAAATCACTGGAGGAAGATGATGTGGGATACAAAGTAGGAAAATTCTCATGCACCCTGGCAGCCACACACCAACAGTGGCGTGGATGACCGGTCATGTCTTCAGAGCGCTTAACAAGCATCATTATAAGCAATGAGCTGAGTGAAGCAAGACAAGCACAACACTGCAGTCTCAACCTTGTAACAGAGTCTTTAAAACTGATCAGCCATCAGCTCCACAGGGCATCTGTCCCCCCCTCCACCCCAAACAGCCCAGCTACAAAGAGTGGCATTTTAATTTAAAGCTATTCCTTTTTGGCAAGGTGCTGATTCATGGGGAAGCTGTGCAAAGGGTTTGTAAGAACACCCCCGGAGGACAACGCTGGTTTGCTGTACGAAGCAGAAGATAAGCATGAGACAGCATGTCTGATTTATTAGCTATTTGGCAGAATTTGAAGTGTTCCTGCTCTATTTCAAATGTAGCTACTAAGGGCTAAGGAATTTTCTGGGCAAAGAAAAGCTAGTTAACTACCTGCAGATGGTGTAGGAGATAGTTTTGCAAGAGTCAAACACAAATGGGAACACAAACTGTCACTACTGGAGTTCAAAACCTGGGAGGGGAAGACAAAAATAAAAAAAGATATTCCCATATACAGAAAGTGGCAGGGTGCAATTAAATGTTTACATACAAAGCATGTCTGCAGAGCAACACAAGTTTTCCTAATCACTTCAGGAAATAAAAGGATCTAGAAACTCAGCAATAAAAAAAGAAACCCAAACAATAAAAGAGCAAGTGCACACATTTTATCAAACTTTACCATCCCATGGTTAGTATAAACAGCTTAGAGTATGTACAGCTGAAATTGTGCCTCTTGAAGTGGCTATCACATTAAAGCTAACTTCACACACTTGCCTCTTCTAGAAAGCTGAAACACTAAGATCTCTCTCCTTTTCTTAGCCTCCATCCTCCTCCATCCCCAGCATGGATCTGTTTCTCCTCTTTACAGCACCGCATTCAACACTGTTGCGCTGGTTAATACAGTCGTTCCACTGACGATAAGTCACATCTCTTTGGATTTATGCTGGCAGGAAAAAGCCCAAAGACAGTAAAACCCTCCTGTCATAGTGTGAAAACTGATGCACGCCTAATGGAAACACATCCACTAGCTCAAAGCTGAACTGTCACTTGAAAAGAACATTCTATTGCCAAAATACAGGTAAAAGCCTGTTTTCCATTCACAATAGCTATACCGGAATTGTCCTAGAATGAAGAGTTTTTTCGTGCAAGGGCAGCCTTGCACTCTCCTGCCTAGAAACCCATGTTATCACAGTAGTTCTTGTTACCCTGCCATCCTAAGCCAAGCAGATGCCTTTGCACTGCTAAAGTACCAATGGTTTTAAGTGGTTAGACTAAGGTCTTTGGATGCAAACAGCATTGTTTTAACACAGAAATAGTACTGAATTCACCACAGTATTGCACCGTACCAGTCATTGTAGCACAAGGTCTTATCTGACAGCTGCTGTAGCAGAACACGACTGAGGCAGTAACTGAATGAAGCACAGTATTTCTTTTCCTAGCAGACTTGTTTAGTTAGTTTTGTTCTTTAACTCAGTAGTTACTTGGTTTTCTGCTGCTTTGGATGCCGACAGCAATGTTGCAGGGCCCTGCACAAGTAACACAAGTGGTTTTGTTTGTACAAATAAATCAATCCTCAGCACTTTGGCCCTTTAAGATTATGTAGAGATCAAGAAATCAGGAAAGAACCTCTAATTGAAATAAGCTTTCTAAACAGGAGCCTCCGTTGCACCTTGTTAGGCATGTTGTCAGTATTATCCATGCAGAGGACACAGTCAACTATTTGCTCAGGACCAGAGAAGGGCTGATAGAGGCAAAGGTTGGAGCTGAGACGTTCCCAAATCACAGCCGAGTGCTGGGATTACCTGTCTCTTTGGGCAGGGAATGCATGAGGCCAAGTTTAAACCTGAGCTTAATTTCACCCAACATCACAATCTCACAGCGGGTAAGTTTTATTCAATAAGTAAAACCTCAGACTAAAGCAGATTATTAAGATGACCCAACATTTCATTCTGAAATACCATTGCATCCCCAGACACAACAGGCCAACTCGCTATGGATGGGGGAAGCAAGTGTACAAAATAAACCAGCCCAAAGTCGGAGCTGCAGAGGGTCACACAAGTCCTCTCACTGCTAGAAGAGGGAACAACAAGAATCTCCAAATACAGTGGCAACACTTCACTTACAGGTTCCTGTCCTCAACACCCACTTTCACCAAGCCAAATTTCAGCCTCATTAACCCACTGCCATCAGTGTGGGAGTGAAAACAAACTGGCCTCCTTCATTCATGAAGAAATACCCCCAACAAGCTCAAGCTCATTTTTTTCAAGGTAACAGCTTTTAAATCACTTTCAGCTGACATGACTATAATCAGCAGACT
Source organism: Apteryx mantelli (assembly GCF_036417845.1). NCBI lineage: Eukaryota > Metazoa > Chordata > Aves > Apterygiformes > Apterygidae > Apteryx > Apteryx mantelli. The sequence continues at coordinate 12,999,938 of NC_089979.1, read as the reverse complement.
TATGCTTTTCACCAGCAGTCAAGCTGATGGACAGGGCATCAACACGAAGATAGAGAAGGTTCCCTATCTAGCATGTTTTTTCCTTTTCCCTGGACAGTGCCAAGCTCTTTGCCATGATTAAGAGTAGCACTGGCTCCTAGAGTTTTCCAGAAGAAAAACTTCTTTGCTTTTGGAATACAGCAGAATGGCAGTTCTTGTCAGTCTTGTCCTCGCTTTCCCTTCCCAAGGTGTCTACCTCCCTTCCCTACTGTCCATCTAGAGAAGGCTTTTTCCCTTTTTGCATCTATTCCAAGAGTATGCAATGTGATTTAGCTTGCAAAAATGCAAATACTGTCAATTTATATATATAACAGCTGCAGAAACATGTTGAAAGTCAGTTATAAAAATGTAAAAAAAGGAACAGAATATTTAACAATAATTAACTCAAGTAGTTCTTCCTGAATTGTCCTGAGTACTCCTCTTCCTCACAATTCTTTCTACATAGTAACACACAACCCACTAATATTTACCCTCCTGAGGTACCCTGCTTACATCATGCACAGAGAAAGTGCTATACAGGAAATCTACTGGCTAATGGCAAAAACTTTCCAATGCGGGTTTTCAAGTTCTTGTACATTAGCTGGAGTCTTCCAGCTCCAGCTTAGTGAAAAAGTGCAGAATTACATGCAACAGAGAGGACTGAAAGCCAAGTCTGTGCCACAATGAAGTAAGCACAAGTCTGGTCACTTGCTCCACAGGACTAAAATTTAGTTCTAGTGTTAGACGATCCCATAAAGAAGGTCAGCACTGGAAGGAGAATGGACTACATGGGTCTTTTCCATTCCCTTAGCATGCAGAAATAATTGAAGATGTCAAGTTGCCATCTTGGAAATTGCTTATCTCAGTCCTGACTGCACTTTTTAGAAAAGCACCAACTGGTTTCTTTGTACTGTCTCTCACATCACCCTAAATTTCAGTAGTCCAAGACTAAACAGGATGCTGCCAATCTTTCAGTGATTAAGAACCACATCATTTCACTAGATTCAATGGCCCATTTCTCCCTACATTTTACCAGCTGTAAGATGATTCAATTCATTTGACAGCAGTGGGAATAGAGAGCAGTGTACGTTGGGAAAATAAGGAAAAGATGGACTTGAAGAACCAGATTCTAATCTCACTTGGGATTTCAACCAGTGCAAGTAACTTAGTGGAGCAGATATGAATTTACACTGTGAGATTAAATCCAGTCCCTTACTTCACTGCAACAGAACTTCCTCCTTTTTAGATAATTTTCATCCTTGTGGCTTTTCTTTTTCCTTTTGCTTAGTTTTTCATAAAACCAACCAACTAAAAGAGGATAAAGTCTTAGGTATTCATATGGTGCCTATCATCTAGGCATTCAAGCACTGAGTAAAGCAAGAAAATTAATGTAAAGAGGTAAGCATTAATGCAAGAAAAGATGCTTACTATCATAAACATTTCCCTTTAAATCATTGTACAAAATACAAAAGTTCACATTGTACACTGGATTTTTGTTTGAAAGGTACTCAATCTATTAGAGGTAGAAAATGGTATGGTGCAATTCTGTTTTGTAAGTAGGCTAGAGTTCTATGCTAAGTATTTCAGAATGTGTCTTTTTTAAAAAACATAAATTATTAAACTTGTCACAGGGATATTTTTCATAAATATTTTTAAAACATCATACTTATAAATATGTATGCTAAATAAAACCAGATGGAGAAACAGTTCAACAGTCCTAGCCTCATATTGCTTTCTCTCAATTTTTAGAAACAAACCAAGAAAGTTCTCAAATGGCTGCGGGGCAAATTCAGTTTTAACTTCTAAAAACAAAAATGAAGTTTCTGCCCTGTATCTTGTACTCTGATCAGAAAAAAGGGACTCTGTACAACATGCTGCATTTATACACCAGTCCTATGGAAGTCTGTATTCCTTAAGTGTTGTGCATCAGTGAGCAATTTCACCTTTCGTCTCCAAGATACTCTTGTTCCTTGACTCAGGAGCTTCAAACAAACATGAATATTTACACTATTTACAAATGGAGTGTCCAAGCTCAGTGGCATAAAGTGTCCTGTAAGAATTGCAAAAGCAAAAGTGATGACCCAAGTTCAGAATCTGAACAAGTTGATAAAGTCTTGCGGTGAAAGAGAAGTGGAGCAAGTCTCTGGGTTGTTGGCTGTGCAAGGGTGATCAGTGCCCTGGGAAAGGAGAAAACAGCTTCATTTAGAGATTGCAGAATGGGTGCCACAGCACCAGCCAACTTAGTGCTGCCCTTCTGCCAGATATCCTGCTTGCAAACAGATAGAGCAGAGCCCAAAATAATATTTATACTCTTGCCAAAGATGACAGCTCAGAACAAGGCTTCAGATTTTAGGGACTACTGTCAAGTCAAGGAAAATAAAACCAGCAAAGATCCCATTCACTCTTTTACCCTCTTCTGAGGAATCAGAAGCCAGAGTCTACCACCAGCTACAGAACTTTAAATTCAGAGATGTGCCATGGATATCAACACAATGGCTAGCAGATTTGTCCTGGGTTTCTTTGTAGCCACCAGCTCTGGTCCCAGCTAATCCTGCTGCCAAGACCTCCATCCCCATGTAAAGGGTGGCAACAGTAGCATGCTGGCAGTGCTAAGATACTATTTACCATGGGCAGTCCTACAGTACACCCATCTACCTCTGCTTTCCCTCCAGCCTTGATGGCAATTACTCTTGTTCAATGATGAGAAGGTGGGATCTCTGAAGCTAAGGAGAAAGGGCCTTAACAGTTAAGATTAAGGAAAACACTAGGTTATACAGACAAAGGAATTGCAGCACCTGAACCAAGCTGCAGTCAGTGGAAGCAGTGGGTGCTCCATGGCCCTAAGACACCTGCCCCTGAACAAGTCTGTCCCACCAACACCTCCTACCTTCCAGGAGAGGATGTGGCAGTGCCTGCACAGCTGCAGCGTATCACCATACTGCTCCTTCCGCGGGTAACACCTTATGAGTTTGAAGTACATCTTTTTCCAATCCAGCTGTCCCTTGTCAGATAAGATTAGCCGTTTACGAATCTTAAAGATAAAAAACACAGAATTGTAGCTGGCTACACAAAGAAACCCAGAGTTTGCTTTCTCCAACCCTTGTTCTCCTTGTCTTCTGTACAAGTAACGTTATCTTTGCTGGTCCCATAACAGTTCCTGTATAACAGGAAGAAAAGTTCTGCTCTGAGTGTTCCACTACAATGTGCTTCCTTGCAGCAACACCCTCACACAATACCATTATCAGGGTCTATCCTCATTTCTTGACTATTACTGTATGATAACCTGAAACCTTGGGAGCTATTTCATACTACTCTAGCTGCTGTTCCTAGCTGGCAGGATAGCAAGTATAATCATAGTTAACAGTTTCAGAAGTGAGTGTGTTTTGCTCCTTTGCTGACTCTAAGCCTTAGTGATTTGTCATGCTTCCAGCTTGTGAGATTTTTTTTTTTTTTTTTTTTTTTTTTTTTTTTAAAAAAGGGTTCACTGGTTGCAGAGACTGGATTTGAATGTACTTGCTAACAGAAGTGACTTTCCCTGGAGTCACTTCCAAATTCAGATCCAGAGTGAACAGATAAGAGACTGAGTCAGCAGATTATTTGGCATATGATCCCTGAAGTACAGAGGTCTGGTGTAAACACCCCAGATATTCACTCATAAATTAAGATTTTTTTTCTTTAATTTAAAGACACCAGATGTGGGTAGCAGCAGGGCTAGCTTTCGCATACCATCCTGTCACTCATGGAACAGTTCAGAGGGGAATTTCTTGTTGTAAATGGCAAAAGGGTAGGACTCATTCCTCATGGACCACATTCACAGAGACTGTCCATGATGATGCCAGTCCCTGGGACATCGTGGTTATTGCTGGAGCTAGACTGCACGTTTTTCCTGCACACGTGGGACAAGCAACCATGACCTGCAGTTATCACCTGGATCAGGGCTGAAGCGCACCATATGACTAATGCCTCAGGCTCCTATTTCAGGAATCACTGCTGCAGCAATTCAAAACCCCCTCAGTAAATCTTTATGACTGTTCTCATGCCAACCTGCAATATCACCTTGCAGCACAGTCCTCAGATTCAAGAGGCAGCCAAATAAGAATGGTCTGCCTACAGGTGTTCATCCACTAGTGGGTAACAACAAGCAACGGATGGGTATTTGCATCTCTTCCTGTACCTGTCTGTCTGTGAAGTGGTACTGGCAGAGTTTTTTCCACAGCAGCCGGTCTTCACTGAGCACTTGCAAGTCAGGAGCCACTTGACCAAGGCTAACCAGGTCTCTCCCATCACTCAGTCGCTGCATGATGTTTAATTGCAAACACAATGGTAGGTCTGTGAAAGTAGTTCCTTTAAAGGCAGGCTGAAGAAAAAAGAAAAAAGAGAAAACTGAGTTAGAGGAAGCTGAAGACTCGAGCAATTCTAGCTTGTAGTAGAGTTGCTACTTTAAGCACTACTACTCCTTACACACCAAGTAAGCAGTACTTCCCTCTCCTGAATAAAGACAGAAAGTGACCTTCTACTCTAGGACAACATTTGAGTTATCTTCAAGGAGGGCAGTGTTTATTCGTGCTACAGCAGTACTTAGAAGCTGAGTCACAGTCCAAGTCTCCCTCCCCTTTTCCTTTCCATCCTTCCCACATCCATACTCAACAGTCCCCAAAAGCATCTCTGCCAGCTTTCACTGTGGCTGGACAGCAACTACATTGTGCTATTAGACAGTAACCGTTCAGGTGTCTGACACAAGGGAGGTCAGTGCTACTCCTCAACTTCAGCTTTCTCTTACATGTTAAAAGAGCATGAGATTCCCAGCAACACGTGTTTTAGCTTATATCATCACAGGATCCCACTGTAACCACAGAATGGCTGATGAATACCAGCAGCAGGATTTTCTCTGCATGGTTTCCCAGGTCACTGCTGGCAGTACTAACCTTTCCTCCAGGAGCACTAAGGACCTGCCTCTTTCCCCCATCAATCCCCATAGCTGCAAACAGTTTTGCAGACTGTTTAGCCATGTCACAGCACATGCTAGCCTGAAGAGCTGAAAGCTGTCATCATCCCCAGCTCACCTTTGCCTGGTCTACACAGGCTCCAGAACAGTTTTGTGGGTCCACAAGAAGGAACAACCCCAGGGCAAATAAACCATGACAGATTAGCAAGGCCTGCACTCAGGGAAAATCCAAGGCACAGACAGGAGCAAAGAATCAACAAGAACCAGAATCCAGGTTCCAGCTGTTCCAAAAAGAGCCCCAGCCTTATTAAGGCAAACAGCAGCCTTTAGGATTGGCCCAATGAAGAAACAATGTTAAACAGATGTGCCAAGTTTCTCATTTACCCTGTGCAGAGATGCTGCTATTTTAAGTTGTGGAGTCACATCACCCGCTTTGCAATTGGCATACAAACACAAAGCATGTGGGCTGCCATCAACAGGGCAAAACTGCATGAGGCTGTTTTTAATCATATGGTCCCATCGCTATCCATTTGATGGTATCTGAAACTTTAAGGGCGTCACAAATGTCTGTACACAAATGGTTCCCACTTTCCCACTGCTGTAAGGGTCACAGTTAGTCTACAAGAGGATCCCTCTTTCCTTGCAGCTCTCCCAACCTGGCTGGACTGTGCAGCACTGACCTCTTCCAGCAGAACTGTGATCTCTTATTAAATGCATCATTTTAGGCCTTATGACTGTCAGTTCCACCAGCAACAGATAGAGGCCTGAAACAACAACTCCAGAAGGAGCAAACTGTCTCAGTCATCTCCAGAAAGTATTTGTTCCAAAGCCTACACACGACAATTTTAATGTTGGCATTGTGAACTATTTCCCCAATCATTTCAGCATAAACAATGCTGCTCCTGTTCTTATCTCCCAGCCCCAGGCAGCCTCATCCACTACTTTTCAGCAGTTTCCAATTCACTCCTATTTCACTTTGACTATTTCCATAACAAGTTGTTTGCTCTTGAAACAAGACAGCTCCTCCAACACTTGTTAAAAGCAAAGCTGCAAGCATACTGCCTGTGTAGTTCACCTAGATTGAAGAGGGAGGCAGAGAACAATTCTTTTTTAGTCCTGAAGCTGGTCCATCTCCTGTTTTCTATGCAGCAGGCTCAGAGTCCCTGCAAGCTGAGGTCATATTTAGGGGTAGGAGGACTGCACTGAAGCCTTGGATCACCTCCAGCTCATCTCCCTTTCCCTCTGCTGTCCTTTCTATTCTCCTACACATCCTCCAGGGCAGAAAGCTTAAAGAAAAGGTTTAATAAGGCAGAGCATGCAAAGCTAAGCTCAGAGGCTCTTGATTCAAACAACTAAGCACATACTTATGTCTTATTATTGAAGAAACCAGTATGACTCAAGTAAATCCTTACAGGTTTTCCAAATCAGTGCCAGAGACTTATCTCGCTACTTGCCTTCCCTCAGTACTCCTTTCCAGGAGTTTTCAAACATTACTTTTTTTGGAGAAAGAACACAGATTAGATCAGAGCAGACCATTATGCTGTCACTTTCTGGACAGAGGTTTTTAAAGTAACTATTCAGTATTTTGCAAGTTGATTTTTTTTTTTTGTTAAGAGTTTAGGTCTTGGCTGTTGCAAGACATTTTTCCCTGCTTCAGAAATACCAGAAGCACTCAGTTCACTCACTGTAAGCAACTGGCTGCACAGGACTGAGCTCGTTCTTCCTTCCTCTTAGCTCAGCTTTTTTCTCTAGCTTGACCTGAATTCATCTTCGGTAGTGCAAAAAGTTACATTTTTGCAAACTCTGCATCTGGAGCCCTTAAAACAAGGCATTTATATTATTTATAAATGTGTCTATAAACCTATGCTTAAGTAAATGTACAGCCACTGCAGGATAAGGCAGCACTGCAGTTACAGGTCTTCCAAACTCCCAGGACCTCAGAATTCATTTTCCTCAGTGTTCTGCCACTTATTAACCTCTAATTGAAGGACTGAAAATCATTTCCTGGTGCTCCCCAGACAATGCAGCCATTTAGAAGTGATAAAAGCAGGTACTTCGTTTAATGCTTGGTAAATGCCTCTGTGGTTGACTCACCAGTGAGGCGAGAAAAGGTGCTTTTTATATTCCCTTAGGCCATGCCTAAGGTAAACAGGAATTTCCCAGTCCATTTCACTACTTTTGACTCCTAGGAGGGGCACACTGACACGTAGGCCAGCACTGAGAGAAGACATCATCATCACCCACGTCCAAGAGTCCCCTCTCCTGGCAATACATCAGTCCAGCTCAAACATGCTGGGGAGACTACCAACACAGTTTCTTAGAGTAAGCATCTGTGCAAGGTAAAGTGGACCAAGTTCAGAATTGATTCACACACAAAGGCCAGGTTAGGAGTTTATCAACTAATGTCTCTTTGCCCATCCCTACAGATGTTGGGAAAACACATGAAAGCAGGACTTGTCTGGCTGGAATGGCCAGCTCCAGATTACTGCAAGAATCATTGGTGTTTTCAACCAGGACGCATTAAATTGTGTGTCTGTTTAGAAGTTTGCACTTAAATTACAGATTAAGCAAATTAAAAAGAAAACAGATTTTGAGGGGAACTTCTCAGTTTGAGAGAGACTTCAAACTGACTTTTTGTACTGAGGCCTGATCTCTGAAGACTCTCCGGAGGAAGGAGACTGTTCCCTGCCCAGCTCTGTTCATACAGCACTTCACAGCCCTACAGGACTCAAGTCACAGTCTGTAACCAGTACTAGTCTGATCCTGGACTGTGTATGTTGAGTTGGTTAGGGATCTAACCCATTAACACTTTTAAGAGAACTGTAATGGCTATTACTGATTTTGAACCAAAGAACACATGTAGTACTAGCAAGGAAGCCATGTATTTGGGCAACACCAGTTCCTTCCCCAGTGCTCACACTGAAAGTACATAGCGGGATACAGCCACCCAAATGAGAGCTGCTACACAAGATTTCATGAAGGAACCATGTTATTTCTGGCCTTCAGATTCATGCTTACCCTGGTGATTTGAATGTTGTTCAGCTGCTGCTGCCAATGGAGAATAGTCTCCATTCTGTGCACCCACATGTTGATGTTTCCAACCAGCACAGACTTGCCAACACGTTGAACCAAGGTGCAGAGGGACGTGTAGAGAGTCTGCAGCAATTCCCTTATTAGCCTGATGTTCTGCTGATCTTCAAGGACTTTGGAGGAACAGAAAGGGTTAAAAGTGGGACCTGCCCAAGTGCTTGTTCTGAATTTGTTTCTGGGGGAAGTCAAGTTACCTGCTATTATCTGAGGCCAAGAGATAGCAAACCTTTTTTTAAAAAGGGCACAACAGGTTAGATAGCAGATAAACAGATCCTCTCCCAGGATAAACAGATGAGATACTTGCCCTTTCTACAGCACTTCTCATTTCTAGCCACTGGAGATTGGCCAGCTTTGCCCTCCAATGTGTGAGAGGTTATCTATGCACACCTCTTCCTTCATTTACCCTGCTGATGACAGCTGATGAAGAGACAGCTCAGGATCTCCTTCTTTGTACATATACACACAAGGGTGCTCTCAATACCTAGGGTTCACCCAGAGCTCAAGCATTAGGAAGGGAAGCAACACATCTTGAGCGCAAGTCAGCCCTCACTGGGAGACCCAGAGGTGAAGACAGCCCGCAAGCTTTCCTTTCCCCTGGAGGAGTGGCAGTACTTGATACAAGCAAACTGGAGACAAGGGAGCAGCAAAGACTGTAGATCTGCCAGGCCTGGAGGCAGAAACTGCAATGTCTTCTGCAGTTAGAAACTGGATTGTCAATAGGATGCAGAATGAGTGTACTAAGGGAAATAAAATGAGAAATTGCCTCCTGGACACCTATGAAGATACAGACATGTCTTCCCACTCTTCCCCTCTTAGTCCTTCACTCAGGAAAAAGAAAGTGGAATTAAACTATAGAAACAAATGATAGTGTCTCCTTCACCCCTATCTTGCACTGCCTATCTGTTCTTGAGGATGTGGTTCATAACAAGAACATCAGATTAAGTGAAACTCCCCCACCCTAGGATTTGTTTCTTACCTTTCTGCACCACTTTTTCCAAAATGTTCATGTAGTTCTTCTGGGCAATGCCACTCAGTGACGTCAGCTGAGACTTTGCTATCAGCTCCAACAGCTGTGGATAAAAATAGAAGTTGCAAGGCTTAGAGTAGAGATAAATTTCTAATCTTGACTCCTAGTCATGTGACACAGCAAAACAGTTCAGATGCTTGTTTGCTGCTTGAAAATAAAAGGTAGACCCAGCCACAGAGCAAGCCAGGGCAAAGGGGGAGAGAGCAGACACTAAGTAATTAAATCCACATGGGGGGGGAAATAAGAAGCATTCTAATGATCTTTAGGCAGAAACTTTATTCATGGTTCAAAGATGCAGAGAAACCACAGAGCAGTGCTCAGACTGACAGCACCTATTCACACTGAGGGAACAATGAATGGCAGACGTCACTGTCCTTCACTGGTGCATAAACAAGTAGTGTCATAAGGGAACACGAGCAAATTCCTGTTTGGAGGGGGATATTATTGATGGGGCACTAATGAGAATCAGATTCCACAATTTACGTCAAACTCATTGGTTGCATGGGTTTTGTCAGTGCACTGTCACCAAGACTGAAAGGTTAAGGACTATATTTTAAAAACCAACCCCTCCCCTAAAAAAAAAAAAAAAAAAAAAAAAAAAAAAAAAAAAAACACCCTTATTCCCCCAAGATTTCCTCCTCTGCTCAGCTGTTACAGCTGTAACAATATACTAAGCCATTCACCTTCCACTGTTTGTCCTTGTTTACTTGATAATCTTCCCTAACATAAATCTCCCTTTTACTTTCGATTATGATTTGCTTCCTGTCACAGTGATCTTCTGACTTATGTACTAGCTGCATGCTGAATTTGGGTTGCAGTAATGAAAGGAAGCATTTCCCAGGGGGAAGATACCCTCTCCCCTGGTTTTGTGCTGCCAGAAGAACCATCATGGAAGCTTTCCTCTGGATCATGTTCTGCAGAACATGTGGTCTGTGATCTTTCAAGCCTTTCTCACTTCCTCCCTTCCCCCAACATTATATAAATACACAGACTGTCCACATGTTATTCCGTTTGTTTTGGATGTACATACCCTTCTGTTTTAATTTAGAAGGGAAAGGAAAAACCTTTTATGCTACAAATCAATCAACACATTACCACATGACTAGCTTATTAATCCTTTATCATCTGTAGTTACGGTATCCCTTTGCTGGCACTGCAGAGAGTACAGAGAAGGTGCAAGTACTTATGTCAAGTAACTAAGATGGTTTTTGACAAGAGTTGATAAGTCATGAGTTGACCCGTTTGCCCTGTTATAAAAATGACAGGAATGTATCCATAAAGTTACAGGCAACTTGCCATGAAGCAGGGAGCTCAGAGAAGAGGTATTATTGCAACCATTTGCCCATTCTGCTCATCTCAGTCACTAGCATGTGACTGTCACTTAGGAGCGGTAAAGTTGCCTAGACTGACCCATCTCTTCTTCCGTTTACTTTCCAGACCAACACCATCAACAGATGGCCTTGAGTTTATGTTCTATTAATATCTTGCACCTCATATGACTGAAAGAAAACAAGATGAAAGAAGATGACCTACATTAACACTTCTGTGAAGGGCAGGCTGCCTGTTTTCTTGACTCACTATTTTGGGGAAACAAGATATGCAGGAGAGTCAGGTAGTATTTGCTGCACATGGCAGGATGACCTACTGAGGCCTCTCAGCTGAACTAGGACCACAAGGACTAGATACTCCTAGCACAAGGCTGCTCACAAGATGTTTGAAAAGTTTAAAAGCTTTTTCTAATTTCATAAAATATTGAAAGTAGAAAACAAAGTCAGTGCCACAAAGTAGTCTTTGCAATACTGAACTCTGCTTGTACTCAACCATGAGACCTTTGATTATAAAGATCAACTTGCCAGACTCCATCTGTGCAGTAGCCACACATGCACCCAAGTCAGCTCTTCTGTGCATAAACTGCTACCTCCAGAATGCACTTTTTTCCTACAACAGGCATGGAGACTGCTTCCTCCAGGCATGGTGGTAGCAATGCTGTGCCCTTCGCTAAAAACACTAAAATGCTCCCAAAGGATAAGCATCATGCAATGCAATACCATAAAAACAGACACTAGGGCCATTCTTTAAAAGGAACAAGGAAGACAATCTCAGCTCCTTGAAAAATGTTAAATTGGTATGAAATTAAGTTAGCCAAGAGAACAGATTCAAATTTGTCTTGCCTGTATTTATCAAGGTTCAATTTATGTTCAGTGAACCAGCTCAGATATCGTGTCACCTCCCTCCCCCTGCAGCAATAAACACAGGATGAAATTCCATATGAAAACTATGTTGTGAATATTTCTAGGACTACTCCACTCTCTAGGGGCTGCTGGCTGAAATGGATGGCCAAGTCTCCAAACCAAAACACATCTTTTTAGCCTTGTGTGCTCATATACAAGACATGTAAAACCAGTAAGTGATATGGTTCAGTCAGGCTCAGACCCATCCAGCCCCAAGAACTCCAGTGCATTGAAGGTCTTTTAGTGGTGACAAACCCAGCAAAGTATGGTCTCACATTTAATAGACTGCTAAATTTGGGTCTACAACATTATAAAAAGTCAGTGTTGTCATTTGCAGAATATAGAAGAAAAGCAGACTGATGAATTCAGATTAATGCTGAGTAGGGTAAAAAGGCTGGAGAACTGCAAACATGTTGCATTATGGTACAGTTGCATTAAGTACAGCCTGCACTTGACTGAGAGGGACAGATGGTAAGAGAGTGAAAAGGGAAAGGTTAACAGTAATTTTAAAAGGCCTGCCTTTCAAAAATGCTAAGTAATTGCATTCCAGCTGATTTTATTTGGAGCTGGGAGTCTAACATCTCCTGAAAATAGGGCATGAGATCCCAATTCATTCTTTGAACTCCTCAGAAGCAGGGAAGAAAGTGACCTGGTAGCTTTCTCCAGAGAGTCCTTCTTACTTCCTTGCTCCTATTTTGTTTGTTCTCAGGGACTGCAACAGCTAAGGAGAAGACACAAGATGAGACGCTGTGAGTTATTCCAGAGCCTCCACAAAGCTGGCAGGAGGCAGACAGCTTCCCCAGCAGGGCAAAAACCAGCTCACTTCCCTGCAGATGTCTTGGCTCTGTGGGACTTCAGAGCAAAGAGATACTCCAGGATTCCTATGCAGTTGGGGGAAGGGGATCCTGCTCCAACCCCACTAGCAACCAGTCTGAAGCACTTAGTGCAATGAGCCGCTTGGCTCTGGGAGTGTGGCAAGTCCTCCTATCCCCATAAACACACGAAAAATGAGCAGAGAGAAAGGAAGGAGCGACATGCAGCAGGAAACAAGGACCTGTGTTTCAGGACCCATGCATGCTGCTCTGCACTGAAGTGGTGCTGGGCACAGCACCACTTACGGACATGCTACAGTCAGATGGTGCTTTCTGGAGCTGTCCCAGTGCAGTAGCATGCAGTTAATCCATATCCCAAACAGCCCACAGCTAGGAGCTTACAGCACAAGGAGCCACAAAAGCCTCTCTGCAGGCCGCATAAGTCCCAAACTACTAAAATCTAAATCCACATTTGAACACCTACATCTGGGTAACCTAGGCTGCCTTCTGCAGGGATCCACCAACTCCTCCCAGCTGGGGAACTGGCTCTTAACATCTGAACTGCCAAGAGAAACTTACTGCAATGAAAATCTCCTCCCAAGCCCCTCTGCACTCACAGCCCACCACATTGTTTTGTGGCCAAAGTCATACTAGCTTTTCAGCTGGAAGGTAGAACAGCAGCAAAGTTAATGATTCATGGTGCAGGCACTGACAGATCTTCATAAGACAGCACTGAGCTGATATCCTTTCAGCACAGCATAGCTCCAAGAGTCCTGGAGCTAAGTGCAAAAGAATCCTAAAAAAAAAAAAAAAAAAAATTAAGAACCTACTTCAGCAGGCTGTACACTGTCTGGATCATAATATTTCAGAAGAGCTGTGCCCATACAGCTTAATCTGACCAAAGCTTTTATGAGCAGAAACAGGACCTTCCCTTGCGAGATGTTACTACATAGCCATCATGTGACAAATCCTTCTGAAAGCAACAGCTTGCCAGACCTCACCTGTCACCTGAGCAGAGATTTCTCTAAGGAGAACCAACAACTTTTGGGCTGCAGGCACTTTTACATCTCTGCTCATTTTACTTATGTTCACAGAAAATCTCCAGTCTGTTGTTTTTAATCTTTAAGAGCAGAGAAAGTAGAACTGCTTCAAGACTGAGAACAGTTTGGATCTACTGGGTCAATCCATCACTTCACTAGTCTGCTCTAAAAATGGAATACTTTCCTGTAACATGTAAGCAGATGCTACAGCTAAAGCTATCAGCAAAGACCAGGTTGAAGCACTAATACCTCTGCTTAGCACTTCCAGTGCTGTATCAGCAGACCATCAAGATTGATGTTGGAAGAAAGTTTCTTCTCCACTTCAGCTGCATGAACTCACTGGCTATAGCGGATGGTATTTGCTTGTAAAACACAAAATTCTTGCAGCTTACACCTCTATCTCAAAGAGGTGCTCCTTTTTAGGACAGAGCAGGGCACGCCAGGAACTCTAAGAAATTAGTTTGGGAATATCTTACAAAAGACTTCTGCACCACAGGAAAGAAAAACAGTGCTGAAATCACTACCAGGCTTATGTTCAGACTAATGCTGCAAGAAAGGCACTTCATGGACCAATCGTTCAGCCTGAAAGTCCATTTTGTTTTCAGAGGTATTGTATTGGTAATTCGCTTTTCTATAAAGAAAGGTTGGGTGTAACCAGCAGAATCATAAGCTTGTAGCTGTTTCTATCCCTTCTTTCTCTATGGTCATCCTCCTATTTTGTCCCTGCCTCCTATTCTAAGCACGCCTCCTTGGAGGACATTTGTTTGCTGACTAAATACTATGACATTGATCAGACACCCTGAGCAATGGGTGGAACTAGAGAACAAAGAGGGAGGGAAAGAAATTTTGCGTGCTCATATTCAAGGCATTTTCCATGTGACAAATTGCTCATCTGTGTTCTCTGGGAGGCCTGTGATTTGCAAAGGACCATAAACAAGATCGACATCCAGGCAGAGCTTTTCATGAGCAAATCTGGCACATAAGGTATTTTATGAGCAACTATCCACCAGAGACTTGGCTGACACAACCTTTTCATTTAAGAAGTCAGTTTTATATTTGATTACAGTACCAGGTTTAATATCTTTTTTTTAATCTGCCAAATCACACAAGTTAGCCTCAATTAGAAAGCTTCATACTTCTCAGTTGTGCTGTATCCTTAAAACTCCTGGGGGTGGGAGAAATAGTCTTAAAAGCTCAGCAGAGAGGTAGTTTGCAGAAACAAGAATACAAGCTGACTTTCATACAGTATATTGCTACTTTTGATACATAGCAGGGAGCAATAAGCCTGGAACTGAGAGTTATCTGTTTCCTTTTTTCTCTTTGGAAGTCCTTAAGCACCATGGATCAAACTCACTGATAAGGAAAGGCCAATCCAAGATCACAATAATTTTGGTTCATGTTACAGAGATGCTATTTTTACACTTGAACCTTGATTCCAATTACTCTAAACTCCCTTCTCCCACCCTTTTATGCTGGTCCTCAAAGGGAAAAAAGGGGGTGACTGTCAACCTTCGAGAGCCCCCTCTTCAATAGGCTGCACCAACTTGATTGCAATCTGAGTTTGCTCTTCAAAGAAATTCAACAGGAATGCCGCCTGATCCTTGCAGTCCTGCAAGAGACACCCATCATGTCAGACAAAGTCAGGCAGAGTACCAGGGGCTGATCACACAGCAGTCTGACCTGAGGCTGGATTTAGCACAGGCCTTTGGCAGATCTTCCACCTTTTGACCAGGAAAAATTCCCAGGGAAACTCTGGAGAGCCAAATACAAGTTCTATTTTATAAGTCTTCAATCAAATACAAGGGGAGGAATATCCTTTTTATAGGTATTACTTTGAAATAAAGAATTATAGCCTTTTATAGCTATTACTTTCCAAAATAATCCTCCTAAAGATGACAAGGCTGCATATATATCCAGTATCAGAAAACACTAAGCATCTCAGTCCTGATGACCATCTTCTCTGTGCAAGCAGAAAAACAAATTGTTCCAGGACCAGCAGAGCTAGGGAAGCCCAAGTTTCTGTGGAGCGGTATCCTGCTTTGCCTCCTACAGCATCCCCACTCCCTCCCACCACCCCTGCAGCACTGCTCCCAAGCCATTACCAGTGTCCTTCCTACACAGCAGGCAGTAAATCACCCAGGAGGCCTGTGCCCTACTCAGCATGGCAGAGGCTTTCATGGGATCCATTTGCCTGACCTAGACCTGACTAGACAACAGGTGAAGGGAGCAAACTGAGGTGAACCTGCTCAGATCATTTTTTTCTTTACAGACTTTTCATGACATTTGACTCAGCACAGGGAAAGCAACACCAGTGTTGCTTTCTCCAGAACCTAAAACCTAAACAGCTGGTGCCTCACCAGTGATTAACTGCTGATGAAATGTGAAAAGGAGCTGTTTATAAACAGCCTCAAGTTAATAACAGATTTTTAAGCTTATTGAATTCCAAGCCTTGATAAGCATTCTGAAATTTGAGATCAATTTGCAGATCACATGTACATAAACATACTAGCAGCCTCAGACCTTAAGATAACAAATACCCGTGAACACTACCACCCTTGGATCATCCTTCACTGGCTGTAAAGCCCTACATTGTTATGCAAAGGCAGAGCATGGGGAACTCTGACAGAAACACTGTGCTTACAACTCCTTGCTACAGGACTAAGGCTGTCAGGGCTAACCAAACACTTCACCCACTGAAACCGCTGCCAGTCAGACAACACTAAGAGCAACTGTGATCCTTGACAGAGAAATTCAGACCAGGGGACTCCAGAAGGTTCAGACCAACTTCTCACTCCCAGCACACTTGGCTCCCAAGTTTCTCCTGTATCACCTTACAGGTGGCAAATCTCATGGCACTCAGAAAGCCATGCAGGCTGATGTCTCAGCTTCCCATGCAAAGAGAGCCCTTTTGCACTATAACCTCTGCAGAGGTCCCCATGCTCCTTTTGGGACTGCAGGAATTGCATTTAGAAGCTCAACTGAGAAATCAGAAATAAGAAACAGTTAACTTCTACTTTTGCTTTTTCAAGCTTCATGACTAGGATGCTAGGATAAGGACAGGTCATCTTTATATCACCACCACCTCCCTGCGTCTCCACTTTAACAGATCCAAAATTAGGTCTTGGGGACGTATCCACAAAACTTCTATCAATTACTTTGTGAATAAAGCTCAACACCCCCCACATGCCAGCTTGGACCTCACTTTACCAGTGCTTCCCATCACCAGCTCGTGCTTGGTTTAGAGCCTCCACCAGCAACACAGCAAAATAAATCCTTGCTTACACTCACCCTCACAACATAGTTGAATCGTCTGGAGTCTAGGATAGCGCTTGAGAAGTCAAGTCTGTTGAAAGCTTCTCCCAAGGTGCAGTAACCATGGCGCTGAGAAGAAAAAGACTGGGTCATGTTTTGGCATATATAAATCCAGACAGCACCAGGGAGACGTGACCCAGGGCAACTCAATTTAGCAGGCTAATGGGTACGAACCATGGAACTAGCTCATTGCTGGAGGAGGCGAGCCTGTCTCCAGTGCAACTGCACTTATTGACGTCACCACTGAGCATAGTCCAACAGAGGTTGTGGTCGTTTCCCAAAAGTGATCCAAGCTCTGTTTATGACCCTTAGATCGCTCCACTCCATCCCTTCAGAATTTATGAGACAGAACAAGCAACACATTCCTAGGGCTCAATATATAGCAAAAGTTCACAGCGAGTGGCTTCTTAGGGCTGCTTCTCTCCATGAGTGCAACTGAACTGTTGTGATGAATTCCAACGGTTCTCCATGTTAGGACTGTACTGGGTGAAAGCCAAGAACTGTATTATGGCTTGGTCTGCAGTGGCTTTTTTTTTTTTTTTTTTTAAACAAAAACAAGGAAGCAAACAAGTCATATTTTAAACACATGTACAGAGCCCTGCACAGCAAGTCCTGGCTCCCGATTAGGGCTTAAAATCATTACTGTGATTCCAACCACAAGCCAAATCTTCCACTTATTTCTAAGAGCCTCTGCTGATTTATAATTGCCTAGGATCTTCCATTGCTTGGAAAAAATAGCATGAAAAGGGAACAAAGATTACCTATGCTAGCACTTACCTCTTTTGTGCTTCCCTTGTGAACATAGATCCACTTCTCTTGGTGGAAATCTGTTTAGACAAAGACATTTTGCTCAGTTAATTCCTTACTTTGCAGAAGGCTGAATCTCTGTTCTGCTCACGCAACGTTATCACTGTCCTTTTAGTGCCACTGAAGTTATTTTGGGTTTACACCACCGCACCTGAAACCAAAACTAGCAACTTGCTGAGCTGCTTTGTTTCCATACTGCTTCAGCTGAGACAGTGGCCCTGAGCCTCAGAAAGGTTTTGTTAGTGATGCAGCTCAAGACTGTAAATGTTTAATCTGTCAGCTGCAGATATACCATAGCACCTCCTCTTCTTTGGTCCCAGACAGCAAGTGTGGCTGACAGCCAGGTTTTGTTGTTATTGATTTTATTAACTATTCATTACCTTGGTTACAGGCTTGGGATTGAATGTCAAAACCGAAGTTGAGCAAAAATGTCATGAGACACCAGGCATGTGGGAGAGCTTTTAGCAATGAGGTCAGGCTCAGAGGAGCATGCTTGTGCTTGTAACTAACCTTCCAAAAAAGAAAAATCTACTTGGGACCAAAAATTTCCATATTTCTAATTTCCCCTCCCTTCCCTCAGAAAGGGGATTTAGCCCCATCCACTCCCCAAAATAACTTCCTTACACCCACCACACACTCAGTTTGTCCTTTCCGTAACAGCAGTTTTATTCTGCTCAATTCTTTTCCACCCCATTCTCACATGGGCTCAGACCCTTGCTTCACTCTGCACTGGCAATTCAACAGCTAGCATGAAAAAGAATCCTCTTCCCATCCTGCAAGACTTTTCCTTAAAGGAGACATTGTGCCCCTGTAGTCTTTTTCCCCCTAAAGATGCAGTGATGTACTTATGCATGGTAACGGGAGCCCAGGGGATGAATCCAGGCACAGGCATACAGCTCCTGCATCAGGCCCTTTTAAACTAGTAGGTCAAGTCAGAATCCAGCCAGGAACTGTCATGGTAACATTTGTTTGTTCACACAGGGTGAACCAAAGGCACAGAGGGGCCAGATTTTGGCATCAGTTTCTGAAATCCTGGGGGATGTACAATGAGCTAATACTAGTGTGGGAATCTTAACTCATTTCCTCTGTGTATGTTTACATTTGTAGCCTTCCTCTCTATTAACTTGGGTACCTATCTTGCAATCAGATCAACGCAGACCTTGCTGTCTCTGTGGGCTCCCACAAGTTGTCCCACAGAGCACCCTCTGAGACCCCAGCTGCTTGCTGTGTATACAGCAAGACTTCAAACCTTCCATTGTTTTGAGCAAGCTCAAACCTTATTTCATTTTTCATGCACTTTGCCCAGAGATAGGATCAAAGCTCACATTCAGGCTTGTAGCCTCCAGTAATATTGATTCATACTCAACATGCATATGGAAGGAAGAATAAATTTAGTCTGTTGAGCACAGGAAATCTTCAGGGGAAAAACTGGAATTGGTTCATTTGAATGTACCATAGGAAAAAATTACCCTCCTTCTGACAAATACAAATGACAAAAGTCTGAACACAACAAGCACAACTCCTCAAAGCAGGGATTACTAACAGGGGCATAAATCTTCACATTAAACTGCATCCAAGTTCTGTACTTAGGTCAAACATGGGCACAAAGCCCTTCAAGATACTCTGGAAGAGTTCTCAAGTGCTGTACAAAAACCCATAGATCTGAAGTGTTTTCCATTCTCCTCCTGCAACAATTTTTTTTTTTTTTTTTTAAAAGCCCAGACATCTTACACTGGATCTTGGCTTTGTTATTCAGCAGATCTTTTTTTCTCTTCTTGGCAGCAACATCATAGTTCAGGCTGTTGAAGAGATTCTCTTTGTTGTGATCTTCCTTTTTACAAAAGCTGTAAGAGATACAAAGCAAAGTTTCTGTTTATTTCTGCAGTCCACTGAACAGTTTCCTGTAAGGAGAGAAAACACAGGTTTTCACTGTAAACTGAAGTTGCCTCCTTGCAAGCTGCTCTAAAAAGGTCTGGATGAAGTTTTAGCATTCAGTAATGTTGTTGCTATATGAGCTTCCAGTGCCTCATTTCTGTGCTAGTTAACATATACATACCGATGGGAACAGAAAACGCAGATAACTTAGCTCTGGGACACTTTTTAACAGCATTCTCATCCTCCCTTTAACTTGTTTGTATGTTTATGGTAACATCATTTCTTCCTACTGTAGGTGGTAGATCCCTCTCAGCCAGCCAGACTTCCATGCAAGGACATTTACACATTGCTGAGGACATGTACATATTCAAATTATTTATTAATAAAAAATAGTCTCTACATCACTAGCTTTCAAGCTTACAGGAAAAGCTCAGCTGATGATCACATTTGGCTGGTGGCTTTCCCAGCTTCACAGACTAGTGACCATATGCACTAACAGCTAGGATCTCTTGTCCAAGATTGTTTGCCTGCTGTATTTGCTGGAGCTCTGCTTTAACTGTATTATGTGAAGTGAGCTATAATCCTCCCCGTTTTTCTTTGAAGGGAATGAAAGACTATTTATAAAGAGGTTGTGTATCAAGATCTTCATGTTCTGCAGACCTCCAAATCAGCAGATCCAAGCAGCAAAATGTGAAACTGAGAAGTCCTGGGCAGCCTCACTGCTGTTGCCCAGATGTCTGCAGGTGGCAAAGGGGAAGGCAGCACCTTCCAGGAGCTTTAGTGATGGCCCTGCACTGGAGCCCCTGGCAGACGGCATGCTGCCAAGAGCAGCAGGGATGCCTCACAGGTGCTGGGGAGAAAACAAGCAATGCATCCAGGAGAACAAAAGAGCGCCTCCCCTCTGCTCTAGCAGCTTGCAAAGGAAGGGGAGACAGCTATCAGCATATCAAAATCAGAGGAATGGTCCCAAGTGTCTCTTTGTATCACTAACAGCTGCTACAGCAGCATTAATCTTGTGATACTCCCGGAGCTCAGGCAGGTGCTGCAGTGTGCTGCTTCTCAAGGTGCTCTGCGAGCTTCCTGTGCAAGAACTGCACGGGTAAGCAGTCTCCTCTGCAAAGACCCTTATGTGGCCAGGCTGCTTCCTTTCTACAGAGCTAGTGTTTACATTGTTTAGCCTCAGAAGAATGACATGAACACCATACACTCACACTTCCTCCAACAGCTGTTCAGCACAGACTCCTGCAGAGGAATGAAGCCTGCAGGACAAGGCTCCTCACTTCCCCCACTACTGAGTGGAATCATCTCACCCAATGCCAACCTAGGCCTGTAGCCAAAAGGAGACAGGAGGTTTGCAGTCTCTTGACACAGCCACACCACCAGCATGCACAGAAATGAAGTGGCAGGCCCTCACCCTGAAGCACTGAGCCTGTGTTTCAGCCCATGAGGGACCTGGTTTCATTTGGGAGGCAGCCTGCTCTAGCAGGCTCCAGGCAGGGTGGCACCTCCATGCTAGAGGTAGAGAAAGCCCTCTCCCAGCCTCAGGACCTGGGTTGAGGCTTTTCACCATGAGTCTTGGCATCTCCTTCCCACTCCCCTGGGCACCACAGCTCTTGTCCTAGGAAGCCACCTCTTCCACAGGCTTCATTGCAACACCTCCAGAAGAGAAGCAGTGAGGCAGATGGGCAATATTCACAGCAACTGCAGCTCCAGGAACCTGACATGTCTACCAGCAGTTAACTGGGCAGTTCCCAGGGTTAGAAGAACCTAAACATCAGCTGCTGATTTCCACCATTAATGTGGCTTAGCTGGAGGGACCAAAACCAGAGAAAGACAGAATACAGTAGTATGGAAGAAGTGTTTTGAGTGGTTCAAGTTTATATTTTATCAAAGTTGCACAAAATCATGACAGGTGTCCAGGTTAATTAACATTCCCAATGATGAGGCAGAATTCAAGCATAAGAGCATGAGACAGACCTGTTTTACATCTTACATGTCAACAGTACACCCTTGACTGTTGACTTCCTTCTGAATGACTCTGTAATCTGAAACCTTCATAACAGCACTGGATGAATTCCAGTATGGGAGGCAGATTATTTCTTGTTTATGTACTGCCAAATTTCCACATACTTCTCCAAGGCATCTTGACAGGCTGAACAGTTGAGCATCAGAACCTGGCAGTTTGAGGATCTTGGTCCAAGAGTGCTGTGTCATCGCCTCACTTTTTAATAGGAAATAGGATGCAAAAAATCCATGCCAAGCTCAATATTCTGAGCTCAGTCA
Source organism: Apteryx mantelli (assembly GCF_036417845.1). Taxonomy (NCBI): domain Eukaryota; kingdom Metazoa; phylum Chordata; class Aves; order Apterygiformes; family Apterygidae; genus Apteryx; species Apteryx mantelli. Next base: position 12,978,498 of record NC_089979.1, on the reverse strand, counting down.
CAACAGCCCGTGCAGACATTCTTCTACTTATTTACAAAACAGATGCTTTGGATTCTAAACTAGATTTTTAAAGCTTGCATAAAGGAGGGCAAGAGATAAAGAGCTACCACCTAAATCTGCCTGCACAGCAAGATCTCATTTGTACAGCTCATAGCAGGTTCCTGTTTGCTCCAAGTCACTTCTGTCACATACATTGCTGTTTCATCTCTCAGCCTGGTTCCAGCCTACCCAAATCTCACTGTGCACAGCTGAAAAGATGTAGCTCTGCAGGAAAAGTTTGGTTTTGACAGGAGCAATCTGGTCAGAGATCATCCATACTGTAATAAAGACTGCCAGCCCATAACTATACAGTACTAGGCAGCTTAACTGCCTTTTTGTTGTTGTTGTTTTGTAGGGTAATCAAGCATCACATAATGTGTGTTATTTATCATCTGGGAAAGATTTATGGCTTTGGATGCACCATATTTCTCCAACTCCAAAACTGTTATGCCTAAGGAAGCGTTTGCTCCTGGAGAAGGAGAGAGGGATACCACAGAAGTTTCCTAGTGAAGGTGGCAGTGGGCCAGAAGACTTTCAGTGACACTCCTTAAGGTCACATTCCTGAGGCAGTGGGGCAGCAATTGTTTTGACATTTTCTTCAATACAAGCAGGATCAGGAATAAAAGGTCACCACTGCCCAGCCTATTTCTGAATTACAGCATGTCACTAACCAATCACCCCCTTCGCAGCCTTGCATTACATAGAGCTTTGCAGCTCTATTTTTGTAGGAAACTCTTGGTTACAGCTAGAGCAGCACAGCCCACAGTACCCACACACACTCGCAAGCTGAGCTCTGCAGCAGCACGTACAGGCACCGGGAGCCGTACAGGTAAAGCAGGAGATTTACCCCCAATACGCTTAACAGCCCTGGATGCCCTGCTAATCCCCCACCCCCATAATCAAGGGAAGTCAAGTTGTGGTTATGGACTTATTTACTGGAATATAGATGCCAGCTGATGACTCATAGGTGATTTACAGCACAGCACCATGTGATTCAGTAGGTTGCACAGTTGCGGCAGGGTTTTGAGAACTACATTTTGAGAGGTGAAATTTCAGCACTTGGGGGCTTGCTGGGTCAGTGGATGCCTTCCTTCCAAACGCAGCCCTGCTCCGAGCAGGCACAGTCACCCACAACAGGCACAGGATTATATCTGGCCTCAGATGAGGTGCCTTAAACCTGTGACCACACGGCTTAGCAGCTGAAGGGAAGGATCTGGGATTGCCATGCAACACGAGCCCTATATCCTTCCCAGGCGACCTTGGGAGCAACACCGACCCGCGCTTATGCAGCTAGCGGAGGACCTCGGAGAGGACAGATGCCACACAAGGGACAACCTTTCCAGAGTACATACACCAGATGTTTTGTTGCCCCACTACCCTACTGCTTCATGGGGTAAACTATAGCAAGGGGGTTAACATCACCTCCTGGACAGACCGCAACAGGCTGTAAACTTCAGAGAACAAGGACAAAAAAGGCACCAGCCAGTTACGAAGGAGCACAGGAGGCGAGATCCTGCTCCACAAAACTCAGAATATGCCTTTTTATTTTGTAGCTTATACATCAAGCCAAGAGCAAGGCCACTAAACATCTCCGTAAGCAGCAGCTTTCCATAAACAAAAGCAGATCTGTTTAGTGGCCCACAGTCGAGGACGCGCCAGGGCAATGGAGTACCCGACCCTGCCATAACACGTCTACGCCAGCTACGCTCACGAAAACAAGCAGCCCCCGCGCACGCCGTCTCCGCGGCGGGCGCTCTCCCAAGGGCGCCGAGGCAGCCGCGACGCCGGCGGGGCCGCAGCCGCCGCGGGCCGAGCCGGGGGCGCCGCCGCCGCTCGCCGGGGGGGGGGGGGGCGGGTTTAAGAGCACCCACCACACCAGGGCGGTCACGCCCGCAGACCCCCCCCCCCCCCGTTCCTGCTGCTTCCCGCTGGCCACGCCGACCCGCCCGCCCCCGGCGGGGCGCAGCGTCCATCTTAGGGCACCCCCGGCCCCGCGCCATAATGGCAGCGCGGGCGCCCCGCAGCACGGAGCCCCCCGGCGGCGGCGCGCGCCGCCCCCCACCGCGTCGCCGAGCAGCGGGGACCGGGGGGACGGGATGGCGGCGGCTACCTGCTGATATCGCCCACGTAGCCGCCGCTCTTCTCGTCGAGGAAGCGCGTCCAGCCGTCGGCTGTCTTCACCCAGCTCTGCCCGGGGGAGCGCCAGTCCTGCCCCAGGAACGGCATGGCGGCGAGGCGCGACGGAGCGGAGCGCGGCGGTGCGCAGCCGGTGCGGATCGGGTCGGGCCAAAGCGCCGCAGCGGGGCTATGGGCGCTGCGCCGCGCCGCGCTATTTATGCGGCGGCGCCGCGCCGTGTTGCCGGAAGCGCGGCGCTGGCCCGGCCCCCGCCGCCGCCGCCGCACGTGGCGGTGTTTACGGGCGCCGCCCCGCGGGCGCCCGCCCTCGAGGAACAGCGCGGGGCGGGAGCGGGGCCCGGGGGCGCGGCGAGGGCGGCGGGGCTGCGCGCCGAGCGCGGCTGGGGGCGGCCGCGGCCCCGCGGTGCTCCGCGCCCCGGTAACCCGCCCCCGTGCGCAGCCCCACGGCGGCGGCGGCAGCTGTGTTTGCAAATAACAATAATAAGTTACGTATACGCGTAGCTTGTATATATTATACACACACACAGATAAGTGTGCGGGTACACGCGTATGTATATATGTCTATGTATATATGCAGATACATGCATGCAAACATGCATGCATCTATATATATATATATAAAAGCACATATAAATATATAGTTACATATAAATAGCACGTTTTTCCTATAGAAAGATTTATATATATGAACAATTCTACATGAAAATGTAATTATATAAAAGCAACTGTGTATAAAGTTATTTTCTATATAAAATTTAATATTCTATGTTAGTATTAATTGATAAATATTAATATAAACCACACACCTATATATATACATAACACAAATATGCATATAAAAATGTATGCATATTCATACATGCATTTTATACATCAACATGTTTCACATATTTATATATAATGAATTTATATTTTGTTTATAAAACATGTGAATAATAAATGCATATGAATATATGTGTGTTTATATATGTGTGTTTATATAGAGAATATTTTATGTAGAATGTTTTATATATTTTATATGTGTCTATAATATTTTGTTTTATATATGTATTATATATAGAATGTTATGTGTAGAATGTTTTATATATGTAAAATGTTTCCTGTGTCTGTAATATTTTGTATGTCTGTTTTATATGTGTGCATAATGCTTTGCCTGTAATGTTTCATATATGCCTGCTTTTATATTCATAATGTTTTTATTATATAGCTTGTTTTATATATAATACATTTTATATATAGTATTATTTATATATGTATTGTTTGATATATATATAAGTATATATGGTAAGTATATGCAAAAACAGTATTATATATGAAAAATATATGTATATATAAATGTAGCTTATTGGGTATAATGCAGTGGCCCATGTTAGTGAAAGTGTTATATATTCACCATTAAAAAAAAAGAAGCCCTCGAACCGCGGGGCCCTGTGGCCCCCAGAGCTGGGCAGGAGCCAGGGGGCACCGGGACACGCGGCACAGGGGCGAGGGAGCAGCTGCCTGCTGCCACGCTCACTAGCAAAGGTGTTACGTATTCACCCTTAAAAACCCCCTACTAAAACACCAAAAAAAAAAAAGCATTTAGGCTGGAGGCATGGAGCCAACTGTCCTTACACCAGCCCCGAGCTTCTCAGGTGATTTAAGCACCCCGGCTCTGATGGGAATGTGGCGGAGAGGTTGCGCTCCGGCTGCGAGCAGGGCCTGGGGGGCGATCAACTCCGCAGCGATTTGCGGGTCACCTTAGGGCACCGTCAGCTCCCAGCAGCGATCCGGCGCCGGGCTCGCCAGGCGTGCCGGGCCCAGGCTGCCCAAAACACGTGCGCCCTCCTGATGGGATCATCTGGCACCTCTGAAACACGGGTCGGGTTTGGGCTATAAGAAAGGGAGACAGAAATTAGTGCTAGAGACTGCCCAGACATGCGGATTAGTTTATTCTGTCTCTTTTAAAGGATGTCGTGGTCTGGGGCGATAACCGCAAGCGTGGGCAAACCCTTGTGAGTGGAAAGGAAGCAGTCAGCTAGCGGCTTGCGTTGGCTGAGCTGCCGGCGGGCTGCAGCTGGTTTAAAACGCCGTGTTGGCACATAAACCAGCTATCGCTGTTGATTTGAATGGACGGGGGACACGTTAAAGCCTTTGGAGATTGTAATACCATGTGGCGGGAGAGCTGCAGCCATCGGTGGCAGAGCGAGAGTTGTGCCAGTGCGTGGGAACAGATTGGACCAGGGCTCAAATTTTTACAATTGGAAAAATGAAAACAATAAAAAAGAGGCTACCCGTGTGTACTCACATGTAGGTGTGCAACCAGGCTCGGCGGCTTAGCAGCGCTGGATGCGCGCCCTTTGCCAAGTTACCAGCCACAGGCACTGACATTTCGGAAGCAGCAGCAGCACGGAGAGAAATCAGAGCTGCCTGCTCCAAAGCACGGGCCCTTTCCCCAGGACCAAAATAAACCTGTTGGCGGCTCAGCTGCTCTGCTGCCAGCCGGCCCAGGGCAATGGCGAAGATCTGCCGGGAGCAGGTCAGGGAGCAGCTGCTTGCACAAGGGTTACTCCTCGGGTTGAGCTCCCACGCAGCAGGTTTGGCAGGATGGGAGCCCCGCTGTATATCTGTTCTTAATATCTGGAGATGCCTTTGATCAACAGGTAACACAGAGGCTGCGGTTCTGCCCTGCAGGACATCAGTGTGCAGGGGTTAATAAAGCAGGAAAAAAACACCCATGCAAATGCCATGGAAGGTGCAGAGGTTTGCAAATGAGCCCCCGTGGAGGCCTTCATTTTGCCCAAAGCTCGTACATCTGCAACTGATTGTGGCTCCATGTTTACAGAGCTGCGAATCAGCAGCAGAGGGATTAAAACCGGTGTGTTTAGCTTCGAAAGGAGAGCTTCCTCCTCCTTCACTAGTGCAGCGACTCTTCTAGGGGCCTTTTTGCAGCTGATCTTTCACAGCTGGGGTTATTGGCTGTGCAGAAACTTGATTGCACGCAGTATGCCCAGGGTGTTTTGTGTGTATGCACATGCCTATTGCAAAGACATCAAAATAGCCTCTAATGCCTTCTCCTAGAGATCATGCACATAAAACCCACTGAACTGTGAACCACTCATGGTTATACCGATTATATTGTTCATTACACTTGCATCTGCAACACATATCTGCACAGTGCTGTTTATAAAATGGCTCATGTTATGGGGTGAATCATGGTGTAATTGGACTATGATAAGAATCTGCAGCCAGCAGTGATGCTGCAAGAGTGAGAAGCAGCACATGACTACCTGGTAATGGAGAAAATGATGTGTCACCTGAATGCAAATACTGGCAGCATTGCTTCTTTACCACCTGGTGAGAAGGTTATTTGCACCATATGTTCCAGGTGGAGTGCAAAGGACTGGGTTTTTTTAGTCAAACTGAGAAGATCAGAGGAGCTGGTTTTCTGTTACAGAGGAATCAGGTGGCTCCATGCCCCTGCTGTGGTGAGCGAGTGTACGTGGGGACACTCTGCACGCTGCCCCTTCGCTTCGACATTGGCCCTGCTGGGGCTGTCCGGCTCCTCATGTGCAGGGGGGGCAGATGGGTGAGGATCACCAAGGTGGGACAAGCCATACAAATTTTACCTAAGGAGACACATGAACTGGGCAGGCTGGAGCCAGAGAGAATAAGCTGCAGTGTAGTTTCTGAGTCAAGAGCTGAATTTCTGGGACAAGTTGGGTGCAGATTCTCGAACAACATCGCCGAGTGGCCACAGCATGCAGCGCAGAGCTAGCGTGCAGCTGAAGATAGCACAATACCTAAGGGAACGGTGCAGCCATCCTGCACAGGGGTTGGTAGAGACTTTATTCCAGTGGCGTGTCAGCTTTGACCTGTCTATGTATGTAGTCAGAGGAAGCAGATATTGTAGTGCAAAACTAACCCTGCAAATCAACTCGGATAGTGAAAATCAGGGCTGAGGCTGCATGTGAAACATGTTAGGTCAGGACAGAGTATAGCAAAAATCCACAGCATTGCTTTAAGGAAATGCAATTGGCACTTGACTGCTGGTCATGACTCATTCAAGTTCCCACAGGTAAGTGGACTTACAGAGGATTATTTATGTGGTAATTATATCATGAATGTGTGAATTAAAGGATGCCCTTCCAGTGTGAGAATAAAGTGAGGAACACCTGCCTTCTTTTGGAGCAAACTCTGGGCAAGAAGCCCCCTTGTGATTGTAAGTGCTGACCCCCCACACCTGGAAGAGCTGGGATTTCATAGCCTGCAGGTGTGGGTTTGGCCTGCGTTATGCGATCCTGGCTCTGCCACGAGTTCAGACAGTCGCAGACATGTTTGCATGCTCCAAGGGGGAGAGGTGAGGAATTGTGTCTGGCTGCTTTGGTCTCTGCACAACTGGTGGCTCTGGGCTGTGATCTCAGACCTCAGGAGCAAACGTGCTGTTCCTTGCCTGAAAAATGATTCACCTGCCAGATCCTGATGGGCATCTCCAGAGCGACATCTCCAGGTCTCGGTCCTCCCCCGGTTGGGTACGCGAGTGGCTGAGTCAGCTGACGATGGTGGGGAGTTGCTCATGGGGAAGTCCATCCCTCCTCATGCCAGTGAGGAAGGGCTCCTGCCGGGCACAGCCGGGTGAGGATGAGGAAGGACACCTAACTTCTGTAATGGCCTTTGGTGCTGAGTCACGGTGTGACTTGTGCTTTATTTTGCCACACTTCTGTTTCCTGAAACAACCTACGCACTGAGCAGAGTGAACGCCCGGTGCGCGTTGAGCTGGCCGACTCGTGAGGGACAGGGCTGCTTCATGCCCTTGGTGGCAGCTGGTTCTCCCCCGTGAGCTGGGGCTTGCCGCCTTGCTGCGGCTCAAGCCAGCGCCGCTGGCGTTGCCCTCTACCCGAGGGCCGAGCCGAGCCTCGGCAGCTCTGTAAATCCCCCTCCCCGCAGGAGGGACGAGGAGGAAACAGCCTCCGTGGGCCCGGCCGAACGCTGGCCTGGGGCTCCCTGCTCCTCCTGCCCGTGCTCTTGGAGGTGCCCCAAAGAACATCGTTTCTTTAGCAAATGAAGAAGTTGTTTTCCCCTGGATGAGGCCCTCGTTTGGCCCTGGCTGGTCCCAGACTCCTGTGTCCCTGCCCAGCAGCCTCGCAGTGACTACGTGTGTGGGGGGGGGCCCTCTGTATGCGTGGCACGAAATCCCTTGGGGACCCCTCCTGAGGGGGCACGTTGCACAAAGCCGATGGCACGACATCCCTCGGGGCTGCTGGCTGCGGAAGCCGGTTTGCCGGCGGGCAGCGCGGCGCTCTCCTCGCCTTCGGGGAGTTAGCTGGTGCGAGACCCCGCGCTCCGCAAGCAGGAAGAGTCGATGAGTTGGTGAGGGCCTGCTGAAGGGGCAGTGGGGTCGCGGTGGCGACGCGGTCACTGGCGTTGCTGCCCCGTGACCGTGAGGCCGCAGGCACCCATCGCGGATGGGGCCGGGCTCCGATGAGCTCCGCCACTCGCCTCCGGGAGCCGGTTTCAGCGGGGGATGCGCCCGCAGAGCCACTGGGCCTGTCCTCGGTCAGCTCGCTCTGGGCTCTGCTGGGACGAGCCCGCCGCATTGCGAACGCGGAAAGGCGAAGGGAGCCAGCTCTCAGCAAGATTTGGGTGCCGAGCGTCTCCTTGGAAGTGCACGTCTAAGATTTTAAGCGTTTGAACGGAGTCATGGTCGCTGATTTGGGGCACGAGGGCTGTTCATGTAAATCGCTAGCAGAGACGTGAGCAAGAGCCTGGGCCCACGGGTGGTTTGGTCTCACGGTGGCTGACGACCTTGGGCAAGTCGCTCGATGTCCCCGGGAGCAGCCTGTTCTGCAGCGGAAAGCAGCAGCTCTCTGGAAACTGGAGAGAGAGGGAAATTAGAGCTTCCTGGGTAAATACCTGCAAGCGGGTTTGGTGCGGAAACTCCAAATTAAAAAACATTTAGGCAGAATGAAAATGCCGCCTTTGACTTACCTCAGTTAAAAGAAACCTATCCCTGAATGCGGGGTGACGCGGTTAGGACAGGTGATACTGCAGAGAAAGCCACAGTAGTACTGGCAGTTCCCCGTGCACGAAAGACGAACAGCAGGGTGTTGTCTGCAAGCCAACTTCCATGTCCGTCGCACCCGATGGGCCTGCGTTCCCTTCCTCCCTGCGCTACAGGTAGCTTTAAAGGAGAAAACAGGCTGGCCGCGAAGTAATAGTGTCAGCAGATGGACTGAGAAGAGAGGTGCAGCCCTACGGGGGACGTAGGCCTTGTGGAAGGAATTAGATACATACCCAGGAATTATTTCTTGCTTGTAGTAAATTGTGCGCATGGTAGCTGTCAGCAGGCTGAGGGATTTGATTTCACAGAAAACACAAATTTTCCATGTCAAAGGGTGTCCCCGGCTCCCCCGCTGGGTTAAGCACAGGATTTTGGAGCCAGGAGTTGTTAGTGCTGTGCATTTCCACCGTGCGCTTCTGAGATCAGAAGTGCAGAGCTATGGCGGCAAATGCCCAGTAGTGCCTGAACTGCGCCTCAGTGACAATCCTGCAGGCAGCTTGGTAGGAGGGAAAAGCACCAAATCAACAGCCTGATCAGCTCTGGGCCTTCTCCGAGCTCCACGGTAGCGTGCACTGCTCCGCGGGCGCTGAAGAGGGCAAAAGGCATGTAAATGCGCTGAGCTCAAAGGGTGCCGCAGCTCTCGGCACCTGTGAAAATCAAGTCAGCAGTGGGGTTTATTTGGCCTGCCTTTGTAGTGTAGGTCATAGCTGACTTCCGAGGAAAATCAGTGAGCTCCTGTAATTACCCCGGAGACTTCACATTACTGGCCATGCCCTTGATCTCTTACATCCTTCTTGTGGCACATTACAGCTGTGGTTATAATGGGTCTTAACTTGGTTATTGGTACTGCGATGTTTTCTGTGGCTTTTGGGGTAGATGTTTGCTGACCCCTTGTGCAATAAGCATTGCCATGCGGTTGCCTACAGTCTCAGGGGACCCCACATGGTGACCCAAATTCTCCTTTTTTGCCCGCTGCTCTTCTCTGGAGCTGGGTGGGAGGTGGTTAGTGCCAGGTGCTCACATTTGCAGCCTCCTTGTGCCTTCATCTTCCTGTCCCCAAAAGGGAGTTTGGGTCTTCAGAGATGGGAGGATGGTGCTGTTCAAGGACAAAGCCTGCTTCAGAGGATGGATGACCTGTTATAGTCCCTGAAAGGAAAGGTAGGAACACAGATGGAGGGAACAGAGTGTGAAATTTCCACCCTTATGTCTCCTCAGCAGCCTGAAGAAAGCAGCTGTTTCCATTGCGTGAAGAGCCATTCCCTGGCAGGGCAGTTTCCGAAGGTGAGAGATGGCCCCAGGGAAGGTCTGGGAAGGTGCCCAGAGGGTTATGGCCCTGTCTATCAAGCAGGCTGCCCTCTCTGGGCCGTGGGTCAGCAGGACGGGGGAGGAAATCTGAAGGTAATCCCTTACTGCTGGACCACACATCTACCCCTCTCACAGTCTCTGAAAGGAATGGTCATTTTTCTTGCTGGTGTTAAGTAAATGTGGATTTCACAGTCATGCTATAAAAATCATTGCAGGGTAGCAGCCTGAGAAGTCGTTCCTGACTGGATTTGACTGTGCCCCTCAATTTGACCATGTCCCTCTTGTTTATCATGAATTTTTTAGAATGAAAGTTAACCTATAACCACCTTTTTTTATAGGACAGCTCATTTTTATGTTTGTGAGGAAGCCCTGTCTTGCATCAGCTGTTTTAGATGAAAACCAAGGCTTTGGCTTCTTGACTGGAATAAAAAAACCCACAAGTGTTTCTTGAGATGTTTGCCTCAATGTCTGTGGCAAGTTCCAGCCTGGGTCACTAGATATTTTGCTTACCTAAAAATGACCCTGGCAGCGTCAGCGGGATACAGTAAACATCATTTCCTTCCTGGAAGGGCTGTACAAAGCTGCTGCGTGTGGCTCTGAAACCGAGGCTGGCTGGGTCTTGCTGATGGCCAGCACTGAGTGCAGCCAGTGAATCAGGTTGCAGAAGGCCACAGGATGATAAACACTGTACAAAATCCCACAAACGGAGGATCTTCGTTATTAGAGAGTTCCGATTCTCACTGTTGGTAGGATACACAACTTTTCCCAAACACAACCAGTCAAGCTGCATTCCTGCAGCACACATTCCTTGCCTGCGTAGCTCACCCAGAGTGTGACCAGGAATAGCACTGAGGCTTCCCATGGAGTCACTCCCAAATACATCTCTAATTGAACAGGGCCACCTGGCCTGCATGGTTGAGCTCGGACCAGGAGAGAAGAAGAATTGTAATTACCGGTGGTCTTGCCATTTTGTAGCCATCATCATCTATTCTTTATCCCTTGCATCTAAGACTTATAAACATCACTACTTTTTCAGCTTCATTTTCTGTTTCTTGAGCATGCTGGCAATTACGGGGTGTCTGACAAACTCTGTACATGTCCCACTGCCCTCTGTTGGGCTATGCATTGGGCCAGTGTGAGTGCCTGGTGAGCAGGAACACCAACAGAGCAGCCTTCTTGAGTTAATACAGTTAACGCCTATTTTTATGCAGCTGGAGGTACTAGTTTCTGTCTCTAAAACTGCATAGCTGAGATTCAGCTGGCCACTTGTAGCCCAAAGAATGCTTTTCTGGAAGGGCTACTGGCAGCTTTCTGACCTTTATCATAAGTCTTGTGACAGCTGGCTTTTTTTTTTTCCTGAAAGCCCCAGTTTCTGGAGCATAATTTCAGGGTGAGAAGCTCAGCTTTCAGTTTAAACCCAGAATGCACATTTGCAGCCCTTACAGTTGTACAGAAAAGCTGCAAGGTGTGTTCTGGGTGTGCTCCAGTGGCTCAAAAGGCAAATGCAAAATACCCTGTGCTTCAGTTCAAAAGACAACCAAAAAAAAAGAAGAAAAAGATTTTTAAGAATAAGCTGTGGGTTTTGAGTACTTGGCACTGGCAATCCTAAGGAAAGATGCCAATGTGATGGGCCTTTGTGTTATGGAGAAACTACCCATAATTTTGAGATACAGGATTGCAGAGATTTAAGTGTCCTGGAATAGGTGGCAAATTCTTCCTTTAACTTCTTGGAAGTCCTGAGAAGTGCACAGCTTTAGTGGTGAGCTGAGCAGGGCACCTTTCATCCCCAGGACTTTTCACAGGAGTGGGTAGGATGCATGACACCAGTCTGGTTCCTCTCCTTTGCCTTGCCTATCACTCCCCACAGGCAACCTTAATGCTAGCACTCTTAGTCTAAATGCACATAAGATATTTTTATAAACCTTATCCTTTTTTTTTTGTGTGTGTGTGTGTGAAATACAGTTCTGTCAAAACTGAAGTCTTTCATCTCCTTTTCTTCCAGCATATATGAGACCCTGAGACAGCTTGATGGCTACAGTGATCATATGGGAATCTTCTGATGAAGGTCTGATGAGGTCCAGTTTTCAGCAGGAACTCGGTTCTCTATCTCCCAGGTGATTGTCTCCTTTGCTCTCTCCTGCTGGCAGGTATGACCAGATGGTCACTGGGCTGGAGACTTACTTTATGGGCCAGGGAGAAGACTTTGGTTCGAATCTTGGGTAGAGCTTGAAAGGAAATTTGGATCTCTTTGTCTAAATGAGTGCCCTACTCTCCCACCCAATTTCTGCCCCTCCTTGGCCCCTAACCTCCAGCGAAGGGTAAGACTGTGCAATGTCACAGCCTTGAAGAGCTGCATGAAAGAATGTTGTTTTCTGATCAACTCTATTGCTGAAGACCACTATACTCTTGAGCCTTTCCCTTCCAGTAGGTAACTGAAGACATATCCTAGGGGCTTTGGTTTCATCTCTGTCAGGCTTGGTCTTGCTCCAGTACAGGTGCAGACCATGTGGCTTAGCAACCACAGTTTTTAATTCAGCCTTTTTGTCCTTCCCTTGGCTGTGTGCAGACATAGTAACAGTGGTCAATCCTTTCTTTCAACTTTCTCCTTGCTGCCTTGTGATGTTTACATGGTGTGTACTATTCTACAAGCTTCAGATAAACAGAAATAAAAATCAGTGGTGTTTTTCTTTAGGCGAGTAACCCCTGGAGTCAATAGACATTCACTAGTTGTAACCTTTAACCTTCTCACTGAGAAGTGACCGTATACAGGAAGCAAATATACTATTGACTCAGGGTTTTCACATGAAAGCATATGAAAGCACTAACAAACTGAATGCAACACAAGAATGAAGCAATAAAGCATCTGGACTGTCTTGGCCGGGAATAGAGCAGAGCATGCTTGATTTTTCCAGGAAGCTAGTGAATTTGCAGAGGAAGTGCCAAGGAGTCACAGCGGCATCACTGATGCTGCAGGGAGGGGAGTGAAGGGATATATACTGTGCTAAAATGGTGATGGGCAGCTACTACATCTTTAGGATCTTGCAGTCTTTCTCTTGTCAATGGGAGTCCCACACCTAGAAGATGCTGAAAAAAAGGTGGTAGCCCAGAGATAGCCCAGGAGTGACACTTTTCCATCAGTCCAGAGCTGATATCTGCAAGGAAAGGGCACAGCACTGGTACCTGATACAGGGGAAATGAACTCAGAGTGAGTTTACATCCATTTTTATTTGGCTGTATTTTCCTCTCTTCCTAATTTTATTTGGGAAAGATGCAATCTTCTCCCTGTCAAACAGAATTTTAAAATATGTTTTAGAATAGAATTTAAAAATATATTTTAACATATGTTTAGAACTGAGTAGGAGAAAATACAAATTGCTGCTTTGAGGGTCTTCCTATTCAAAAGCCAAGCCCTTTCTCTTAATCAGGGCTAATACTGCAATTACACAGCCTTGTGCTGAGTTGTTCATCTCAACATTTGGCTGATCAACAGGAGCATTTTTTTTTGGAGAGTATCACAGGTTCCTTTCCCAAACGTTGAGGTACAAGCTGTGACAATTCTTCAGAGTCACAAAAAAGCCCCTTTGTACTTTGGTATGGGTTCAGCTGTTTGGATGTGATGGAAAAATAATTCATTCCTGCAATAGTAAAGTTGAGATATGGAGCTGCAGAACTCCGAGTAACTCAGCAAACCCAGTGGGATCATAATTCAGGAGAAACCCAAGCAGGCTGCCTGTATGGCTCGAACATATTTTCTTTTGGCAAGAGCTGGTGTGGATTAACAGTCTCTGAGCTCTGTAGAAGCAGTTAGGTGCTCTACCCAGCCGCTGCAAATCAATCCTAAAGGGAAAAAGAATTACCTGTCATCCTTCTTTGGCATATGATGAGACGTGAGCTGCTGCATTACAATTATGGGCCAGTTCAGGAGACAGCTCTGTCCCTGTGATACAAAATGCATCACCTGGCCCAAGAACCTGTCTTCAGGTTTTTGGCAGCCAAGAGTCACGGTCGCCTGGGTTTGCCAAGTGCCTGTGCCTGCGTGGAGCAACTCTGTGGCTACACACTCAGCTGGAAGGTGATGCAGTCTATCTTCACGCTCTTCAAACTAGGTCAATTTGCCTTGCGTTTCCCTGGAGTCAAGAGCATGTTTGGAGACAGTTACTGTGGCTCAGCTCTCAGGCAGGAAATTGTTAAACTTCAGTAATTGACTGCAGGAATGAGTCTGTCAGTGAGTCTAAGCCTTTAGATTGCAGGTCCCTGGGAGTAGGAGTTGTTTTTATCAGAGATAAAATCCCTGATGTGATTTCCCACCCATATTGCATCCAAAAATTGAGTCATCCTGTGTTGGCATTTCATTTTAAGGTTTGCCCACTCTGGTCTATCAGAAGTTTGCCCAGGACGGGTGGGGCACAGTAGCCGTATTGATCTAAGCATGCAAAACAAACTCCTCTTCTGCTGTCAGAAAAGCTAATTTGGCCTTTGCAGCTGTTGTTGGTGACTTTTGCGTTAGTATTAGTGGAGCAGGTTTCATTCTTAACTATGCAAGACATGTCCCTAAGGCAAACTCCAGCTTGAAACACAACAGTGGTTTGAATGAGGCTTTTTGCTGAAGACTACAATGGACCAGTAGTCCCATTTTTCCAGCTCTGCTGTCCAGAGGCAAATCTGGTGGCCAATCCAGGAGATGCTGTGCTATTTATTGTTATATACTGTTATATATTGTTGTATTATGTATGTATATATTGCAATATATTGTTATATTGGTATATACTATAGTATATAGTGTTGAACACTGCAGAATATGCTGACTTTTAAAGTGTGACCCCTGTGCAGTCATCAATTAGAACACAAGGAAGGAAAATGCTTCTGGATCCAGGTTTTGCGATCATCTATTCCACTGAACATGAAGCTAGTGCCAAAACTTATAGTAGTCTTATAGTATTCATATTTCTGCTGAACCTCCAACAAGTACTGCAGCAAAATTAATTCCAGATAATATAACTGAGGTTAACTTTATAGAGGAAAAACTTGGAAAGTATATTTGGAGGGGCATATGTGTCTGCCTGACTGTGTGTATGTGTATCTATATCTCTATATATCTATACCATTATAGGAAGGACACCAGCGTTAGTGTGGGAGGATAATGTCACACACATAGGGCCCAACTGAGTGCTCATCATATGTTTGTGGAAAATAATTATGTCTAGGGTAGTGTGTGCAGCATGTGAGAATTATGAAATGACAGTTGATGGAAAAGCTCTGCTATTAAGAATACAAAAATACATCATAATATAACTACTTGCTTTCAACTGCCTGAACCCAAATTTTTCCTCCTGTTTCCAGAAACTGCAGCTTACCTTGTATAAAACTGTTATTATTTAGCCTGTGCAAAAACAGGCTTTGTCATCATATTTTAGTCTAACTCCAGCTAAATTAGATCAGTGTAACAGTGTACACAATATACAACCCTGGAAGCCAGAATGTAAAGTTTTCACTTTTCCAATAAAACTAATTTCACAATATTTCTGGAATGAGCCTTCCTGCTGTCTTTTGAATAGACCAGTAGTATCATTTATCTCTGTTCAAGAAAGAGAACAAGTCTGGAAAGCACTTTGCATTTGAGTTGGAGGGTGCAAGAAAAGGTAAATTTAACTTAAAATCTTCAGACCCAAGATCAGCCACAAAAGTTCAGTATTGCCAAAATCAGAAGCCACCTTATCTTCTGATGTGGTTTCTCTGTAACTGAGAGCTTGCAGGAATGACTCATCCCAGGAGAACAGTTGATCCCATAAAGTTCCCACCCTTCCTGAGGCTGGGATTTGTGTGAGATTACATTCAAATCTTTTTCTCAAGAAGAGTCATCTGGGGATACCAAAACCACTCAACTCCCTTATCCTGATGGACCTTCCAAGCTAGGCCCCATCGCAGATACTCAGCCTTATCTAGACATAAACAGAAGTGCTCAGTGCATCTCTGGGCCATGTTCTTCATGTGGTCAGACTGTATGATGATCAGCTGCTTTAGCAGCGGAAGGTGGTGCAAAAATGCAATTGCTGAGAGGTTTGGCTTAGAAAGGGGACGAAATGCATAGCACAGATGGATGTGATTCGTAGAGAGAAGAGCTTCAGTCACTCCCCCCTCGATCCTCCTTCTCTGGAAGTGTGGGATCTGCGGGTATATGGATCTCAAACTCTTCCCAAGGGGCATGGGGTAAGGAATTCAGGATTCAGATGCCATCAGTTATGCCAAGGATTTGTGTGCCATTACGCACCGTCAGAATGACCACAGTTCTCTCTAGAAGGAGGGACACATTTTCCCTCCCCTGGGACTTGCAGTACGGAGAACAGAGCATTAATGCATTGATCTGACTAAGCTGACATAATAGGCTTCAAATAAATACAACTGAGGCAGATGGTAGTTGCAGTAATGTGGGCTTAATGGTGAAAACACAGATCACCACAGGTATACCCCCAGCTGAGAAGTGAAGGCATTGTCTCTTCCTTTGCTCCTTGTCACATAGGAGAGCCCATTTTATAATTTATAATTAGAGCTTGATGGGCACTGCAGACCAGAACCAACAGATGAAATGAAATCTGATAGTCCCCGTTATTTAAAATAATATTCCAAAAATATCTCCCTGTTCCCCAGGCCTGAATAGCACAAAGGGCAGAAGAGGACATGGCCTCCCAAATTCTGAATCTATCTCTTTCTCCCCCAGCTGTAGCCCAGTCATTTTCTGATTGTCTGTATGACTTACAAATATTCCTGTCTTTAAAAAAAGAAAGGCGGGGGGAAAAAAGACGTCCTCTATTGGCAGGCAAAAGAGCTAGCTGCAGTGTTTCCAGCAGGAAAATGTTTAATTCAACTTTATGGCATTTTTTCATGGAGTGTCTGCTTTCTAGGGAAACTTGGATTTAGAAACTTTAGGGTTTGTCACTTTGTTGATATTACCTCAGTGTACCCCCCAGGCAGTATTTTGGTTGCTTTTCTTTTTTGTTCTTTTCTATGGACTGCTCTTCTTGGCCACAAGGTCTTCTGTGATGCACTGGCATCAAGGACGCTCATAAAACAGTTTTCCTTCTCCAAGAGGAGAGACTATAACACTCCTTGGGGGTTTTGGTCTTTACCAGGGAAATGGTCCGAAGACTAATTGGGAGCATAAAGTGCATTAACTACTGGTTTCACAAGGTTTCATATGTGCACAAAAAAGTCATCACTGGAATTATGCCCCCTTCACATGTAAACCTAATTTTCTGCCCAGGTGCATGCATGGTTTTAATGTACTTTACCATGTACATTCTATCAATCAGCAGCATCCAGTCTGTTAGCAAGGTATGTTTTTTCCCCTGGAAAAATGCCTTAAGCAACATACAGATGAGATGAAGGGTCATGGCTGGAACAAACTAATCTGATGTAAAGGATGTAAACCAAAATATAACCAGGCCTGCACATAAAAATTTTAAGTGGTGCAACATTACTCCTGTAGTTAAACTGATACAATGTCAGACTGAGCATCGATCTGGTTTGCTGGAGTAGAGAGAAGGATAGAACTCTAGTTGGCAGATATCAGAGTTTTGATCCAGGATTTATTTCTTGGTTTCCTGGGACCAAAGTAGAGCCCTGAATGCAGGAGCTCGCCCAGTAACTGCTTGATTCCCTCTGCTGCGAAGGGATAAAGGACATCACTTTTACCAGTGAACCAGATGGACATCTCTTCTCGGAAAACACTACTGTAAACTTTAGAGGCATTGTGTTTTGTAGACTTTCTACTTCCTGCCATGTTGGACAAAAATAGTCTATCAATAATAATAAGGTAATTGACTGTAATTTAGCGTGTTAAGCAATCCAGCCTCAAAAGTCATCAGACAATACATGGGAGAATTTATCCCCTAGTACAGGCAATCACAGCATGTGATTTAGTCATGCAGTTAGTACTAGAGCTGCCCCCCTCTTGAACAAGCTGCAATATTATCCCAAGCGCACAAATAGCATGGATCTATGGGGACCAATATCTGAAGTGTGAAAGAATCCTAGTGGTCCTCCATTAAATGTTCCAGCGAATTTTTTTTTCCAGCTAAAATGCCCTGCAGATCTAATGGTAGCATTTGGCTCTCAAAGCTAGATGGCTTCAACTGTAGCAAAAGCAATATCCCAAAATAGAAAGAAAAACGAGAAAGCAGAAATGTTGTTTTCCTCTTTCAAAAGTTTCAGCAGGAAGCTAGCAGTGAAAAACCGCTGAAATGGCTCTCTTCCAGTTACTGCTCCTGATCTTCTAACTGACTAAAATGCTCAAAAGATCGCTCATGCTAAGGTCCAGAGGGGATTCTTGGTTTTATGCGTGTGGCTTTGGTGTCAACAGAAAACACCTTAAAGTATCGGAGCTCAGGGTTTGGTCTTTCTGTATGAATCAGTTTTAGGGAAGCTGACAGCTACAAATCCACATGTTTTTGTCTTGATGAAAACAGTCTGAGGATCTAAATTTAACGCCTGATTTCACAATATTCATTTTTGACTGTAAGTAAAATCACCCTTGAAAAGTAGCTTGTAAAAGGAAGAAATATATTCTTTGGATACTGGAAAAGAAAACTGAAAAAGCAAACAGGACAAATTTATGCACATTCACAAAGTAGATTACTCTTAATGGAATAGCTTTCTTCTTTCTGCTTGGGATCTTTGGGTGAATAATGTGAATAAAAATAATGTTAGCAGTTACAGAAAAGATTAATAATGGTTCCTGACCCCACAGCAGAGGAGGATACAGCACATATCTGCGGTGTCAAGAGAAATGATGCCTCCAGATGGAATCTGTGATGTGAACGTTTTTTCACATGAGGAAACTGGACGGAATATTTTTCCAAGATTAAAAAGATTCTTTGCACATACAGCTATTCTGACAAATTTCTCTAGAAAAGTTTTCACTATCACTAACACCACAGTCACATTACTACACTTTAATAAAGTGAAGAGACCATAAAGTGAATGTAAATATAATTTATACTTCAAGGAAGGCATAAGTCACCCTCACATTATGAAGCGATTTACTGTAAATGAGAGTGGGGCCTCTCCAGCGAAAATCTGCTCTGAAGAGTGACAAATGGC
Organism: Apteryx mantelli; assembly: GCF_036417845.1. Taxonomy (NCBI): domain Eukaryota; kingdom Metazoa; phylum Chordata; class Aves; order Apterygiformes; family Apterygidae; genus Apteryx; species Apteryx mantelli. Next base: position 12,959,882 of record NC_089979.1, on the reverse strand, counting down.
ATTTTCTACTTGTTGCTTTTGGACTGCATTTGAAGCAACGTCTGCTTTTAAATGAGCATCTAGTTCTAATTATCTCAGATGAACCGGTATGGATAACAGGGAGTGACCTGGATCCTGCTCCTCTTCATGCCTCATCAACAGCTCACCAGGCTCCACAGGTACAGCCAGGCCAATGCACCAAAGACAGTAAGATTGTGCATGTGTCCCTGGAAGCATGATTTTTATTTTGAAACTTTTGGGAAAGCATATGAGAGGGCCAGAATTTAGCCTGAATCTTGGATGCCCACAGTTTGTCAGTCAAGCTATTAGGAAAAAAGTCACTGTGCTTGTAAACCAAACACAGCAGAGACAAGTCACTGGGAGAAATTGCATGTAGGTGCTTGTAATATAGTGCACCATGTCACAGCCCCTGCCCCCCCAAATAATGTTCCCAATGTTAACATATGTCCCCAACAGCGTGGGGCCTGCCTTTGGTCGTGTCCTACTAACCCAGAGAGTGATAGATGTACCCCCTCTCCCTTGCTGGCATACAATTACACGGACAGCTCTGAGGAATCAGCTGGGAAAGGGGTGTCAAGAGCCCAGGTATGGCCCAGGCCACCCATCCTGGGCTCCTCAAGGTGATTTCCAGGGAATGACGGAGGCCCCTTCCAGGTTGGTGGAAAGCTGGAGCTACAGAGACGCCTGAGATATCCTCCTCTCTCACTTCCTTGGATGTTGTTGTCTCAGAAGCCGTTCACCTGCTCTGGTGGGGGGGACACCTGTGGTCCACCACCTCTCCAAGCATTTTCTCTCGTAGCAAAGTCCACCCTACATCCCCCAGAATAACCACCAACAGGATGGTTGGCCCTGCACTGCTCAGGCTTCCTCATTTGTCACTTGGACAAAACACAGCTCCGCTGAGCCTGAGCTGGGAACTTTCTGTTGCTGTAGCAGGCAGCTGGGTGCGGCCAAACTGAAGTTACGCTAATGGAAGAAGAATGTGACATGTCAGGGAGCCTCTGAGTAGGCTCAGTGCTGCTTCGGCTGGATGTCTGGTGCATTGCTAAGTTTGCCATGTGACAAGTGAGAAGGCCGCATGGCATGCTGCTGCTCCTCAGGTGTTGGTGTGGTCTGCTGGAGAAGCAGCAGGCTACTGTCAAGTGTGATGTGTGCTCAGGCATGAACCCAGTTTGGCTGCTCGTGCAGCACGGAGAAAGGGGAATGCACTTTATACCCTAAAACACTTTAGGGTAGCTAAGGTTTCCCTCTAGAGTCTCAGCTTTTTCACTGTAAACAAGGCTTGGTTGCACTCCTGCATGTAAGTGGTGTGTATGGACAATGGATTTACCAGCACTAGACACAGCTAGATGGTCCATCAGGCACTACCTCAGCTACCAGCTCTGCTCCCAGCAACCTGACTGCAGGTAGCTCCTTGTGAGAGGCAGGACTTGATAGGCTTGACCAGGAGGAGCTGAAGCAGGGCTGACCGTTCACCCAGTGGTCAGGCCCGTATAGCAGCCCCACCATTACACCTTACAGCTGTTTGGTCACAGCTGTGCTCTGAGTACTGCTCCTGCCTCCTGACACCCTATTTCCTCCCGCTTCATGTAGGAGTCTGGTCCTTAGGACATAAATAGTAATAAAACTAACTATTGTTGTTATATTACTCCTTGACCTCAACCATGCTAGTCACCTGGACATTTGGTTTGGAGCAGACTTCTCTGGTCTGCCTTGTGGTTGCATTGACTTCAGTACCAAGCTCCTAATTCTTCCTGGATTCAGCTCTAGTCTTAATCTTTGGGCTGGACTGCCTTCATGCTTTCCTAAGAGGTCCCAGCTCTTTCCTTGGGGGACAAATCCTGGTCAGTGTAATGGACTTGGTGTCTGTCTTGGAGAACCTACAGGCTCAGGTCTGAACTCCAGCCATCTTACGGCCTCAGGCTGCCACAGGCGCTGCACTCCTCTCTAGGGCCTGGGAGTCTGGAGAAATTTGACAGCTAAGCTGTTGTTTTGGGAGTTCCTCAGCCAGTGTTGCATACTTGTGTTAAAGCTACAGTTTAATTCCTCTGAATAATCTGAGGTGAGGCTGTTAATGAAAATAAAAAACCCCAATACCCTATGAGAGACCCCCTCACAATACAAGAAATCGTTTTGTTAGCAAAGGCCAGCTCGTCTGCTGGAGTTAATCAGTTTAGTGTCAGTGAGGCTTTGTCAGTTTGCACAAGCAGACAATTTGGCCCCAGTGCCTAGTCCATATTATTTTTATAGCATATAATGAATGTAGATTTGTCATGCTTTCTTTCCCTACCCTTCTGTGAATGCTACTGACCTGAAAACATTTTCCCACTATTAAACTTTCAATCAGGACATAAATCCTTTTTAAGATGCGGAACACCACACAATGTCTTCTCTCTGTGTGGGAACAGCTCTGCTGTACCAAGAGGAGGTGTGAGCTTGACTTTATGCCGAGAGGGAAGGCAGGATAGAGATTCCTTGTGGCACTGACTCATACACTCTATGTCTGCGCTCATTTTCACATCTTCCTCCTGATCCTGTTTTAGACTCCTTTTCCATTACTCCTCCACCCTGGGGGAGGAGTCCTCAGCCAACACGGTTCTAACCCGGAAACCACAGAGGATGAAAAGACCTTTCATAGCAGCAGTGATGCCACGTTCCTCTCTTCTGCAGCTGCATTTCAAAAACAAAAGACCAAGAGGCAAAGAAGCCACCCACAAGCAGAACTTGCAGTTCCGCAGCTGTCGGGGACTGGTGCAAATGGCTCTAATGCATATGCGAGAGAACATACTTCCTATTGACATGAGGGAACAACAAGAACTGAAACTATAATCTAATCTAGGGTGAGAACACAATGTATTTTTGCCTGTTCAGCAAGGATAGGCTCAGGCTATGAGCTAAGAATTAGCTTTGCCTGCACCCTAAAATCTTCACATATTTGCAATCAGCTGTTTGGTTCAATCTATTATAAAGACTAGGGAATGTCTGCAAAATATAGTAGTGGATGTACTTTGATGTTGTTGCACCTCAGTAGATATCCACCCCTGTGTGCATATCCAGTTCCAATGTATGGTCAATGAAAGATTCCTCATCAAAAAGATATGGGACACCTGGGAGCACATCCAGGAGTTAGGTGAGTCCAAGCTCTTTGGAACTCAGTGTACAAGAACAGGTTGAAGTCCATGCCCTTATTACCTCTTTTAACTACAGCATATTGCTAAGTCAGTTTTAACCATGTGCTTCTGGGCTAACGTGTGCCAGGGTCTTGCTTTTCCAGTGTGGATAGTGCATCTGAACTGGCAAAGGGTAGGTGATTGACATCAGACAGAAGGCTCGATTTCATCAAGGCTTTGGCATGCCATTTGCTGGAAAATCCATTCTGACAAGTGCCATCCAGAGTTATTAAATGTGGCACTGGAAGATAAACGAAGTCTCTGCCAAGGAACTGCCACTGTGGACTTGTTTGCTCTCTGCTCATACAGACAGGCCTGATGTTAGTCATCGTTGGGAAAAGGTCAGTGGGACTAGGAAGGGTCTGACTGCATGCAGACTTTGACTTCTGAAAGCCCCAACCACTGCAGCAGCGTTATTCTGTAAGCTTAGGATACAGAAATCTATCTCTTCCTTCTCTTGGGCAGACTCTTACACTCAAGAGCATGAACTGGAGGTAAAATACAACTTAAAGCTGTATGGTGCTTCACATGCACTTCATGAGTCAGTGACCATATGAGGGGTAGGATGGTGCAGAATCAAGTTCAACGTCCATGTGAGACATTTTTGGGCGCCTGACACCCATTCCTTCTATCCAAGGCAGTCTGAACTATGAAAAGCTTTTTTGAGTGTTGCCAGCGACTGTGCTTCAAACCTTATGCTATTTGTTTTCCTCTCCACCTGCTACAAGTCCACTCCTGTAGCTGCTCAGGGCTTTGTAATCTTCTCCAGATAGCAGTGCTCTGCTTGGCTTTCTGCCACTGCCTCTGTGTGACCTCATGTCTGCTGGGTGGAAACCTGTACGGTCACGGAGGGCACCAGTGATGAGCTAGAAACATGGTAATGGGTTATTCCTTCTGAGTCGAGTGGGCTGACACCTGTGCTTGCCTAAAGTAAGGGCCTCATTTCAAATAGCCTTTGCGTACCTGGCACTCCTGAATGTATTTGTCTTCTCAGACATGCGAAATAGGAAAGAACTGTTTTCTCCACAACATGGAAAGGAAACAGGAGAACTGGGACACCAACGCCCACATCTACGAAGGTATTTGAGCGCTTACTGGGATCTAGGCATCATGGCCAAATGGTTTGTTGATAGTCACTCACAGTCTGGGACAGCAGGTGCCTAAACCCATGTTTCCAAAGTCCTTATAACAGGATTGGGTTTCTCCAAAATTCCTTGCAGGACCAATTCTAGGAAAGGGCTGATGTTGCTAGTGCCAGTTCCTCTATTTACTCTCCGTGGTGTCCCATACTTCCAGATAACTTTCCACCTCCTGTCATGCAGACTCCTTGGAAGAGGCTACTTTGAGCGCCCCGGGATCCCTGACTCCGCTGTTCCCTCGTGGGTGAAGTGAGGGCAGCGGCAGCAGGGTGCTGCGAAAGAACCACCTGTTGCTCTAAATCTGGCAGCGTTTCCTAATCTCCTCTTCACCCCTGTGCTCTCTTTCAGTTTCTGTAACTACATATGAGTGACCTGTTCTCTTCTGCTACGTAGACGCTTGGGCAGTCACATGGGGACATGTGGGGTCGCCTGTACTCCCCTGACCCTGTAAATATAGAAGGATCAGTTTCCTTCCAGAAACTACGGTTTACATATGATTTTCCTTTAATTATTTTGGATGTAGCAACCTGTACCTAGAATGGGTCTATTTGTTCCCCTCAGCAAAAGCAAGTAAATAGCTGGCCTATTTAGAAAAACATAAAGAAAACACTAAAGACCTGGAGAAATCTTTGGATGCAAGAGGCATGCTGAACTATGTGTGACCTCTGGAGAGAAACATTAGCTTAAAATATTAGTATGGGTTATTTAGCGGAGATAAAAGAATATTAGAGAAAATATACAAAGCCTGAAGTCAAAGGTCCTTTGCAATCCAATTCCTATTGAAATCAAATAGCCAAAATGAAGAGGTCAGCAGAAGTTTGCCTGAAATTGGATTGAGAGAAAATAAGGAGAGTTCTTTACTCACTCCAGGGAGAGTTGTTATCAAGAGCATTTCTTCATAACAGGCTGAGGCTAGGATTTTCAAAAGCAATTATTTGGCCTAGCCTGCAGCACCCTGAGTGGAGGTGCTTTTGGGGAGGTAAGAGAAATGGTGGAGCACCAAGGAACTTCACACCAGTCTTGGAAGCCTCAGCTAACACCCTGAGGCAGGCTCTCAATATTTGGCCCATCTACTGTCAAATCAAACTCCAGGAGATAATTCAGGGAATTTTGACTTGGACAAGTGCAGGTGGATCAAGTTTACGCTGTTGAGTGTCCTGGGTTGCCAGCTTGGCACTGTCGCCACTCTGTGCCCCCTTTTGTGTCGAGACGTGTGCATAGAGGCCAAAGAATGGAGATGCCTTATGTTAGATTTAAGATTTCAGGATGAGTTAAGCTTACCAAGGCTGGAAGGGAGTGCAGGAAGGAGCAGAAGACAAAGAAGACAAAGCTGAAGGACTCCTGCAGTCCACAAATGCTACTTTGGAACTGGATAGTCAAGTACTGCCAGTTCCTCTAATCTGCTTAATGTTAATAGGGTGATGGCGGGTGTCCAAATATCCTTGCAATCCTCAAATTTCAAGCAGTTTTCATCACAGAACAGACAAAATAAAATGGTTTTTAAAAACAACATACCCTGCAGGTCTCTGTCCTTGCCACTGCCTATATGAAATTTAAACTACCATGACAAAAAAAATGGAATGGATTCATATAAATAGCGTAATTGGAGAACCTTGAAAGTAGCAAGAATGTGTGAGACTTTGATGCATTTTTATCCTTTTAAAATAAAACAGATGCTGAGGGGAGGTTATGAGAAGGCGTCTCAGGAAGGCTGGTGTGAAAACATTGAAGGAACTGAAAAACTTGCTTTTTCCAAGAGAACAGGCAAAGACTTGGTCCTGCAGACCTTGGATGTAGAGATGCACATTATGGAAATGCCATGTTTTGGCAGGATCTGAAATTGCATACTTGGAAATGAAGTGAGTGTATGGAGTGCTACATACATCATTACTTTGAATTTTGAAAAAAGGTTTCAGCATGACCTCAAAGGGATGATTTTCATATCCAGGTACTTGGCAGGAGATTTCCAGCCTACTGGAGAGACTGCCTCCAAGCAGAAGAGCCCTTATTGAAATGAAGCACAATGGTACTCCATGGTCACAATCCACCTGCAAACACTGCACACATTTGTGTCCTTTTCATAAGGCCCATTCTTCTCCCAAAAGCTCCATAACTGCAATCCATTCCTCATTTCTGTGTGAAGTAATGTATGAAAATACATTTAAACAAAAGGAGATGGGGGCTAACTTCAGCTCTGTCATTTAAAGAAAGGCTTTTCTTAACACTTGTAGTCCTTAAAGGAGCATTAAAAAATTTTTTTTGACAGCCTCAGTCAAAATCAGACCTCTATTCATTTTATGAGACTTTGTATTTATCCAGCAGATTATCAGTTATTCATTTCAGCAGCACTCTGTTTCTATAGGTGTGGTTGCTTCCTAAATAGCAAATAGCTGTAGTGGGATTGTACAGCAGCTGTCTTTGGCAGCTTATGAAAGATAGCATTTTTCAGGCTTTAGTGGCTTCATTCGCAGTGCCCTTGTGGGATTGGCATCATTCTTATTTTAATGATGTGCCAATGGAGACACAAAAGAAATAGCATAATTTGCCCACAGTCACTCAGCAAGTCTCATCCTTTCTCATTTCGCTGTTGATGCCACATAACTCCAGTGCTGATGTACACCGAGAAACTAACCCTCGCATTCACTATTAGTGATAATCAAGAGTAAAGCATGAAGTAAGGCAAGAAATGGATGAACAGAAATGCCCCTGTAAAGAGGGGGCACATATCCCCATTGGTGCACACCTGATACCTCTCTCCCAGATCCCCCCATCAAACGTGCTTGCGCTGGTGGAGTCTGCTGGTATCAGTGGAGTCACACCAGCATACCAGACACCAAGATCGAGGTCTGGCTCAGCAGGGATTTTTTGTACTGTCCTGAAAATATAACTTAATCCTATGAATGGATAAAAAGCAAAGCAATGAGGATAATGCACTCATGAGTTTCTGGCTCCCTTGACTCCATCCCTGTCTTGGACAAACTTCCTCTAGCCTCAGTGGACTTAACTGAGTAAAGATTTTAGTATTCTCCTCCCTAGAGTTCATTATGAATTTATTTAAAAAAAAATGCAATCCCTTCAGCTATGAAAATTACCCTCATTTGTCTATAAATAGGCTTAACCTCTTAAACTATGTCAGATGCTGCTGTTTCATCAATCTGATCTAGATCTTCAGATGTTCTCTGCTCCTACGACTTCAGGGCAAATGACTCAAACTGTTTGCAAGCATAATATCCCACTGAACCTAGCAGTACCACAATTCTGGTAGCAGTGTGTCTTCAGATTTCTGCTAAAACCTATACAAGAGTTTTTCTCCTGATAACGCTGAGCTCACCAACATCCTGGAGCCACAAACGGTATGTTGTATTTACATGAAAATTCATGTATTTGCATTAGTCTAGCCACAAATCAGCAGAGGAAAAATGTATTCTAGGATCAAAGAAATATGATAAAGGCAAAACCGTTATTGCAGAGAGATGCATGTGATCATCCCCTCAGCAGCATTTCCTCTTCATGCTGACAGTCTTAGGAAGGTCTGGCTGCACGTACCTATCACCTTATCTTTGAAATAGCCTTGGAAATATGAAAGGCAAATGCTAAAGTATTTTAAGTCAATCTAAATGGTTTTGATAGTTTGTTCCTGGAATTCAGAGAGCCCCAAGTTCTCTGAATTTCTCCCCTCACTCTATAAAAGTATTTGTTGTCAGAAGAGTTTCTTGGTTCAGTGCTGGTGCCTAGAGTTATCCCAACCCTTCTATTATCTTGCCTGGGGAATGAGAAAATCTGGACTTTGAAACCAGTGAAAAAATGTTTTCTCCCAGGTATGTTTTAGTGTAATGATGCCCTGCTGGCTGTGGGATACCTGGGGACAGAGGAGGTTGGTGTTAGACAGCTAATACCAGACCATAACAGGCTTGGTGTTCCTTGAGTTCTCAGGAAGCCCTGGGCCCTTGGCTGGGCACTTCACAGAAAGACAAAATGACAGAATCGCTGATGTTGGAGGGGACCTCTGGAGACCATCTGGTCCACCCCACCTTTCTCAAACAGGGTCATCTAGAGCTGGTTGCCCAGGACTGTGTCCAGTTGGGCTTTGAATATTTTCAAGGATGGAGACTCCACAGCCTCTCTGGGAACCTGTTTCAGTGTTTGACCACCCTCACAGTAAAGAAGTGTCTTCTTATGTTCAGGTTGAATTTCCTGTGTTTCAGTTTGTGCTCATTGCCTCTCATCCTGTCACTGGGTAACACTGAGTCTGACCCTGGCCTCTTTACACCTTTCCCTCAGATATTTATATACATTGATAAGATCCCCCCTCAATCTTCTCTTCTCCAGGCTGAACAGTCCCACCTCTTTCAGCCTCCTCTCGTATGGGAGATGCTCTGGTCCCTTAATCATCTTAGTGGCCCTTTGTTGGACTCACTCCAGTAGCTCCATGTCTCTCTTGTACTGGGGAACCCAGCACTGGGCACAGTACTCCAGATGTGTCTCACCAGTGCTGAGTAGAAGAGAAGGATCACCTCCCTTGACATGCTGACAATGCTCTGCCTACTGAAGCCCCGGGTGCTGTTGGCCTTCCTTGCCACAAAGACATATTGCTGGCTCATGTTTAACTTGTTGTCCACCAGGACTCCCAGATCCTTCTCTGCAAAGCAGCTTTCCAGCCAGTCAGCCCCCAGTCCGTCCTGGTGCATGCGGTTGTTCCTCCCCAGGTGCAGGACTTTGCATTTCCCCTCACTGAACTCGTGAGGTTACTCTCTGCCCATTTCTCCAGCCTGTTGAGGTCCCTCTGAATAGCAGCACAACCATCTGATGTATCAGCCACTCATCCCAGCTGTGTATCATCTGAAGCCTTGTTCAGAGTGCACTTGGTCCCATCATCCAGGTCATTAAAGTAGAGGTTAAACAGCATTGGCCCCAGTGTCAGCCCTTAGGGTACACCACTAGTGACTGGCCTCCAGCTGTGCTTTGTGCTGCTGTTCACAACTCTCTGAGCCCAGCAATTCAGCCAGTTTTCAGTCCACCTCACTGTCCATTTAGGCAGTCTGTACTTCATCAGTTTGTCTATGAGGATGTTATGAGAGACAATATCAAAAGCCTTACTAAAGTCAAGATAAACAACATCCACTGCTCTCCCTCATCCACCAAGGCAGTCATTTCATCATAGAAGGCTGTCATACTGGTCAAGCTTGACTTCCTCTTCATAAATCCATGCTGACTACTCTTGATCACCTTTCGCCTTCTTGTCCTTCATGTGTCTGGAAATGGTATCCAGGATTAGTTGCTCCATCACCTTCCTAGGGATCAAGGTGAGGCTGAATGGCCTGTAGTTCCCTGGTTCCTCCTTCTTGCCCTTCTTGAAGATACGAGTTACATTTGCTTTCTTTCAGTCCTCAGAAACCTGCCCCGATCTCCATGACCTTTCAAATATAATCAAGAGTGTCCTTGCAATGACATCGGCCAGCTCCCTCAGCACTCATGGGTGTATCCCGTCAGGTCCCATGGACTTGTGTACGTCCAGTTTGTTAAATGTTCCCTAACCTGATCTTCCTCCACCAAGGGTAAGTCTTCCTTCCTCTAGACTTTCCCACTGGTTTCAGGGACCTGGGATTCCTGAAGCTTGAGCTTACCAGTAAAGATTGAGGCAAAGAAGGCATCGAGTACCTTGGACTTTTCCACGTCTTTTGTCACCAGAGCCCCTGCCTCCTTCAGCAGTGGGCCAGCACTTGTTTGATTGCATTTGTGTGCTGATCTGTGGGAAGGGCTGTGGATGAGGGAGCCACAGGGGACAGATGATTTTTTTCTCAGATGTACTTCAGTTATCCAGGTTATGGTGTAAGGTGGGGTTGTTCTTGCCTTGTGAATGATTTGGATGCTTTGAAACTCCAGTTCCTGATGCTCTGAGGGTCATTTGTGTCCTTCTCTGCTCCGAATCTCTCTTAAGCTCTTTGAAGTAAGGATCAGTGTATTTTACAGTGCCATCACAAATAACATACTCTCTGCTTGAAACTTGTGATTGACTGTGCCTGTCACATTTCATGCCATTAAAAACATAAGCTCAAGCTTGGAAGGGTGAACACACCTTTGGCTTCTCTGCCATTTGTATTTCAGTCTGCAGGCAATACTTCTTTCTCTGGGTGTTGCTGTTTTTCTCTTGCTAAAATTTCCAGAGCTCACTATGACTGGAGAAAAAACAGACTCTATTTACTGACATTTATTCCAAGCTATAATGAGCAAAAAGACACCTCTTGTAGGCTCTAAACAGGATCTCTCAGCTAGAAGCCTTCAGGGCTTCAGTCAGCACCACCCAAGCCCAAATATTTCCTTCTTCTAAAAACGGACTGAATTGTCCATTAAATACCACGGCATCTTGAAGAACTTCCATGGGCTCTCTCTTATTTTCATCCTCCTTCAAGGCTTGATCTAGTGCCCAGTTAAGCTGCTGGGATTCTGCTCATTAGGATGTGCAAGCTATACACGTACTGCCTGCCACAGCATGGGTTTGTGCACACTGTGAATAGGGATGAATTTGGGTTCCTATGTACTAATCTCCATGTGTGGCAGGGGAGGATTGTGCGCTGGTGGATGGCCTCTCCCTGGGATGGTGAGCTGGGGCTCAGGCCACAGGGGCTCGGGTCACGTGGGCTCCCTGCCCCAAGCAGTGGCGGAGGTTCCCCAGGCAGCTCCTTGGTGGCTCATCCTTGCCACAGGAGCACTCCCGTGTCCCAAAGGGACATGGTACTGCTCGGCGATGGCAAGCCAGCAGTCATGCCTGCCCTGATGTTGTCCTTGCTAATGTTCCTCCTCATGCCAAAGGCAAAATTTTCTTGACAAGGGCCATATTCCACGGTGCTCAGGCTGTCTCAAAGAGTAAGAGCCCTATGCAGGGAACAGATAAACAGAACAATGTTTGAGCCTCTGGTACTCTTTAATGTCATTTGCAGAGAAATATATGTGTCATAACAACATAAAGCAGGCATATTTCCCTAGCTTTTGATCTCCCTGGTGCCAGGGTCCATGTCATTTCAGCATCAAAACAGACCCAGCAAGTCCGTGGTAACTTTTCTGTCCCAAGAGCTGCCTCCTTTGCCCCTTTGTTTTCTATTTGTCTCTTGTCTTCCAGCAGCTTTCCTCACCCCTCTCAGGGGATGTCACGCACTGTTATGGTTAACATCTAATTTTCACTGGAAGCCCTTGGGAGTTGGGCCCTTATCTCCACATACCATGCACATCAAAACTGTTTAATCAGCCTTATGATAATTCCAGGGCTTGCTGCTGATCTGGGTAAAACACTGCACTTTCCCAGCACTTTGGGTCTGTAGTCGCATTTCACGTTTCAGCAGCCTCTGTGCGGTTTGCTGTCTGCTCCTCGGGGCTGACCATGCTCCCCTCCTGGCTCCCGCAGAAAGGCAGCAGGTGCCAGGACCCTGCACTGAGGCTCAGGCTGACTTTTGCTGATTCGCCAGGCCAGGAGCATCCTATCAGCTACATCGCTGGGGTGTTAAAAGGGCTTGTGAGCCCTCAGTGTCATTTCCCGGTGTTCTGGGCAGCCTTTCACACCCATGAGCATGGCTGTAAAATACCTGCAAAGCACATCTGCGTGGTTGCCTGGTCTGTGAAGGTGGCTGTACGGCAGAGAGAAACCTTAGTGAGACACCAAGCCCAGAAGGAAGCTCAGGGGTTGTTGTTCCAGTGGCTGAGCGTGGCCGAGCTTGGGGAGGGAGGGCGGATAGGCCCCGGCCCAGCAGGTCTGTTGCGAAGGTGTGACAGGACATGGCTCGTTCATCAACGGGCACAGCCCGACTGAGAAACAATCTGAGGAGAACTAGATATGGGAGGATTAGACACACGATTGGAGGTAGATATCTTCCTAACCAGATCAACAAGTGGACCAGATTCTGCCTCCTTTACTCTCCTCCAGCAGTATCTTACCCCATTACTGGCCCCTCAGCCTAAAGTCAGATGTCTCCAACAGCTGTGGGGATGCTTTGCATTTAAAACGGCAACTAGGTATTCACCTAATGGCCCAGGACTGCTTGAGACATGCTGCTCCCTGCTTTTCTAAGAAATCTTTCTTGCATCATGAAAGGAGTACAGGAAAACAAAGAGCTGCACTAAGAGAAGTGACAAGCGGCAGCTGGAGCACGCGTGTGACTTGCAGAGTGACAGAGCAGTTGGGTTCTTTGCTACACTGCTACTATTTTGGAAACTTCAATAAACAAAAGAGGCCAGAACAATCTCTTCGTGCTCTAGCATAAATCCTGAGGAGCCCCGTTGGCTTCAGTAGCGCACGCACAGTCTGAGACAACAACTTTTCCCGCACAGCCTGCTGTACTTCTTTTGCACCCTGGACGAGCTAGTCAGAAATAGCTGATGAAAGCATTATTAACAGCCCACTAATTGGAAGGTCTCAATTCCTTTGCTGGTGCAAACTGCATCTAGGAATTATGCTTATTTGTGTCATGGTGAATATGACTCTCTAACTTTTGTGTGGGAGCTTTCAAGCAGCTGGAAAAAAAAAGTATAGATGTTCATGTTTTTAAAAAGGGATTGTTTTTGCTGCTGTCAATTATTAATGGCTCTCCAGTCAGGCTAAGGAACAATGCCAGGGATAAGTTACCCTGTACGCTATTCATATATGCTTTCTCCAATTGTTTCCTTCTTAACTAGAGGATTCACCTCACAGTGAACTCCTTGACGTTTGGAAAAAAAGGACTGACAAAGTGATGAAGTTGGAGTACCCGTTTACTTCTGCATCAACATCTTTCCTACGTTGTCAGGTGTGTTTAATCAAAAAGAAGCAGGAAATGCATTATAATTATAAACATATTACTGCGCAAGAAAAAGGCTGCCCTTGGAATGGATTGTATTGTTTGATAAATGGCTACAGTGAAAAAACACAGGCTTAACCTACAAAGCTCTTTGCTAAGATCAAAGTAAAACTGCCTACCACCACAAGCTGTCTGTGCAGTGGGATTCAGCTCTGAGTTTGCAGCAAGGGAAATGGAAGAAAGTTTGAAAGAAAAAGTAATCTCCTCTCTTATTTTTTGCCTGAAACTTTTTCCCTAGTATAAAAATGACTCAAAAATAAAATATTTGCTGTGAAAATTAATAGAATTAGAGCTGAATCCAGCTGAGAACACAATAATTAGGGCCTGGTGCAAAGCCCATTGTTGAAGCTCATGGAGAGACTCATTGTTTTTGACAGGGTCTGGCTTGGGACCCTGGTGAGCCAAAGGGAAGATGGAGTTAAGACATAACCCTGGGAGACCCTGGGTCTCCCACAGTCTTTCTGTATGACCTTGCCCAAACTTGCAAGCGTTCCTTAATCCTGAGGCCTGAGCACAACCGAACCCAAGTCGGTAATCTGCTGCTGCTGCGAAAAGCAAATACCCTTCTGGGATGTGTAAGCAGAAGTGCTGTAGGTAGGATGCAGAGGGGGTTTATTCCACTCTTCTCTTCTCTCTCCTGCTGAGCCAGAGCACTGCACTTTTAAGTTAAAAAAGAATACAGACAAATTAGAAATTGTCCAGAGGAGAGCAACAAAAATGATCAGAGTGCTAGAAAACATGACTTCTGAGGAAAGATTGGAAAAGGGCTGGGTTTGTTTAGTCTACAGAATCTGAAACATGTTAATAAACTTTAAAGATGTAAAAAAACATATATACAATACCAAGGAGGGTAATCAATTGCCCTCTATCTTCACAGGGGCAGCTGAATGGACAGCAAAGATGATTTAAGATATATATACTATTAAAAGCTATGAGGCTAGTAAAGCACTCAAATACGTTACTTAGAGAGGTAGCAGAATGTCTCTCATGGGAGATTTTTGATGTGTTAGACAAGCACCTGGCACGAGGGACCAGGGCATTGCCCCACAGAGCAGGCTGCCTTCAGACACGCCATCCTACGGTTTCCCTGAGCTAGTGATCATCTTGGGACACCCACAAATGAGGCCTCAAAGGTGATGAGCATTCACAGCCCTCCCTGACTTGCAAAAGAGCAGCAGCTGCTCAGCTTCTCCAAAAGCTGACTCACAAAACAATGACCCTTTTTGAAAACCCTCTTTTCCTTGGCTTCCATAGTTAATAAACAAAGAGCAATAAATCCCCACCTCCGCATGGAGCTGTGATCATATTTGTGAATTACCTTGCTGTTCTTCGATGGGAAATTCCCATCTAAGTGAGCACCCTGAATGCTCAAATATTAGGATGATGAGACCTCTGGAAAAGCATGTGATGACTCAGAAAGTGCTTGGGATAGAGCTAGCCTTGCAGATCCTGTTTGGGAAAGTACCCCCTGCTACTATGGAGAAAGGGGTGTCTTGGCTGACTCTTGCTATGAGTGCCTTCATCCACAGCACCACTGGCTACAACAACCACAAAGCACTCAAGGGGGCACCAGGTACTGCTATTGGTGGACCAGGTGGTGACCAAAACCTGGTAAGAAAAGCAGCATCAGTTCTCACCGCCTCTGAGGAGGTGTATACCCTGTCCTGAAGCTCTGTGGGTCTGTTGGTGCTCTGGAAACCAAGTGACGGGACATGCCTTGGTGTGCATGTTTGCCTCAGTAATGCTTGACTCTGTTGTCTGACTTCAACCCTTTTTACAAAGGGCCCCAAAAGCTTCAGTCATAGTTTGCAGCTTCCTGGACATCAAAGTCAGCCAGCCACAAAATAGAAGTCTATCAGAAACGTGGTTTCAGCAGGCCCAGAGACTACTTTTTCCTGCCCAGGGAACCCAATTTCCTTGAATTATGGGCACTAGGCGAGGAGTTTGTGAAGGGAAGGAGCAGAGAGTTGCAGCCACTGGCAGAGCTGGCCAGAGCCCTTGGCAGCACGAGGGACTTGAGGATGATGTAAGGGATCCCTGGGGGATGTAGGAAGGATGCTTTGCTGAACACTGCACTGCGGCTGTGCCTGTTCCTTGCACTCTCTGTTTCCTGCCCAGCTACAGCCGCGCAAGGTACTATTTTGTCCCTGTACGAATACTGAGAAAATTGGTAGTTATATGATACGGGAATTAAAAAATCTGTTTGCTTCCAAGCATAAACCATTCGCTGTTGCAATGGTTTGCAACACAGGGTTATGACCCCAAGTTAGCTTCTTCCATCAGCTCTGGGTACAGTCACGAGCCTGGCAGAAATCAGTGTCAGCTAAAATGTATGGCAGCGACTGGCGTCTCACGAAGTTATGGAGCTGTGAGGGGAGTCACAACAGGAAGGAGTTTGGGAAAGCAACACTAAGGGGTTAGGAATAAACATCTCCCCTGGGCAGAGTTTCCATAATTGGTCATGACAAGGGTTCTTTCTCCAGAGAGCTGGAGCTGGCCCATGAAGAAGCAGAATGAATCACTGCTCCGGTCCAGTCTGTAAGTGCTGTGATTTAGCCCTGCTTTGCATGGGGATGAGATGATTATATAGACTGAAAGACAGAAGGGAATCATAGCCAAAGGCTTCTGAGCTGGGAGATGAGTTTGGGTTCCTACTCATTTTTTGCTGGTTTACTCAGATCCTTAGAAGGAAACCCTGGCAAAAACCTCTGGTACAAAAACAATTCCCTTTTTATCAACAATGTAGAGGGAACAGTGGGGACTCCTGAACACAAAGCTCATAAAAACAATAATAACCATTTTATTTTGCATTGTTAAAACAGCAGTTGATATGCAATTCCTTCTTCCAGTCTCCCGCTTTGTCAACTATTTTTGTTGACCTTCTGCTCCCACATACAGATTTACGAGAGGGGGTGTTAGCTCCACAGTGAGCGGTTGGAGTCTGTGTCCTGCAACATTGTCATGACCACGTGGCTGTGCAGCTGACTGAGAAGAGAAGGGCTGAGTGTGATTTCCTCATGCCATCCTGCACCCTTGGAAAAGTCCCTCTTTCTTTCAAATACAGAGAGAAAAGGGTGTAGTTCCTGCTGTCCTTTCTCTGGATGGTGGTCACCAGTGCTATCATAAAAGCTTCTTGCTGTCTCAGCAATCTTACCAAGCCTGGTGACCTGAGAGCAGTTCACAGCCCGTTCAGTATCTGATGATTAATCCCCTCCCTTTGAAAATATGCACTTAGTGGCAGAACCCCACAAAAGTACTGGTAGAGCCAGAGCTGTTTTGCCAAGTGGCAGACTTAGACATGCTCTTCTTGGAAAGCTGGTTTCCTGTCACTGGCTTTCTCTCATCACTGTTTTCCAGTGGTTTGGAGAGAGGAGAAAGGGAAAAAAAACCCTCAAAAAACTGTTCCTCCCAAATACCTCTTCTCTTTTACATCCACTTTCCCCCCTGTGTTACCTCTATTATTTCAGCTTTCAGGAACTCCACCAACCTAGAGACTTCCTAACCACCCCCAGTGCCCTCCCTGATGGAAACAAAGCAGCAAGCTTCATGCAAAACAAGATCCCTCCAAAAAAATAGACACAAATAACCTTCATTTCCATCTTCCCTTCTCCTGCTCCTTCAGAGAGCAGGCAGATGGAACAAAAATCCTTGGAGAGATTGTCTTCCCTGCACTGGGGAGGAGAGGTAGCTCAGAAAACTCAAATCTGCATCTTGCTACAATGTGAGAGAACTCAGATTGAAGTATCAGGCTTTTGCTAATTTCTAGTTTGATATTTGGAACATTAAAATATTATTTCTTCTTTGATGACTACTGTAGCCAATCCAGATAATTACTACAGGGCTGGCTACTTGGGCCTTCATAGTAAGAACAAGGCTTCAGCTTGGGGCTTCCTATTCCAAACGTTCCTGCCACTCAAAATGAAAAGCTTGGTCAGCACCGAGCACCAAAGGGCTGTGGCACACAGCCGAGTAGTTCCGTTTCTTTGCATGCTAACACAAATGCAGATCACCCAGATTTTATTTTCTCTGGAGATACCAGCATTCCTAGTCACCTTTCACTGTAAAACCTGCACAAAGCCAAATCCTGCACTAGATTTTTACCCAATATTTCTCTCCTATTTTCTGTTGAGATGCTGCATAAGGCCTCAGGGTTGGACTTCAGCAGCACCACATGCAATACTGTCAGCTGAATATGACATGCACATGAAACTCATGACCTTTCAAGCAGAGCCTTTGGGGAATGACCAGCCCTTCTGATGCCTTCATGAACAGGAGTTTGTGGGACCCTGTTAAGATTCCTTGTGTGCTTTATGCAGAGCAAGGTGGGTCCTTTTTGCAGAGGAGTACAAAACTCCTTTTAGAGAAGGTTAGAATAGGGGACACACTGGAGAGTAAGGCATCCATGGTCAAAGAGTTTGTGTGGCAGTTTTCCCTTTGGTGTCCACGTGTTGGTCTCTGGGTCATAGCAGTCCAATGAATCCGAGTCTTCAATGACGTTGTCCGCAGTAAGACATCGTCCTCCTGTGACATACAGCTTGTTCTTGATGACAGTGGCCCCATGATGCATCCGCCTGTCCTTCATGTCTGCACATTTAATAAACTTGTTGCCCTTCGTATCATAAGCAATTATTCTCCGTGTGTACCCTAAATGCAAAGCCAGAGATGGAAGAAACAGATAGGAATTAGAGGCTATGGCCAGCAGAAGAAATGATAATGTGTTTCCTGATAGTCTTCAATACAATCTATTATACTGGTACATAATTTGGCAGAATAAGACATCCGGTTTAGCTGGGAAGTGATGATGTGTCACAAGAATTTCTGTTGATCTTCCCTTCCTCTGTGTCCTCTCTCTGCCTCATATCACCTTGGTAGGCAAGATTCAGTGATCACCATAAAACCCATCAGATCAGAGAGGCAGGTATAAAGCAGGATTTGCTGTTCTAGGTAGGCAAGCAACCTGCAAACACAGCTGGAACATGCAGTTTTCTGCCTGTGCCTTCCAAAGTCCCAGTGTATTTCTTTTAACCCAACAGACTCCTAGAGCTTCACTTGGAAATACAGAAGCCAGTGGCATCTGGGAAGCCAGAAGGGATGTAGGGAGCAACAATGCCTTGTTGGGTTGGAGTTGTCATCGTTGTCTACATATGGGAGCTGGGTACTCACTAGTGCAGTCCCACCCATGCTAGCTCCACTCCCATGTCCTGTACTCCAGCTCTGCGCAAGCCAGACTGTAACCCAAATGCACAGATCTTCCACTGATGGGTGAAGTAACCTCACATCTGCTGAGAGGTAAGGACTGGTACTGGGACCATTGCCCTGGAGCAAGGGAGGTGTAAGAGTGTGTTGCCCAGCAGTAACTTGTGCATGAATTCCTGTAGATAATCAAGAGTGTCAATGGCAAACAAACTGCTTTGGGCCATATGTTTTGAAGGCCTTGAGGACACTCTCCCTAGCCAAAATCAAGACCTCTCTTGTTGAGGCCAATACATTCCCCTTTATTATGATGTAAACAGTCATGCAAAGAGGTGGTGAAAGCTATTTTTAAGAGAAATTTTTTGTTGTCGTTGTTGTTACAGTTGTTGATAAACCAAGAACAGTTGGCCAATGTTTTGGCATGGAAGTTGGTAAATAAAACCTGACCATGGTAAATCTGTCTGCTCTCAAGCAAAATGAAAGATGTTTAAAGTTAACATTTTTTTTGTGGCTTTTGTTAAATAAATAAAAGAAATTGAGAACTTAAGCTCATCAGCAGAATACTTGGGTCAATACAGGCCTTTCAGATAAATGCATCTGAAGATAAAAGTTTTGAAAATACTGTATTCTGGGCTCTGTGGTCTGATATCAGGGCAATCTGCCACACAGAGGCCTGATAGTCTTGAACCTTTGGACTCAGCCCTTCCCTGCTCTCATTGCAATGGGTAGCAGTGGCCTCTTGCAGAAGAAGGATGGTGTGTTTGAACCCTATATGACTCTGATTCAGTCCTCTGCTCTGCCATAGCTTCTCTATGCCTCTTTCTCCCTTGAGCAATGTGACACATGTCTTACTGTTGTCCACGTGTGATCAGGGTAGCTTCATTAAAGACTGTGAGATGCCAAACTACCACAGAGATGTGGGCCACCAAAATGCTGTGGGCAGAGGCTGACCCTTGAGTTGAGTAAGGTGCTAAAAAGTTACCTCCTCAGGGTATGGTATTTCACATCCCTCTCAGGACGTTTCATGGTCATCCCCAGGAGGCAGTGGCAGGAGCGATCAGCCCCATCCGTCACAAGCGGTCGGGGCGGCAGGCACCCTGGCCTGCCCGTAACCCCACTCTCCGCCCCAGGCACTTCCAAGAAGAGCAGTTAAGGAGGGCCAGCCCATGACTCAGCAGGGGAGGGCGAGGGCCTCCTGTGCCTCTTCCCTGCTTTGGCTTCCTCCCTTCCTCTGCTGGAGAAGAAACTTGCACTGGCCCTTCCCCAAATACCCCCTCTACGCGCCCCCCAGGCTGTGTATGGGCCCCGCTATGTGGAGTAAGTTGATGTGCTGTGGAGAACTTGTTCCCATCCTCTCCACGGCACCAAGCCCGCATGCGAGGCTGGGTGCACGCCTGCTCTCCTTCCCAACCTCCGCGGGCTTCGGCGGGCAGCACAGCCCAGCTCGCGAGCACAGCAGCAGTGCCGGGAAGCGGCACCTCTCCCTGCACAGTCCGTGTGTGAAACCCCGCGGGAGCAGCGCACGAGCGAGCAGGAGGGAGGCCGAAATAGAGCTGTTACCTCCAACAATGATAATCTGGTCTCCGATCAGGACAGCTGGTGCACAGACGTTCTTCACCACTCTGGTCTCCATCCGAAACCACATATTCCTGGAGACATGGTAAACCTGACAAATAAATAAAGATACACACGCAGCTGTTTATGTTGCATTAAACTGGCAATTGTAATTACAGAGGAACTTATGGTTCTTATTTTTGTCTTAATGAATACAATTTACTGACTTGAACTGCTGGAAATCCGAGAATTTACCCACTTTTTCTCCTAATATGTCCCCTTGGAAAACTTTCTAGTTCTCTGGGCTCGTCGGCTCAGGGCATGTTAGCATGTAGTATGGCAGAGTGCATCTGTCAGAAACTAGCTTCTTGGCTGTAAATCTTTGTGTGGCCATTAAATTGCTGTAACTCCTGGTTAATGCTCTTTCAAAATGCGGGTCACTTGCTTTCACTTTCTGATTATTCTGTGTATTCCTGCCTTGCCTATGGCATACTAATTTCCCGTGCAAACAAACCTCAATTTTATCTAGCTCTGCTGGCAGCCACCTTGTTTGCCCTGCTGCTATATTTGTGCTGGTGGCTGGTATGTACTCAGTTTGGCAGAGAGACTTGTCGATGGGACCTAGGTGATATCTAAGTCATCAATTTATGTGGGAGAAAGAACCGTTGCCAGGTGATGATCATTCAGTCATCTATATCTGGGCAACACAAACTTTTATGCCATGTCATCCGCTTCTTAATATAGCAAATATCTCCAGGACATCTCCCCGCTTATTGATAATTACATTTCCTTCCCACTGATAATTAAATAACGTTATGATCATAAACAAGTATCGCTCACATACCCGCTGCCATCCTCGCCTTTAATGATCTTTCTTAGTTAAAATACCTAAACCAGTGAAAAACACTCACATGGGAAAGTAACATTACAATGTTGCTAAAGCATCAAATCAGATAAGAAATGATTTCATGTATTTTTTTCCTCCTAATATAGTTTAACCACTGAAGGAAGGCAGAGAGCCAGCAACATGTGGCAAGAGGCACATTTTTAAAACAGCTGTTTATGTGAAATAACTGTCAGTTTAAGTTCTGGCCCTTTGATGAGTGAGAATCTAATCGCTCTAATGATCACAAACCGGCATCTTTGCTCTTACTATGAGTGAACAGATGTACAGCTGAGACCCCAACTCAACCACCTACCTGCCTAATGGGAAGCATCGACTAAATGAGAATATTGTGGGCACCAAGTTAGGCACGTGGGTAAGCTTCAGCTTGCTACATGGTCTGTAGCGTCGCCCTCGTGAGCCCTAAGGCCTCGGCCCCAGCACCACGGTGGGAAAAGTGCCCCTGACAGAGCTGACTGAGGAAGGGCCTCGGGACTTTTGCCTGAAAAATAATCAAGGTCACTCTGGGGAAAATGAAGGAATTGCAATCCCAGCTCTCTACATACAAGATTTCCCCAAAGGAACATTTCAATGTATCCTGCCTCTTGCTGCCTGTGATTCACAACAAATTGAATTCAGTGTTGGGCTTTGATTTCCTCTGCAGGGAGTTGAACCACTGAATCCTTTAGATGAAACTACCAGGACAAGCAGGACTGGCTGTTACCTGTATAAGCCGGACGGGGTTTTGCATAATGTCTTCTCCCCCAAAGAGGTAGATTCTTTGGTCTTTGGCAGCAACGGCAGGGTGAAGGACAGCAGCAGGCATGCTTGCCATGCTCTCGCAGGTGTTGTAGATGCTATCATATCTTTCCACAGAATTCAGGATTTCCTGGTTCTCACCAATTCCACCAAATGATAAAATATAGTTTTTGTATGCCAAGCTTCTGTGGGAGTATCGTGGAACTAACATGGGTTCAACTAACCTCCACTGATTGAGTTTGAGGGAGTAAATGTAAATATTATCACTGACTGGGCTTTTCTTATTGCTAACGGGCATTCCTCCAAGCACATAAATATTGCTGTGTAAGCTCACTGCAGAGGCTTTGTACAGGCGCACAGGCAGTTTGGCAAGGCTTAGCCATTGGTTGGTCTTGTCATCATACAGCAAGACATCTCTCGTTGTCTGCTGGTTGTCCTTCCTGCCACCAATGATGATGAGGAACTCCTGGCTGGAGTACCTGCGAGGAACATGCAACATGGGCTTGATGTCAGGCGTGCTGGTGCTGTACAAGGAAAACATGTGTCTCCAGGCTGATTCCAGAATGCTCCTGCAAGTGGGAGAGGACTGAACAAGGGAGTCATTGGCGATGAAGTGGAAGAGGAAAGTTGGATGTACATACTGAAGCCGGACCTTCTTGAACAAGTCTTGGATGTAGCCTTGCCTTGTCTGGAGGTCGTGCCGGATCCAGACCATCAGTGCCTCAAAGACCTGCTCCTCCTCCCCGCAGAGCTCGTCATCCCCAAGGTAGTCAATGAGTTCCAGAGCACAAAGGTCCTTTAGGTCCTCGGAAGAGGCCACCTCAGGAAAGCACTTCAAAGCCATAGCCTTGGCTTTCTTATTAAGGCTTTGGCAGTTTAAGATTTTTGCAAATCTTATCATGCTCAGACAGTTGTCAGGAGTCAGCTTGTCTTGGAGGTAGGCAGAACAGGCCTCAAACAACTTAGCATACTGCAGCATGGACGCAGTCTCTAAGAGGTACAGGACATTCTCAGGGGATATCAGAATCTCCCCCGTGTAAACATAAAGGATAATCTGATACAAAATCTCGGAGTCAATGCCCTTCAGGATGATCTTAGTCTGGCGACTCTCTTTAAAGTTGTTACAGAACATCGCCTTAAAGTAGGGACTGCTGGAGGCCAGCACGTTTCGGTGGCAGGGGATTTCAAAGCCCCCGGAGCAGAGGGTAACATCAGTCAGCATCCCGCTCTGTCGCAGCCCATTCAGCTGCCTCAGCAGTTCGGAGGAGAAGTCCTGGTCTTTGAAGAGAAACTCCTCAGTGGATCCCTCCTCCATAGCAAAATAAGAGAGAGATGAATTCTGGACTTGGCAGAAAAAACAAATTCTTAGCAGCTTTTATTGAACTATCCAGCTCCGAGGGAACAAATCAGGACTTTGATGTTGCTCTAAATGTTTGTTCGCTGTTACGCATGAAAATGGAACATGGGTTAAGCACAGTGGGAAAGTAATAAAGAAGTTAAAAGGTCACTAAGACCCTTTTAAATTTTCTATAAAGTTATCAGGTTGTAACTCTGAGGTCAGTATTGCCTGTATCCCTGACGAGAAGCAAAAGCGCTGAAGTTATCTTGCTGATTTGGGATGAAAGCTGAAAGGCTGAAGCAATTGGTTTGTTCACTTTAATCACACTGAATAAATGCGCTTAGACATTTATTCACTATTTTAAAGTATTAGCAGTTTAGTAACTTGCGCCTCTTTCCCCTAGAGTTAGTCATTCCCAAAGAATGTAAATCTGGCAGAGCCGAACTCTGCAGCAGGGCAAACTAAACCCTAGAGACTGGGAATCTGCATTAAAATGGTTATTTATTAACTCTGCTTAGCTGTGTTTTTTTTTTTTTTAATGTTAATCAGACACACAATGACTAAATTAAGTGCCAGGCAGAACAATCTGATGAATATCTATTTTCATAACTAACAGCTCAACCTGCAGTGAAATCATACGGTAGAAACGTTTACCTTCTGCTGTCCTTCACTGCTTTCACTTACTCTCTGTCGCTTATCCCCTGGTGAGATTTTCCATGGCTAGAGCCTGCATAAAAACTATAAACCCACAGGACGTTTCTTTCGGTGGGTAAAAGTGATTCATAGAGGGTGATTTCTGGCCGTGTTTATTCTGAAGTCCCTTTTGCCGCTTTCGGGAGCTCTGTGACGGAGCCGCCAGGCGGGGGGGCATTGTATACATTCCTGCGCTAAGAATAGGCGCATATGGACTTCTCGCCGCTGTCACGTGTGACTCTGCCGTTGCCTTTTGCAATGACCTGCCTGGGACTGAGCATGCCCAAGGGGTGTTTTTCTGGCAAATGTTTACATATAATAAATAGACACGGGGAGGAAAGTTCACTTATAAAAGTCCTGGCTGGCCGTTTGGAAACAGCAACAGGACCCTGTCCTAAAGTGCCTGGGAACTCGAGAAGCCTGTAAACAGTCTGAAAAGGCTGGCGTTAGGTAACGCGCCATCATGTATTTTCGTGGAGAAAGAAGGGCTTCCAGGAGGCCCGGTGGGACAGACTGTGTCTCCATCCTAAGGAGACACCTGGGGAGCATCTGCCCCTTGAGTTCGGCAACTGCGGGTGGGAGATGCTGATACCCCAGGACTCCCCCCACAGTCAGCAGTGCTTGCCCCAGGCAGAGCAGCCGGTGGGCATGGGAGAGCCCAGCTAACTGCCCGGCAGAGACCAAAGTTCGCTCTTCAAGCAATTTATCTTTGTGATGCTGCTTGATACTCAGCATAGAAAACAAGAGGTTGTGGCCTCTTGCGTAAGGAGCTCAGCTCTCTGAAAGCCTTAGCCAGGAAACTTCGCAGCGCCTTGGGGAGCTGGGCATTACCCGGGGGGCAAAGCAAAGCAGTTTGCTGAAGCAATGTAGCAGGCTGATGTCCAAGCTGGAAAATAACCCTGGTACCGGGCTTCTGGGGTGGCATTCAGCTCCTGGGGAGACACCTCCATGGGGTCTCTCGCTGCAGGTGTGAACAAGGCGTCCAAGCTCCCGTCACACTCAGGGAGGTCTAGGCAACACAGGGAAGTGCGGAATTATTCGGGTCACCACTAAGTCCCACCTGCATGTGGACAGGCGAATGGCTCACTGGGCACCCCCGATTAAACCTCTGCCGGCTGTAAGTGCTCGGCTGCCTGGACCACACACAAGGCATCTCTGTTTGACCTGTGGAGGTGTCCACGATGATGAGCCTAAATCCACCCCTGGTGCTGTTGGAGACTCCCCACAGCCCTGCTGGGCCCTGTCTGCCATGGCAGAAGGGCCAAGGTCTCCAGTGAGTCCTGCGTTGCGTGTGCTGGCTCCATGCCAAAACCCTGGACCATTCAGGAGAAACGGCACTGGCTGCCTGTGCCCGGGTAACTGGGGTGAGCCCCTCATCTGCCCCCAAATCCCTCCCTTTGATTTGGAACAGGACCGAATCCAAAACAGCGTTTCTATGCATCGCTCCCACAGGGAAACACAAGGTTAAAGCAAAACTCCTTTGCCCATTTTCAAAGCTGAAGCTCCCTGGCGAGTGACGTCTGCGTCTTGGCATGGCGAGGCGGGCGAGCGAGACCGCTGGGAGCCCCCGCGCCCCCATGGCAGCTCCCGGGAGGCGCTGGCGCTCGCAGCCCTCCCGCAGCCACTCGTGTCTAACCCCGAATCCCGCAGGGTCCGGGGCAGGCTGTTCTCCTAAAACCCGCGGCTTTGCAGCACGGGCCATGCCACGCGCGGCCTCTCCCAGGGATGCTGCGGCGCAGCAGAGCAACACGGCTGGTCTCCAACCAAATGGGCACATCAGCAAGACGCTTACTGACATAGTTATGCAAGTTATTTTTTAGTCGTAGTTTTTTCGACTCAATCTTGCAGCTGAACCTGCAGGCTAGACGAAGCCCTGAAGGCCCAGACCCGTGCTAGACGCCGGGTGGAGTCGGTCTGGCACACCTTTTTGGAGGCTGTAGCTTCATCCCTTCCTGTACAGTGCATGTGTGTGTGTGCGCGTGTGGGCACACTCGGCCAAGCAAGGTGCGGGAGGCCAAGGGAAGGAGCCCCTGGACTTGCCTCCTGCGGATGAGTCAGTTTTCAGGAAAACACGGCAACGGGCAGCCTTTTCCCGACTGAAAGGATGATGCAGACGATTGCATAGGTGCTTGGGGGGAAAGCACGCCGTCCCCTCCCCGGGCCCTACCATCGCTGCCTCACCAGCTGGCCAGGATCTTGCTATAAATATTTAGAGTGGCATTAAAAACCCACAGGAGAAGTTCTCGCTCCGCGGCCAGAGAACATTAGCTACCCAAACAAACCGCCTGCTCGCGCGCTCTGTATGTATATGCTCTCATCGTGGAGCATTGCAATGATTGATTTAGCTCTATATCTCTGCTCTGGCTCTAACGCTTCGCTGTCTGTTTAGTTCTTCTGGCCTCTTCTTGGCAGTGGCCGTGGATTATTTTTTTAACCCTTAAAGAAACTAATGATGCTATCTGACTTCACTAATGATGCTGTTTTATGGGGTCAGGGAAGGGTAGTTAGGATGTTCCACTGCTTTAGACACTGATAAATGTGACAGTTGCTTGGAAGATCCCAGTCTGGAGGGCTTTGCATGGTTATACAAACTCCCACTAGCCCAGAGGACGGCATGTGCTGATTAAATAGCTGCTTGCAGGTTTCTGCTAATTCAGGGTTGAGACACCAGCTCAACGAGGAGCCTGCTGCCTGCTTTGCAGCTCGCTCTTCTTCGCTTCCTGTGAGGTTACGGTTTCAGATGTGTCTCCAACCAAATGGGCACATGAACAAGATGCTTACCAACACAGTTATGCAAGTTATTTTTTAGTCATAGTTTTTTTGACTTAATCCTACAGCTGAACCTGCAGCGAGTGCCTATATAAGATTACCCTTATGAATAAATTAGAAATAATTTTTCATGGTATATGCTAGAATGGCAGCTCTATGGTCCCTGCTGCTGCAGTATCTTAGTGCCTCAGAATTAAATGCATTTTCCCTCAAGACTTCCTGTGAGGGAGGGAAGAGCTGTTTCTTCTGTGGGACAGTGGCACTTGTCTGAGGAGGTGTGTCCCTGGGTGAATCCTTGAGTCAGGTTTCCTAGGTTAGCATGCTGTTTACCGAGCAGTTCTTCCAAAGACTTAAAAAGACTTTTTTAGGGGACTGGATATTGCATTAACAAGGGACTGGGATCTTGCATGGACAATGGCCTCGTCTGAATGCAGTGCCCAAAAGGGAAAGTGGCTTCATTTGTAGGGCTGCAGCAGGTGAAGTCAGATGGTCACACTGTGGGAGTCGATGCTGCAGATTTCTCACAGCCCCTGAGGGAGGCTGGAGCCCTGGTGCCTCTTAAAAACAGCAACCTCTGCCACCTTTAGATTATGAAACCCATAAATGGCCACTTGCTAGAAACTGGAAGAGCCTACCAAGGAATGACCACTTTTCTGTAATGCTGTATACTTACCCTGTTTCTTTGGTGTTGCTCAGTTTTGGAATTAGGATGGTCAAACCTTTGATCTGACCCAGAGCAGCTCTTCTTATGTTTTAATGTAATGGGATGATGAAATGTCTATTATCATGTGCTAAGCAGCAGAGCGGAAAAAAGTGGTAATCTAATCAGTCAGCAGACAGGTGCATGGAGAAGACTGGTGATGTCAGACAGCTTCTTAAACACATACGCTGATCCTATTACAATTCAGGTGAAAAAGAACAAATGCGAACGAGGAAAAAAGGAGTGTTCAAGGCAAAGACTTCACTGAGCTTATTCATAATTATGTGTGTTGCCCTGATGGCTCTCAGCTCCCCCGGTATCAAGAGAGAGATCATCTTCTCTCCCTCCAAGAAAAAATATTCCTTATTATAATCTTATTAAAACTGGAAGAGGTAACAACAAACAGGCTTGATATTCCTTGTTATACAAAAAGGACATTTACAGGGATCATAGTTAATCACATGCCATGAGCTGGTGTGGGCAGGGAGATGCAGAGCCCCAGTGGCAGCTGGCCACGGGTTTGTCTCCAGCCCATTAGCTCTGGGCTGGGAGAGCAGCCAGAGTTTCGGGGAAACTGGGCAGCCTGGCAGTGTGTATACTGGCAGTGTGGAAAACTCAGTCTGTGTGCCCTGACTGGGGTAAGATGGGTACATGACACCATTTGGCTTGTTATAAGCCAGAGGGGAAACAAATATGAGAGCAGAAAGGAAGACTAATGTGATGGGTATTATTAAATTTATGTTTTATCACATTTATCACATACTTACATGTGCACGTAAATGTATATAAGAATATACATAGTGAGAGAGCGAGAGGAGATATGTCTACACTACCAAACTATACAAACATGTCTGGAGCACAGGCCCTAGCACTGGCTTGTGAGGATCCACATGGTTAAATTGGTCTTTGGCATAGTTTTGGCTCATGCCAGGCAGCGCTCCTAAAAAATACTGAGGCCTCAGTCAGGAGACATGATGGAGAGAAACCCTTCTGCTCAATGTGCATGTCTGTATCTTACTCAGCTGGTAGCACGTGGAGCCCTCACCCAACACACAGTGTCAGGCCAGGCCAGTGAAGGTAATGCTACCCCATGGCCCAGCACCTGATTTCTGGCACACTTGGATGCTCCCCACTGAAGCAGCATCCCCGAGTCCTGTCTGCACTTGTCCGGGGCAGAGTGTGGATTTTCTATTTGCCTCGCTGTGTTGGGGAACAGCACTTTGACCCCATTCTCTAGCTCCCTAGCTGACATTTCAGCTTCACCAAGGGCAATGAAACTCCCCAAACAAGCAAGGAGTATAGAAGACATTGAGAAGCAAACTTAATCCACTGTGAATGTATGGAATTTGGGAAACAATCACATGACAAAAAGATGAAGCCCTTCATACTACTTCAGGTATCAGAAATACAAAGGCTTATTCCAAAGCCATCATGCTGCCAGGAGCTAGGTATCATTTATTCTTTCCAGTGAGGTAGATCTGTGGTCTCCTGCCGACAAACTCTCTGATTCTTCTAGAGTCATTGGAAGATTTAGGTTGGGGAGGCTCGCCCCCAGGATCTCACCTAGTCCAACCTCCTGCTCAGAGCAGGGCTAGCCTCAAAGTTAGATCAGGTTGCTCAGGGCCTTGTCCTGCTGAGTTCTGGCAATTTCGAAAGATGGACATTTCGACAACCTCTCTGGGCAACCTGCTCCAGTGCTGAACCACTCTCATGGTGCAGATTTTTTCTCTATACATCCAATAGGAATTTCCTTTGTTGCAACTTGTGACTCCTACATCTTGCCCATGTAAAAGTCTGCTAACTTCCATCTGCTGCTGTTAGTTGCCAAGTATCTGGTCTTCTTCCTATTTTTTGAAGTCCAGATATCCTTATGATCCTTCTCTCCCATTTCTCTGTAACTACTACATTACTCATCTTCTATTTAGATGCTCAGCAAAAATAATTTCATGGAGTGCACTATCACCACAGTTGTCATTCACATTGGTATGATACTTGATTCTGATCTAAGGCTTAATCTGGGTTTGGTTCTGATTCTGTAGGCTAAGTAATGGACTCATTCTGTAGGCTTGAAATCTGAACTTGAAGTTTGAACCCCTGACTAAACTTGTGCTATAGAGACAGGGGGACATATTTTACTCTTACAGCATTGGAGAGACAGAGTAACTTCACAAGCTTCACTGCCAGCAGTGTATGTACTGTGCAGAGAAAGGTATATAGACAGATAAATATAGCATGTAATTTAGTGATGACTTTACCCCAAGATGTGTGGGTGTGAACTCTAGCTTCTGGCCTGGTTGCGTGCCAGCCTGTAATCAAAGACTGAAAGATTAAAATGAAAGCAATTGTACTCTTTCTTCTTTAGTCAGAATGACCTATTAGTGTTAATTGAAACAGTCTTCAGGCAAAAATAAATTTGGCTGCTAAAGTTAGGCACTTCACATTGACATTAAATAAGTACATAGTTGGTTTTAAGGGGTGATGAACTTCTAGAGGTTTCACAGAAACCAGGGATGCAGCTATGGGCACCCTTGTTTGAATTTTTTAAAACAAGTCTTTTGCCTAAACCAGCTCCTTCATATGCCTTTCAGACATCCGCTGGCTTTTTCTCCAAACTGCATCATTTGAGAATGGGAACCTGCCGGCTTATCTTGGACTGAACATGCAATCTGAC
This sequence comes from Apteryx mantelli, assembly GCF_036417845.1. Classification (NCBI taxonomy): domain Eukaryota; kingdom Metazoa; phylum Chordata; class Aves; order Apterygiformes; family Apterygidae; genus Apteryx; species Apteryx mantelli. Next base: position 12,930,187 of record NC_089979.1, on the reverse strand, counting down.
CTCTGAAGGATAAAATAACACTGAGAACACTGGACACCTAAGCAGACTATTCATGTGTCTCTTTCTACAGTCTCTGGTTACAAGAGCCCCATGGCAACAGCAACAAGGAGATATGCAGATCCCACACTTCTCCACACTTTCTGGGTCTGCAAATTAAAATGTCTTTGATAAAGTCAAATCCAGAAGCATAGGGTTCATTTCAGGTTCAGTATCTGCCTCTGATATTCTTACGTTGATAGAAATGTTGCCAAAGGAGGGCTGAACCTCTTAAATATTGGAATATACTGTTATACCTGTGTGATATACAGAACATCATTCCCACTGTCCACTCCATCTGTCTTGTACCATCTTTACAGGCTATAACTAGGTGTCCACATACTATTGCTGTGATATTGGTACAAGTGGGGAGAAAGAGGTCCAGTTCTTCAGAGATACTATTGTCAATGGGAATTAGGTGCCAAAATGCCTCAGAGGAGCTAGGTCTGAAAGACCTTACTCCTCACAGTATAGTACACTCAAAAGAAAGAAGGGACTAAACACAGAAAAGAGCTCCTAAGCCCATCTCCTTGAGCCAGACTCTCCTCTCTCTCCCTTTTTATTTGTCAGGCCTTGTCATGTTATTTTTAACCTACATCATCTGTCATGTGATTATAGGATCTTAGGATAATTCAGCTTGAACAGGACCTCAGGAGGTTTCTAGTCCAACCTCTTGATAAAAGCAAAGTCAGCTACAAGGTCAGACCAGGTTGCTCAGGGTGCTATCCAGTTGGGTGTTGGAAACCTCCAAGGATGGAGACTGCACAACAATCTTGAGGCACATGTCCACTTGTGTGGGAACAGCATTTTCCTGCCTGGCCATACTTCATGAAGTCCTACTTCCTGCCCAGCTGTGCTGCAGCACCATACCACAGGAGCTGGTGCTGATGGGGGCTGCAACTCCTTAGCTCCTTTGTGGGATAACTTAGGAGGTGACTGTGCTAAGAGGGCAAATATACAGACAGAGAAATCACTACAACTTTCCCTGGTGATAGCAGGACTTAAGTCATTAATTCACAGCTCCCAGGTTGTGTAAAGAGGTGTAAAGAGGTGTGATAATGGGCTGAGAAGAAACTAACATCCATTTTCTCTTGGCAGGACCTGTAGTGGTGTGACAAGACATTCTTCAGTTTGGGGATAAAAACGCAGGCAAAGAACAGGGATAATCTTCTGAACTAGAGAAAGACAGTAAGTCTACCCGGAAGACATAATGTCAAAAAATAAAGATTCCTCCACATATGCAAACACAAAGAGGTCAATTTAGATTTAGTTTTTTAAAATATCTTTATTGCTTAAGGACATTTGGCAAGATACCTGTAACATAAACCTCACGTCCAGCATTACTTGGCAACATGTTTCTCAGCTGGAAAGAAAATAAATTGGATTTTTTTCTTTCTGCTAATGCCACATTTTTGGATGCTACTTTGGAAACCAATCAAGAGGTGGCTGCTCAGCATGCCTCTCTGTTCTTGATGGCTTTTTAGCGTACAAGAGCCAGCAGCAACTTTCTGAAGTCCCCAGAGGTATCAGATTGGACAGCTTCAGCTAATGACTTGTTGTACTTTTGCTGGAACTTCTCTTTTATTGCTGGCAGGTCACACTGAGGAGACAAGGAAAGTCTCTTTAGAAGAGTGGGATGTGCTTTGCATAATATGTCCTGCTTCTGTCAAGCCCCTCAAAGTCCACTGTGTTCACTGGGAGGAGCAGAGGAGAAAGCAGGAGGTCCAAAACCTTGAAGGACTTTCAGGTTAATGTTTGGACTGGAGGTACGGCTGCATGTGTGGTGTGGTGATGGGACGCTAGCTGCAGGGTGGGGTATGGGAGGTGCAGAGAGCCGTGCCAGAGGGGCTGGTGGGCATCTTTGCCTGGCACTCGGTGGTGCCACGCAGGCACAGCCTTGGTACTGCACAAACTAGCACTGGTCGCTGAGGCCTCCTGAGGCCACTCTTTGGTGGCAAGAAGAGAAAGAAGCACTTCCAGGAGTGTGATTAAATGATAGTTGTGTTCTTCTAGCCACAGGTAATTTTCTGGTTGCTATGGAGGGAGAATGAAATGCCTTGTCTTGAGCTTTCCTGTGAAAAGGCACCCACGGCACGGCTCTGATCTTTATTACTGGGGTTTTAAATGTTGTCATGACTGCACCACATCTTAACAGAGAGACTACCCTGGAGACTCATTTCCAATTTTCATACTACAGATCACTAAGATCAGATACAGATCACCTCCTCACCTCTATGAACAACTCCTCCTCTATGTCAAGACTGAAACAGCAATGGGGTTACAACCTGAATAGCTTACGTGGAAGGAAAATTTAAAGACTATGTTTAGGATCTGAAATGTCTTGTGCAGTGTTGTGCTTTTTAAAATCACAATTATCTCCTTTGGCTCTTTATTTTTCTTCCTTCCTCCCTTCCTTCCCCCATCTGTTTTTCCCAGCTAGAATCAGAAAGAATTGGCAACATAGGATTATAAGCGATTCTCAGATTGGGAACTGCTGTTTTATCTTAACCAAGATTACCTTAACTAGGATTTTACTTATAAAGATCTTTCCGGGGCCAGATCTCCCCATGGGCCAGTTTTATCCAGGTAAAGTTGACTTCACTCGAAATTGCTTTCATGCTTTCGAGTTCAGATCTTTTGAAAACAAAAATAGATGCAATATGAAAATTAGGGTTGCCTATGTACAAAAGCAGAGTGTGAGCACTGCCATCAGTGGCTCTGCACTGGTCTGAAACTGGGTTGACTGAGCACACAATCTACCAGGACTTACTCTGTACCCTTTAAATTTGTACTTCTCCCCAAAATGATTTGAAGTATGGCAGATTGCAGGGTACCCTACCTCGGCCCTGGTCACAAGGATGCGAATCAAGGTCCCTTCATCAGTCCCAGCTCCTTTCATCGACTCGTGCAGAAGTGTAGCAAAGTAACCTTGGCAGTCTTTGGCACAGCTGACTAAAGAACAGTAAGAGGCTTTCTTATACTTGTATATTCGCATTCTGTGTTATGTTTTCAGTGAGAAGGAAATAAATAAGGCAGAAATAAAGAAAACTCTTTAGGGTTGGTGTTCAGGCAGACATAGAAACTGGTAGGGGTTCATTCTGTAAGGGGTCCTCTCTTGGTATGCTAGGAGGAGGCTTGGAGTCTAAATGGGAACATACATTTCTCCACAGGGAAAGCATGCTACACAATGAAGTGATTAGCACCAAATACATTGCTACTCCACAGTGAGAATGACATGAATGAGAATGAGGATTTGCCCCTCTGGAGTTCTCCTTTCCATCTACTCTGGGGATAGCTGCTTACTCCGCAGCTTGCAGGGGCAAGATCCCAGATGCTCTTCCCCCACACAAATAAAATCTATCCCAGTAAACTAACCAGAGCCAGGGCACAGGCCTAAATACTGGTTACAGTCATCCACAGTGCTAAATTGCTATCATGGTCCCTGTACGTTTTTGAGTGACAAGATAGCACACTTGTGACAATGCCCAGGCATGGGCTGGGGTCATCACAGGCCAAGGCATTGGGGACAGCTTGGAGGCGGCCACCCTGTTTTAGAGGCTAAATAATTTAGCTGTGTGGAGGGGAGATGCATCTGGCCTGTTTAATTTCTAAAACCAATAGGTTCAAATCATTATTTAAACCTGGGTCTCCTTTGCCTGGCAGTTATGTTTGCTTTAGTTTAAAACTATCTCAATAGCTCTCACTAGACTCCTAAGAGTTAATATCAGAGGGAGATAAGAACTAGAAAGGAAAGCTATTGAAACATTTCTTTTACCAAGAGTGAGATAGGCCTTCTCCAGATCTCCAGATGTTTCACTTTTAATGGCTTCTTCTATGTCTTTCCCATGCAGCTACAAGGACAACAAAGAGGAGCCATCAGAGCTGCTATCTGTACACGTAATCCTGTTACCATAAAACCAGCATCAGATTCTGGATCCAATGGCAAAAGGCCAATTTAAATCCCTTTCAGCCTTCCCAAGGGAGTATTTCAAGGGCAGAGGAGGTCCTCCTCTGGGGTAAATGCTCATAAATTCACTGGCATCAAGGGAAGAGGACATATGAGGCCGAGTAAGGCAGAACAGTTAAGAGATGGATAACCTAAATCAAGCAGTCGTACTTGTATCCGAGGGCTTCTTTGACAAAGAAGCTGCAGTTTCTTCTTGGGTGACCCTTAGTCAGGAGAAACTGTTTGAGCTCCCTCTAATTCCTCCACCAAGGCTCTGGATGGTTCCCACACAAACATGATAAATTTTGGAGCTTTACCAGCTGTAAGAAGGTTTGTTACTTATTGGCTTTGGGCTCCCAGGGAAAGTTTACAAGCGCTGCAGTTGTTCCTGAGTTTCTATATTATTCTGTAGGCAAGAAATTGTCAGGCTGAAGAAGGGGAAAAACAGACTGCCACTTCAAAACACAGCTTATCCTCACTTCTGTGAATTAAAGAAAATCACAAAGTCTTTTACTTTGCTCTGTTTTGCATATCAGGATGGTCCTGCATGGCTCAACACTGTAATGGACTTTTAGCTCAGACCTGGGAGACCACAGATACCAGCCAGCACGGGATACCTTCTAAGGATTTGGCCTTGAGCTCTGCAAAATCCAAGCTCGTTTAGATCTGTCCCTATTTATCTTTCCAAATGCAGAGAAGGACTGATATTTGCATGGCTCTAATCTTGGCCCACTTCTGCCTCAAATACAGCCAGGCAGGATGTGGATGGATCGGTTTGGGCAATGCGATCTGCTTGGCTTTAGAAATCAAAAAGCCAAGGTATCTTGGATATAGGATCATTTAACTTAACCCCCAGGGTTTGGGCTGCTCAGAGGGAGGGAGTAGCAGTTAGTGACCAGTTTTGTTCTCTTGCCAGCAACAAACCAAGGCTTGGATTAAGCTGTGAATGTATTTCCAGCTAAGGGTTCCTTATTGTGCTGACACTGAAGTATGGCCTTGACTGAAGGTTTTTCATCTTCAGTGCCTAGGGTTATGATTTTCTGATGATCTTAGACTGATCTTAGGGAAGCTCGGGGCTGTGAGCCAGAGGCTGGAGAGGGGACCTTCTTCTCAGAATAAATGCTACTGCTGAGCTTCCACCTAGCTGCCAGGAGAAGGACCTTGCATCTCCAATTGTTTTGACTTTCAGAGGTAATTTCCAGGCGAGAGGTCTCAGTGGAGGTCAGCTCCAGGCCTAGAAATGAGTAAAATGTCACTGGTGGGTGATGTGGGGAGAAGTAATAGAGAGCTGTGACCCTGCTGCCTACCTTGCCCTTAGCTGGGGGAGGCTTGGAGGCAGAGGACAGTGCAGCAAACTACTTGGACAGGCTGTCCACCCAGGGTGGGGAAAGAGGAGGAGGCGGGAGACATGCTTCTGCTCTCGTGGAGGGGCTGCTGGATGGTGTGCAATGAGGGAGATGGGAACCGCAGACATGTGGGGGTGTCTGGGGTAAGCTGGGCCCAGTGCAGACCCAGCCAGCTGCATACTTCCCCACTGTCCCAACAGGGTCAGGCCCCCTGGACATGGAGGGGTCCACCACTGAGTGGTGGCCACTGAACAGCCACCACTGCTCTTCAACCATGTCTCCCACTGTCTTCAGAGGACACTCCGTGATGTGGTGTGAGGACAGTAAGGGTCCAGCAGGGTTGGAAGGGAGTAGGTTAAAGAGCTGCTACGTCTGTGTGAGGGCACTTTTCCTGAAGTGGGGGATCAGGATGAGACACCTAGTCAGGCTCTGCTTGGGAGAAGGAGAGGAAGAGACTGGAAGGGCAGAACTCTGCTTCAGGGCAGTAAATTGTGAACCTGTCCCTTTGCTGGACCTCCTGCAGGAGTGGGGACACACTTCTTGGTGCAGCTGTAGAAAGAAAAGGACACCATGACGTTTATTTGGCTGGATATTGTGAGGGCTACAAAGGGAAACAGTTTTTTTACTGGCAGAAGACACAGCTTTTAGGCCCTATTTCTACAAGATCAAGATGCAGTCCTGCAGAAATATTTTTCAAGATACTGACAGCACGGAGCAATTTTCAAAATGGGAAAGAAAAGATCGCCTGCTCTACATGTAGCTGTGGGGTCTGCAAGCTACGTGTGTTGGGCCCTGCTGTGTGCAACCCAACGCAGAAGAGAATAACTCACCTTTTCATAGGCTTCAAAAGTAGCTCTCAGCTGCCGATAGCTTCTCTTTGCTAAGACTGTGTTGAAAGCCAGCTCCTCCGTTCCCCAGCGGCCTTCCCCTGCCTTGAAGATTGCACGTTCTTTTCTAGAGCATTTGTTTACCCCGGTGGAAACGCGAAGGCAGCCAGAGCCCGGGGCTCGCCGGCTCCGGCGTGTGCCCCCTGCCACCGCCCCGGTGCTCCGGTGGTCCGTGCGCGTGGCCACCTCGGAGGCAGCGCAGCGCCGGGCCATGGTGGGGTTTCTCCGCCATCGCACTTACTTCGTACAGCTCTCTGGCATCCTGCCCGGCAAGCTCGGCATTGACCTCTTGGGCCTCATCTCGGTTTGCCTACAGAAAAGGACGTTACGTTAAAAAAAAAAAAAAAAAAAAGGCCCAAGTGCCGGCTGCTCTGTGCAGCAGCAGGGAAGTTTGTCAGCTCTGGGCGCTCAGAACCCCTTTGGTTGTAGCTTTGCTGCCATCTGCTGACAGTTGCGTAGCATTTGGGCAGTTCGGGCCTTGGCAATCCGGGGCTGAACGCTCTGCTCTGCTTGGGGTCGTCACGGGCTTTTGGTGACTCTGGCGGTGCAGCCTGTGCGTTGCCCAAGGCAGGGTCCATCCGCGGGTCCATCCGCGTGGGGCCCCACCAGGACGTTTCTGAGGAGAGCAACTGCCGCATCCATCATTCAGCTGCGGAGAAAATGTCCCCAAAACTGGAAGCGTTGTCGATTTTTACGGCGCTGGCTAGGCCCCGAGAGCAGCAAAATGGCCCTCTGCACTTCCCTCCCTAATCTGTACACCTGAGCGTTTACTAACGCGGTAATTCCTGATGGAAATCACGAAGGACTTCTCCACGTGTAAACCCTGTGTTTGTCACTCCTGAAAACACGCCCCGAGAGGCTGAACGGAGCTGCGCTGTATCACCGCTTTCCGCAATGGGAATCCAGTTGCGGTGCATTTAGCAAGGTGACCGTTATTCCCCTAAAGTTTCTTGTATTTATCGAATTTTTCCACCCCTAAGGGCTGGCTGCTGAGGCTGTCCACCGCACCGATTCCTACTCGCCTTCCTACTCTTCTTGCTTGCAGTGTTCCCCTGGAGAAGCTAACTTTTGTCCTTATTTCAAGCTGATGTAAAATAAAGTGCGTTCTAACTGAAAACATGCTTGTTCTTTGTGAATGGAAAAACAAGATGATGACGAGCTCCTATTACTTTTTCTGTATCTACCTGAGCTGCAGATTCCTCAGTTGAAACGGAAACGGTGTTTGGCCGGTTTTAGACGGAAATCAGCCCGAGGTAGCCCTGCCCTGAGTGGGTATGCCAGCCACGACCACGGCAGAAATAATAATAAAGCAACAATCTATCGTTTTCAAGGTACCAGAATTTATAAAATTACCCGTGATTTTATATAACCGCTTTAGTTATATTAAAGAGCTGTAAACACAGAAGGCTCTTACCCTGACAAAAGCCTTATGCGTGTTATAACTATCATCTCGTTACTGTATTACTTATTATAATTACCAGCTAACACTCGCTAGCGTTACCCAGGGCGGGCAGGGTGCCTGTGTCAGGTAGGCGCGCAGGAGGAACGCCCCAGCCTTACCTCCAGCACGGTGACTAGTATCTTCTTTAGGGAGCCGCTTGTGTCGCTTTTAACGTCAGACTCCAGATCCCTGTCAAAGACTGGGGAGAAGGACGTCCGTAAGGGCTCACTCGATGCCAACGGCTTTACGCGAAGGTGTGTGAAAGCAAATCTTACTTACGCCTTCTGTACGCCTCCTTTATGCTTACGATTTGCTAGGCAAATGAACAAAAAAACAAAAAATAAAACCCCAAATAAGCAAACAAGCAAGCACAGCCGCGAGTCAGCAGCACGCCCATGTCTCCCGAGCCCTGCAGCGCCCCGTTCCCGTTCCCGTTCCCATTCCCATTCCCATTCCCGCCGCGGCCGGGCTGGCACCAGTGCTGGCACCACTCTCTCGGCCTCTCGCGAGCGCCCGGGCACGCTTCACCCCGCGCTCTCGGGCAGCGCAGGGCCGTCCCAACCTTGTTGCTTTGCGTGCACAGGATCTCGATGAGCAGCGACTCGTCCGTCCCAGCACCCTCCATCGCTTTGCGAAGCTCTCGGGCCTCGTACTCGCAGGGGAGATCCAGCAGGGCCAGCACGCTCTTTTCGAAATTCCCGCTTAGGTCTCCCTTCAGCACCTCTTCCAAATCCTGCGGAGGCGGTCGGAAGGATTAGTGCCAAAACCAAGCTTGGACTGGAGGATTTACTTATTCGCTCATTTGCTGCAGGGAATTTAATGATTTCAAAGCTTCTTCCATACCAAAAGGAACAATATCAAAAAAAAAAAAAACACACAGGCATTTTTTGCAAATAAAATTCCCTAAAAATTGTTGTTTTATGTTGATTGAAATGATCCTCCCCATCTGCAGATATCAGCAATAAAACTCTTACTTGTCGGAAGAAATGCAAATTAATGTTTTAAAAGCTGGACAGAAGAAACCTTGAAACCCAATGCAGAAATTTCCTGCTCTGAAAAAGTTGTAGCAGAGGAATCAAACTTACTAAAATTCTCTTTTAATTTTTCTTAGAATTGGTTTCTTGGGAAAAGCAAAACTTTTCTCCGACGTTCTTTGCTTTCAAGCAATCAGCATTTTCCACCAAGAAAAAAGAAAAAAACCCACCTTTCTGATGTGATCTACTTAATTCAAAAATTAATAAGACCCTGGAGAAGAATTAGCTAGTGCATATGTGTCAGATGAACATTCATGCTGAGCATTATTTCTAATGATTTATTTTAAGTCCTATCTGCAGTTAACATCTCCTGTAGTACAGAAAGTCTTTGACAAGTTCAGATCATAAATGAAAAGAAAACCCAACTTTAAAACTATTGTTCTTCAATGTCCTCTCACATGATTGCAAATTAACGCTTGATCTATTCCAGTAAAAGACTGACATCGAGGCTGAAGTGGTTTCAGTGAGCCGCATTATGAACCTAACTTCTGTGAGCTGTTATGGGCTAACGTAACTGGGATGTCTTATAGAATTTGCTCATTTCTCATGCATATTCTTATTAATGCTCATTATAGAGCTAATTCTGTAGCATTTATGCAATCAAAATCCTTCACGTGCTTGCTGTAAGGTTTACAGACAGAAGGCTTTCAGGTTCAGTGCTGCCTGCCTTAGTAACACTGATTAATGTGGAACGTTCAAGCAGACCACAAAAAAAAAAGACTGATTTAATAATAAGCCCTGCAGGATTTGGCTGTTTACCTAAATAATATATAGGAAGCTTTAGTTTTTTTCTATATGCCAAATCACCAAGGCAGTCAGTGTTTCCTCCTTCAGAAACCAAGTGCCCAAAGAGATTTCTCAGTTTTGCAATGTGTATTCTACTCCATCACTGGAATTTAATCAGTGCTAAATCCATTTAACTCAGTAAATGTATAATGGTGTAAGATCAGATAGTCCCTCTGAATTTGCATCTGGTCTTAGAGGGATTCTAACTGGGAATTTGCCTGCTACATTAATTGCATTTACACTTTGTTTCAGACTTTTTTCCCCCTAATTGTGCTGAAGATGAACAGAAGCTGAAATGTTTTTGATTTCTGCTATGAATTATTTTCTAGCTCTGCTGACTTTGATTAAAATGCTTTGTTCTGGTTGAGGCTGGTTTCCATTTTGAAGAAGACTCAAAGGCATAAGATTATTAATAATCATTATTTTAGGAGATAAAAGAAATAATTACTGAATCAGAAACTAACTGGTGCCCTCTTTAAAACTATTGGGCCATTTATATTTTCCAAAGTAGGGTAATGTAGGCTATATTTCTAAAGAGCATAGTATTTGAAACAAAGAGGTCATTTATTTTGAAATACCTTGCCAAATGCAGTCTTGTACTTCTGTTTTATCTGTTGCCTCTGCTCCGATGTTCGATTTGACAGGATTTCAATAATTATTTTTTCGTCAGTTCCTAAAAAAGAAGTTGGGCATACAGAGAATTTGATCAGGAACCCAGTGCAGAGGGGGAAAAAAAGAAAAAAAAAGATCAAGTGTCCCCTCTCCAAAGAGAAGAAAATAAATATACATATATCCACTGGCACCAACTTTAGGTTTTGTAGCATCTAAGCTTCTTCTGAGGATATATTTATCTGTAGTACAACGCTCAGAACACCATCTTGTGCTGCTTAAATTTTATCAGGGGAACTGAGTCCTCTGTTTAGCAGATCAGCTGCTGTCTGCTGCTAAAATGAGGGCGCTAACAGCACCCATGGTCTGCCCCAGGGCCGCGTCTCGCCGGAGACGCTGACTTATTGGAGGCGACAGGGAACTGCTCCCTGGCTCCAGCGGGAACAGACGCGGAGCCGTGTGCCCTGCACCCTCGCGCCTGGCTTTGCAAGGGGACTTGGATGCCGCTTGGTCATACAAAGCACCTTATTCCACCATAAATAAGTAAAGCCCAGCTGCGTTTAACCCTAGATACCGACGCTGACGCCAGCGAAGCTCTCCCATGCCCCCGAGCCCTAAGGGCACCGAGCCGCACCAGGCCTGAGCCGCACGTGCCGTCACCCTGCCCGCTGCTCCCGCATCGCCTGGCGCGGGGCCGTGAGCGCCGTCAGCACGACACAGCCCGCACTGCTCGCCCGGCGGCCGCGGGCCAACGTGCAGGTTTTGGCGGCGAGGCTCGTCTGAGCGGTCCCTGCCCTTCACCACCCTCTTCCCTCTGCACTTTTCAACTCTCGTCCCCTGAACCACGCGGCGCTTCCAGCCTCCCCTGCCCGAAACAGTGGGTCTGCCGGAGAAATAACCTTTTCCTACAGGCTTGCTTGCCCGGTGGATCCATCTTCCGATCTGGTTTATTAAACGTGGGAGCGCTTGTGCCATCATAACAGAACGAATGGCATGGGGCGAGTGGCGGCAGTAGGTGGGGATGCGCTTAAATCGGCTTTATTAACCTGCAGCCTGGACCATGGTCTGTACAAAACGGGTTGTGCTTTGCTCTGAAAGGAGACTGGCAGAGGAGCAAGAACCACTCCACTGCCTGAATCTCCCCGTTGATGTTGTTTTAGTTGGCAAAAATAAGCGGAAGGTAGCTGGGAGTGCAGTGCCCAGCTGTACAGCTGCCCTGGCACAAGGCACGGTGGTGGGCTGCAGCTCCTGGGAAGGCACGTGGGGAGGCTGTGCGGGAATCGAACACGTGACAGCCCTCTGCGAGGGGGTCCCGGGCGCCAAGAGGAAACAGGAGCTCTGAGCTGCAGCTTCTGCAGCCTGTGGAAGCTGCTTACTAAAGGCAACGACCTTGTTGTTGTGCTTTCCTTGCCCTCAGCCACGTAAGCAGATGTTTGCACTAAACAAAGCTGCTGGAAGGCATTAGCCAATGTTTGCAGCTACAGGACAAGACTGCAGAGATCCTGCTTGGGCACTTGAGTGACGCAGCAGAGGAGCTCTTGCAGTAACGTGCGTGTCCCAGAGTACTTCCGACTGCAGGGCCAGCAGCTGGCCTGAGGCTTTGTTTTTTCAACATAGGGATTGAAATGAAGAAGGTCTATCAGGACCTATGATCCTGCATGCAATGGCCACTGCCAAAATGCCTATAGGATATAAAGGGTTCAGATGTCAGCTGAAGGGCATCCAGCCATATGCCAGCTCTGCTGAAGTGCACACATCACATGGGCTGACACAGACCTTGCTTCCCTCGTGCCCTTCTGTTGGTGGCATCACCACCCTGCTTCGTGCCATGCCTCACTGGCAGGCTCTCGTGAGCAGGGACCCTCTTTCTGGTCCCTGTACGTGCAGCACCTCACACTGTGAGGGTTTCCAGGGAGCTACCAAAACAAGCGATAAATCTGCAAGTGGTATTTGCATTCATCAGCAGCTTGTCCATTCTCATCACTGCATATCACGTCTGTACAGGACAAGTTTATGGCATCCTGTCCAGTTTTTCCTGCTTAGAAGTGAGACAGAAGGCATGATCCAAGTGTAGACTGAAAACCATTGCTATCTGAAAATGTGGGGTTAAACTCTTAATAGGAAGGTCCTCTGGGGAACTGTCTTGATGGCAGGAAGCTGATAGGACAAGAACAGTTCCTAAAATTCAAGCACTTTAACTAGCTAACCCTGAATGTCAGTGCTATAGCAGGAAAAAATGCTTAAATACATGTTTACTTTGCAAATGCCTGGAGCGGGTTAATAACTTTTTGCTCTCTTGCACTGACTGGCTGTTCTTCCTCTGCTGAATGTTGCCACCTCCATGGGTCTGAGGAACACTGTATTCCTTATGCACGTTAGTGCAAAGTCAGCCAGCTTAGTGTAAACTTCCACAGAAGATGGTGTGAGCCAAAATTTTGGTTAAAAATCCCTGACGGAGACTGAGGAGCACCATATAGACCTTTCAGGTGAAGGAGCTGCAGTGGGCTCTGAGGAGCATATAGAGGTGGTGATGTTTTTGACTGTTCCTTGAAGACCTGGAAAAGGACATATAACCATGCCCTTAATCTGGCCTGACTAGCTGGACCCCACAACTGTCATTATCAGCAGGGACAGCTTGCTGGTCCTATTGCAGTGAGCAAATGCTATGTTCATCCTGACCCCTTGGAGCCAAGCAGTTAGCAAAGTAGATGCTTCAGACCTTTGAGGAACAAGCTGGCTTCCCTTCCCATTTATCTTAATCATTAAAAACTCCACAGTTTTCTCTACGTGTGCATGTTCTTCGAGTCAGTGAGTGACAGAAAGCATCAAGATTAACTCCAAATGGTTTAAATAGTTGCTTTGCCATAAGTTTGTGCATGTGCTCTCTATAATGTTGAATTGTCCATTGTATAAAAAACGAGAGCTTTCTCACCTGCTCCTTTGCAGGCTTTATGTAGCTTCTTGGCATCCCGGTCTGCATCAAAGCCATGATGACGGTGATGAGTGGTTGACTAGAAAAATAGAGACACAACAGGTACATGGGAAACAAATTTGCATTAGTCTCTCTGATTTACAGAAGCTTGGTCAGGCTGTTGCTCAGTTTTTGTTTGCCCCACCTAAACTGTGACGTCCGAGCTGGGCTGTGCTGGTATGATATCTCTATCACTAGCGCTCCTAGAATCAGAGCAAAGCCAGCCATGACCACATGGCACAAGATGCTGAGCCTGTATAACCTTGTTCTGTCAGTTCAGCTTTGTTCAAATAATTTTGATGTAATCACTTGATAATAGACAATTTTATGCCAGATCAAATATTATTTGTTTGTACCACTTTAACGTTAGGCCAATATAAATTCCTTATCAGATGCCTGCAGACTTGTGCTGCACCTCTGCAGTACATTTGTAAATACTGGGAGCTGGTTTTCTTTCCTTCAGGCAAAATCCCAACTGGCCTAATAAAACTGGATCCTGCAAACCTTCCTTGTGCTGATGCATTCGCACACACAGATGATTGGGCACATATACCATCATACGGCTGCTGGAGCTTTTTTGTCGGAATAGTACATCTGGTTGCCTTGAGCTAAATCTGTCAGATACAATAACTCAAAGTCCACAGCAGCAGCAGTTTACAGCCTGACATATATCGATAACTGAAAGCTATGGTAAACTGAAAACCATGCCAGCTCATACTAATCTGAGCAGCTGTGAATCACAGGGGCTGCACTGTTGGTACACCCTCTATTCGCAGCAGGAGGTCAGCAACCTTTTCAATCCCTGTAGTACCACAAATCAGATCTTTTAAATGCCTATGTGCTAAAATAGACCTGTAAAACAGGTCCTAGGCTCCTAAATCAATTGGAGCTATATGCACCTCATCAACCGCGGGGGCCTAATAGGGGCACTGCCAGCGCTTTGGCATTTGCATGCCAAGAGCAACAAGTGCATCTGACTTCTTGCTTTGCAGGGTTGCCGGGCACTGGCTCTCCCCTCTGCTAATTAAGGGTTGGGACACCCCAGGGCATCGCACTGGGCTCACCCCTATTGCTAATTAAGGGTAATGACACCTGAGGGCACGGCACTGTGCTCCTAAGCCCTCCTGAAAATGTGGTGACAGCTATGAAGGAGCTACCTATTCAACGACACAGAGTCTTATACCAAGGATAAAAGCCAAATCCACTCCCCACACCGCTTTTACCTTTGTGACAGACTAAAGTCCATTTAAGTACGTGGCTCTTCTAATGCAGTTAGCAACTAGGATTCAAATTAATGCTAATCGTAGCTGCCCTAACGCAACCATCTCACTGAAATTACCTTAACTGAAAGCTATTTTACAACAACCGCAATTAGAAAGGTATTGCAACATTGCAAAAAGTTCTCTCAGTCTTATCTTACTGCAGCCTCCCAAGGTAACACTTTCACTGCCATGTCATTATCACAAATCTCGCTTGTAAATACGTATGCTATCGTATACTAGGAATGGATTGTAAAGTGAGCAGACACATGCCAGCCTAGAAGATATGCTTGTCTAAACCTTTCAATTAAGGTGGAAATAGATGCATATAAAAATTAATGTTTTCCAGCAGGAGATTTTATTTAAGAGTCTTCAAATCTGTCAGGAAAAGGAAACGAAAAAATGCAAAGTTAGAAAACAGATGTATTTGCCTGAACTGCATTTGCATTCTTCTATTATCACAGGGTGCACGTGCTTTTCCCTTGATGGACTCGGGCACTAAAGACATTTTTGCCTAATGTGCTTGAAAATTAAACAGACCTAATGTCTGTCTTCTGTCTGATTGATACGCTACACCCTCATTTTCACTCCCCACTTGGTGATGGGAAGGTTTGTGAGAATCAGATTCACCTTTGTTCTTTGTAACGCCAGACTCAACAACGGCAGCCAACAGGACTCGGCAATGAGTCTGGGCAAACAGAACGGCGGCACCCTATGGCAGAGCGCAAGTCCGTTCTGGATACGCCGCTCCACGACGCAAATGCTGCCAGCGCAGTGGCCCTCTTTGCCCGAGGGTCGCCCACGCGTGGTGTTGACATGTGGAGCGCGGCTCGGGTGGTCCTCGACAAGCGCCTGGTGCAATGAGCATTTCTCGTTTGTGCAAAAGCATATTTGCCAACAGCTAAATGTCTTATCGGCTGTAATACTGATAAATCAGTTGAGAGTCCTTCCATTTGGAGATCTGTGCTGTAGAATAAAAATGCCTAATTCCCACCAGGATTACTTATTGAGGCCATCACTACTCTTAAGGCTACATAAATAAAATTGGACATCAATTCTATGTCCAGCTGAGCTCCCCTCGTTTTCTCACTAGTTTCCTATTTGCTTCTGGAAACTTTTAGAAACATATCCATTAATTTTCCATGCATGAACTTGTGAACTCTTGAGTGGGGCAGAATTCATCCTGACATCGGAGGGCCCAGGTTTTACGGGGGCAGCTGTAGTGTGAGACACGACACACGAGTGTGTGGTGCCGCTATGGTTGCCCTCTCTCCATAATACCACGTTTAACATGCAAAGGGTTCTCAGCACTTCAGTCTCTAAGTTGGAGAGACATCCCTGCCCTTCTGCCGTCCTGCGTGGAAAGGAGCTGTTTGCAGGAAGAAGACGATATCTGAAGGAGTAAATAATAGTGCCATGAAGTTATCATTATTTGGAGTCAGCACATTTTTAAGACGGTGTTCCTGCCCCTCATATGATCGATCCCTTTGTCAGCACCGCACTTATTCTACAGTTCTCTGCAAAGCATTTCTTTGTGAGGGCAAGGACCACTGGAAGTAGCTGAGAAATCAGCAAAAACAAGACAATTCTGGAGCACAAAATGCAGAGAAAAGCACTAACACACTATATTAACAGTATAGATTTGACTGTTTTGCTGTATCCAAGTGCCATGCTAATTTATAGCCCCCCAAATTCATTTCTGTAATGGGAGGTCAGAACTATCACTCCAGATTTGCTTCCATGTAACCTGGGACAGAAGTCGCACTGGGGAGAAAAGAGAGGAAAAAGGCTTTGTCTGGCATTTGCTCCCACTTCTCAATCATTCAGCATGGATGCAAACACCTGTGTGAATGCCCAAAGGTGCTGGTCTGTACTTTGCTCTGCCGTAAGTACCGGCGGGATTCGGCTGGGGGTTAAGCTGGGAGCTGGCTGAGGACCCAGCTCCCTCTCTCCCGGCTCTCGCCAGACCAACGCTGCCCAGTCCTGCCGTTCCCACTGCCCCAGCAGTGCCCTACCACAGAGCCAGCTTGTCCTGCTAATAACATTACGAGGCTTTGGGAACTGCTATTTTATGCCTTCACAGCTGTTCAGTTATACCCAGATTTTAGTGAGTTCCTACCTCCTAAGGGAAAATGTTGCAGTTCGTGTGTAGTACAGTTGCATCAGGTAGGAAAAAGGTAGCACCAATGACTGAAATAACAGCATGGATTTACAAGGATTCATAAAGACATAAACGAAGAAAGGCATTTGTTTTCAAGGGAAAAGATCACGCAGAAGGAAAGGAAGGCTTGTTTCTTAGAGACGTTCAGGATATGTTTGTTTTAATGCACCACAGGAATCTATTGAGTCAGCTGGGCTAAAGCTTCCATCTTCAAATAAATCACTGTAAAACATTAATTGAGGCTGGGGAATACCATTTGTAGAGTATTATGTGCAATACTAGCATCACAGCTTTTATGGATAGCAAATCTGATACTATGGGTGGGTGACTGTCACGGCCAACTCCTGAGTTAGCTGGAAAACTCTGGTTAAAATTCACTATCTCCTGGCCCCACCTTTGGTCTTGGCCACGGGCACAGCCTTCCTGGGCAGGAGAGCTATTTCAGAGCCGTACTGCTCCCTAGCCTGCACGGCTCACAGGTGGATTTTGCTGTAAGGGATAAGTGGCAGAAGAAACTGATGTTTAACACTGCTTCAGGCTTTGCACATATTATTCATTTAAAAACATGAGCAGAGTCACTGTTTAATATGCTCATTGTTTTAGAGTTAAGATTTTAGATTAGAATTGAGTCATTAATGACTTTGAGTGTTTACAGCAGTTTACTGATAGTGTGATGCGGAGTCTGAAACACCAGCTGGGCTGATTATATATATATATTGCAGTTGAACATAGTATGGAAAGGAACTTTTCTTCCACATTTCCTTCCAATATTATTTTAATTAGTGCAACCAGTGTTCTGGTGGCAAGAAACCCTCTTTGAACTTCCAGCCTAGCTTTATTCTTGGCATGCGTCCATTTGTTTTTTCTGCCAACAGTGTTCCTTTGGCTTAAACAGTGATTGCCTACACGATACGTTTATACACAGCAATCATTTTCCTCTGCAGCTTTAGCTAAAATTGTCACAGATTTATTTCAATTAAACTGGATAGACTATGACTGGTCAAAAACTAACATTTTAACTTATAGTAAAGCACACCAAGTAATTTTTCTTATTGTCAGTTATGTTTTATTTCAAGGACCTGAAAGATGAGCTTATAGCTGATGATGGTCCACAATGCTTAGAGAAGCATTTGGAGAATTTTCTTTGAAATGTTGGCATGGGAAGTGCTTATGGTGCACAAATAAATGTTTTAGCAAGAAGACTGGCAAAACTAAGAAAGAAAGAAAGGAAAAATAAGAGCTCCAGTGGGTTCAAGGCATCAATAGTCAGAATGTTGCAGTACATAGCAGAAATTTATGAAGACAAAAGAGGATGTGAGCTTTGCAACCAAAATCTAATAGCTTGCTTGACCAAAAGACAATTAAGCCTGAAGTAGATATAAACTGCCAAGTCGGCAGAAAACACGCACAGAAGAAACACTAGCAAGAGCATGTCAGATAGCTTCCTGTATTGCAAAAGAGACAAAGTACTCCATCTGAAAACAGCTGACAATAGCCGAACAATCGCAGCTGCCTTGCCATCCATATCATCTTAAGCAGACGCCGCGACCACGCTCAAGAGCAGAAGTTTATGGAGAAGTAAAGTCACAACAGCCGAAAGGGCAGCTGGTCAGGATGCTGCTGACGGCGCTCATCCGCGGCAGCTCTCGCATGGATCGATGCTGAAGATGCGCCTGGATAAACGCAGACACAGGCCCCTAGGGGCAAAGCGTGAGGAAGGGGCAGCAGCAACGTGGCTGCTCATGAAAGCAGAGGACACACAGATATAAAAGCCAAGGGCTCTTATAATCAGGACCGGGCTGATCCAGGGAGGCTGAGTGCCTGCCCCAGTCTTCATTTGAGCCAGATCCATTTACGTGCTTTATCCAGTGGGTGCCTTATTTCAGGCTTATCTTGTGTTTCATTTTTCTTTGGCTAACAGAAGCATAAAGTACATCTAAACCAGCAGCCTGTAGGAAGGGCAGACTGACCCAGCCAGGCTTTTTAAAGCCCTGACTACTGCATGTAAGCGGGGCTTGGAATAAAACAGGGCAGAATTCAGTTGTCTAAACGTAGGTATCCTGTGCCACTGGAGATGCCCCAGGGTAAGCGGCTAGCTGCCAGCTTGGAAATGTGTGGTCTCCCGTGGGTCCTCCTGGTGCAAATGCCTCACATACCCAAAGGCATTTCCAACAGCTCTAGATGCACATGTTTAGGCGACAGAATCAAGTACCTAGCATTTTACCAATTTTGTTATTTTTCACATAAATTTAATTATGTTGAGAAGAATTCATTGGAGAGAACCAAGTTTTTAAAAAACAATTATAAAAAACAGTTCCCTATGCAACAATTTGAGCCTTCCTTACTACCAAACAGGTGAGTGCCAAAAATCCCTCTGCCTGGTTTGCCACAGATTTACGTCTCCCGGCTGACTGATTTCTGTGCCTATGCTGCCTCCTCCAGCAGAAGCAACTTCTGTGAGTGGCACGGTCATAATGGCCCATCACTGTGTGGACTCTCTGGTGTCTAATAAGGGTTGATTTCATGTCCCAGTCTTTCGTTCAGGGGATTTCTAATACATTCTCTCTCTTCTATTGATTTTCATGAAACTTAACAGGCACCACATACTTTTGAGACTTGTACCCTGCTGGTAAATCCAACTAAAAATTTTCCAGTGGGTCCAAATGCTTTTAGCTGGCAGAGCAGATATATACAGGCTGCTGTCATGTGCACCCTGTTTCTTTAGGAAAGCAGGCTGAAAATGATCCATCATATCCCTAACGGTAAGCACAGGAATGGCAGAAAAACAAACAAGCCAAAACAATCCAAAACCCTTCACAAATGAGAACCTGTGGACCCTATTGAGATGTCTCAGCTCTCACTGTAGCACTGTCACAGATTCACCAGTTCAAAGCCATTTGGGGAGGGTCTTGTCTCCAGCTAATGAACCAGGTCTCTTCCAGCTCAGTGCTGCTGGATCTGTCAGGAAAGGTTTGGGTAGAGTTGATCTTGCTGTGGGCGATGGATAAGTTGGCTGACATCTCAAGGTGCCTTCCAATCCCATATTCTACGAATTTCTATTTTCTTTTCTTTGTGTGTGTGTGTGTGTGTGGAGAGGAAGATTTATTTCCTCTGTCTACCAAGAAATGTCCCAAATCATCTGGTCATTTTGTTAGCATGATAAATGACAGGATTGGCATGTTTATCTCACTAGTTAAATTGTATCTAATATATTCCTATCACAGAAGACATCTTTTGGCAAATCAGTCCCTACATGATTAATTATTTATCAACACATACATACTTAAGATTAATTATTTATCCTAGCAGAAGCCTTTAATGTGCTATAATGTAACTGGAATCCAAGGTTAACTAGACTAACAGTATGGGACAGAGAAAGAAAAAGACACATAAAACCACATCTTGGGGTTTTAGTCTTCTACTACATCACACATTATCAGGATAACATCCTGTTATCAGAACAAACTCCCAACTCTTACCCAAAGTGACAGTTTGAGTGAAAAATGGCCTAATTCTCGTCACTCACTCCCAGGCATTTCCTTGTGTTAAGAATAAAATACAAGAATAGATGTGGGAGTAAACTGTTCTATTTTGGTTCTGGTGTACTCCAAAAGACAGAGTGAAAAGATGATGTTACATTTGTACTTCTCCAATAGTCTAATTTATACTAGAATAGTCATTTCTAGTCATAAAAGTTTTGTTCAACCTATTTTAATGCTTCTTCAGGCCCCTTTGAACAGGGGCAATTTTTGGATTATAGTAGAAGGCATGAGTCTAACAGGAATAGTCACCTTACTACAACCTCCTATAACTATATAAGGCCCCAGGTGACTGGCAGCCTCTGCACGGGGACAGCCTCACTTGTGGCCATGCCAGCCAGCTCCAGCACTGGGGCTGCAGTCACGCTGCTCAGCAGCCGTAAGAAGGACCACAGGCAAATATTTTTTGGGGAAAGAAAGCTGACTTGCTCAGAAAGCTCCAGACCATCAATCAAAAAGGGCAGAAAAGTAGATAAAGCCCGCTTGATTTCAGTTCACAGGTACTTCCATGATGAAAACTTCCAAATATTAACGGGCTCTTTAGTAGAGTGGAGAAAACAACAAAAAAACCCCTTCAGAGATCAGTTACTGGTAGCCTAGGTCAGGCCTCATCTAAGTCTAACATAGTCTAAGGTCATGTTTTTGATGGGTGAGGATGATTAGTCTTTAGCAGATGGTGGGTTCCCCATCTCTTAGAGTCCTCACATCAAAGCAAGAGGCTTTTCTTCAAGCTTTTCCTCAGTGAAATTCAGATAATTGGGTTCAGGTGTTCAGGTAGGAACTCATGTGAATGCAAAGGTCTTTAACACACAGGTCAAAGTAGACGGGAGCTAACATTTAAAAACAAACAGAAGCCAACAGCTGTGGCATGTTGGCAGTAGGGAAGTTATCAACAAGCATCAGGGTTTGTGCTATGGTAATAAAAAGATTGGGTTGTTAAACACCTGCAATTGGAAGAAAGGCTTAGTCCTGTTTTTACAGCATTGGTACTCTTGGTCTTCATTTTGGACATTTCTCTATTGCTACATTTGCCAAAGAAATTAGTTCTTAGGGAATGTAACGAGAAGATGAGCACAGGAGGGGTAGGTTTAGGCAAAACATACATAAGTCAGTTGGTGAGTGCTCCCTTAGGCATACATATGTCCTTTTGACAGCAACGGTTTCTTTCTCTTCTGTTTAGCAGTCTGTAAAACATACCTGTCACTCTTGTTTGTTTGAGCAATTTTCTCAGGCAGCTACAATACGTAAATGGAAAATTGCCATCTGCTTCCATGACTGCTCAGAGGACCATATCCCCATATTCGAGCGCCACTTGCTGCCTGCTGGGCAGGCTGCTGTTCTCTCCCAAATCCTCATGGCTCCTGTAGGTCTACCGGCTGTATGAGAACCACCCATGCCATGGGACTAGCCTACAGCAACGAAGCAGGTTCGGTATGAAGCATTTAGTGGATAATGCAATGTGCACAGGTCATGTAGACTGCACTACTCTGCTCAGCAGCCTTTGCAATGGCGCCTTCCAAACTGATAGGTGGAGATACACTTCTTTTCTAAATCGCAGACTAAAACTACGACGACGACAAGATTATAATAGAATCAGTTGCATTTATTTTTCCTATTATAAACAAGTGGCAACAGCCAAGCCCATTGCTCTGGCAGTTATTTAAACTGCAAAATCAAAACATGTTTCTACCACCATGTCTCTCCTATTTCAAGGCAGTTGTTAATATATCATCTCATAATAGCTTATGGCTAATTTTTTATCCACCTAGTTTATTTACAGTCATCACCATGATAAGAGAAGTCCACAATCAAGAAAAATAAGTTTTGGGAGGGGTTCTCTCATGGCTGAATTTTATATCATCCATTTCTAGTGTGTCCAAACTCCTTGATAGAGATTACTTTTAAAATCGGAGTTAGTTACCATGGTACCATGCAGTGGAAGTGGATTGCCAAAGTTGTGAAATCGCTAAATACCATCACCTTTGAGACGTCCCAGAGTACCCAGGACATCTGCCCGGGGCTGGCTGACATGACACAGGACTGAAGGGACCTGAGCCCTCCGCGTGACAGCTGGAGCCAGGTAGGAAGGGACGCTAGAGACCTCCAGAGGCACCATGCCTGCATTTCGGCACTGACTCACGCCTCATGTGACTTCCTGTTAATACTTATCTTGAAAACAAAAGCCACAAAAATGGCAAACAAATGGCTTTATTCGCCTAGGACAAATCTGGAATTTCAAATCTAGAACAATTCTGTATTACACTAGGGATGGATTTGTCTGTTTAATTTTACTGACCATAATGCCTGATTCTAAAACACTGTATGCTGGGCCATTAGTGGTTATGATAACTAAAATGATTGGAAACTGGTCTACTCTGCCTCTTTTTCAGTAGAGATACCAAATCTCTGACTAGAATGGTAACACAGAGAAGTGTTCTTATAATTTATTAACAATTTTACACTCCTCTGATTACATCAACTAAGTCTTGTGATGAGTTCCAGTAAGTTAATATTGATGGAGCAGAAGTTAATTCTTGTGTATGCCAGCACAAAAACTTATGTGATTAAGTATGCCCATACAAGGCTCAAATATATGGACACAGTCTTCGCGGATGTTATGCAGACTTCTTAATATATTCTAAATCTGAATTATTTAAAAGGAGAAGAACTGGATGGATGTAGTGCCCCATCAAGGAAGCCCCAAGCTTACATGCTTCTCCCTATGGTCCCTAATGTTTCCTTGCTTTTAAAACGTTCCTCTGCAAGATGCATTATCTAAACGCCACGTGAAAAATATGTCTATATATCATAGATACATACCTGGGTTATTATTGTACAGACATTGCTCATATGGTGTTTAGTGTCTGACAAACCAGCTGTCTGTACTGAACGTGGAGGTTTCTGCGTCTAACTCCTTTCCGCCTCACAGGATGGGAGAAATCTCGAGACACAACCAGGTCACCTGAGCCACCAGAGTCAGCTGAATCAGTCCATTACTTCATTACTTAGCCACAGTTAACAATAAAGGGGAGAGTATCTTTTCCAAATTTGACAGGCTATCTTCTCTTCATAGGAAAGATAGAACTTGGCAGAGCTTACTGAAGATGCTGTATACACAGAAGAGCTTTAGATTCCAGTTATTTTGCATTTTTTATGTTTTTTGTAAAAATAATGACCTTTTAATACTTCCAATAGTTTTTGGCCACAACTGAAATGCATCATAAATGTTTCATGGATATATGTTTGTTAACACCTACCACAGCTGCACTCAGGTCTAAAAGGCACAGCAAATATCATGGATAAATGGGGACCATGGAAATGAACATCTGCCATGGTTTTTTCCCCAGTTTCATGTGGTTGAACAAGAAGGTATTTCTATCTTCTGCTGACTCTGGGCTTATGGCCAGGGACTGAACAAGAATCTACTGTCACTGAATATTGGTCTATAAGGAAGCAACAAATAACTATTGTTGAGCTTTGTGATGAGATCAAAAAATCATACTGCAATAAATAATACTGGTACTAAGGTACTATAGGCAATGCAGAGGCCCTTATGATGTTTGTGAGCTTTGAACTTATCCCCAAGAAGCTTTATCAGGCAGATGTGCTCTACAAAGTTATACTTACTTTTTTACCTTCAAGTTCTCAAACCATCTGGCCAACGGCAACCTGCCATCCCCTTCTTATGTTAGAGCCCTCCCTGGCAGAAGGTTTGTGCTGCTCACAATGACAAGATGAAACTCAAAGGTCTCCCAGAGAATCTCAAACAATTGTTTAAAATAAAAACAAAGTCCTTGTCCACCCCCCAGATTAATTTAAGTTACAAACATCACAGAGAACAACAGAACAATGCACACAGGATTCTTGAGAGACGGAAGGTTAAAAAAGCTAAGCAATTTCACAAAAGTCAAAAACAATCAAACTTTTCAAACCATCATACCATGAAAACCATTGCTGCTATTCTCAAACTTTCCCCAAAGCACCTTGCTTACAGCAGAGCAGCTACCCAGATTTTCAGATGAATTGATTTCACTTGTGGTAATTTTGAAGAAAAGCAGAAGTACAGATAAGCTTGAAGATACCAGACTGCAAAGAGACAATAATTGGAGACTTTAAATCTTGAAGGGTATGCAGTCAAGACTGGTTGATTGTAGAAAGAGGAACTGGATCCAGTTTTCAGACAGTGAAAAGCATGTGGAAATATGCAGATTCGGAGCTGTAATTTTGCATCAGGTGCAGCTCTTGACCAAGAGCTCAATTTCTGTGAGAAAGCTATTCTTTGGTACTGGTTGGAAATATTTTGTTGAAACCATTTTTTTCCCCAGTAAAATCTGTTACTTTTATTCAAATTAACATATTTAGGAAGATACTGATTTTGATGAAAGTTCTATTTTAAATATGAAGAGACATTTTGATACAGCTGAAAATTTCCATTTTAACATCCATGTAATGGAACATTTTCATTATTTTGTTTTGAACAATGCTTAGCTTTCAGTGCAAACTTCATTTATTAATGACACTTTTTTTTTAAGTTTTAAAACCTAAATCCATTTAACCAGAACAAAATATCTCAAGTGACACAAATGATTCAATTTCTATTTCTCCCACCAGAATTTGGGCTATTCAAAAACTTTTCAGTTCTGAAATTTCAAAGCAGACAAAATTTTGGAAAGATGTAGTATTCAACAGAATGCAAGAAGCCAGTGTTTAGCCAGCTTTACTAGTGTCAATCTTGACTGCCAAATACGGGTTGCCTCTGTGCACTGCAGTGCTTCCCAAAGCCACCATAAGCCACTGCAACACGTGCTGTAATACCATGGTGCCCCTTTCATCCTTCATAAAAAAAGTGCTTACTGGTGCATCTGCTGACAAACTGGTAGTCCCTACGGTTGATTTCCGTATATCCTCTGTGAGGCTGTAAGACTTGCTCTGGAGGTTTAAAAAACACAATAAACAAGACACTCATGAACCTAGGATTGCAAACTATGAGATTAGGAGAAAGAACAAAACTGCAGTTGAAAAGCTCTGTTAAGAACTGAATATTTTCAGGTTATTGCAGAAGTGGTTCTCTGAAACAGATGCAGGCATTTCTCCAAGATTACCTGTAATTTCCTAGAGACAAACACGGAATGATGATAAGGAGCTGCAATTCTCAGATGAGTCATAGGCTGAATCATTGGGTACTCTTTCAACACAGGCTCGCACCTCTTCCCACTGAAGCCTACAGCACAACTTCATTTTTCCATAGATACGTCCAGGCCAGTGTTGCTGGCTACCTCGTCCAGCACAGAGCTCATACAACTGCTAAACCTGCCTGAGGTGTAGTGCTGCAATCTCTGCTGCCACAGATAGACACAAACCGGCTAATTTAAAACTAAATTGGATATATCTGCTCCTGTCCAATGAAAGTGTTGTCACCTCCTTTGGGGGCTGGTGGCAGCTCTCCAGGTCAAGTCCCTCGGGAGGTGCCCACCGACCATGCTTGGATGTGTGCTTACATGAGCACACAGGGCTGTGCCGAAGGAGCCTTTCTCGGCCTCATGTTTCCTCTGCAACAGCAGATTGCTGAATTACTTCTTTCTCACTATGCAAACAGCTGGGCCAGAAATGGACGGCGAGGAGATGGGGCCAGCTACTCTTTCACAGGGAGATGCAATGATGCACGAATTGGCCCCTTCTACTGGCACTGACTTGTGATCTCTCCTAGCTCCTTGGCTCAGTAGCTGGAGCCTTGGGCAAATGGTATGGGCTCTCCTGCTAGGAGTCTGGCAGAGAAAATGACCTGAAGAGCGGCTCCAAAAGCAACAGATGCTCTGCATCTCTCAAGGCCTTGCTAAATTTGAATAAAACAATAGTCATGTAATAAAATAACACACATCTTAAGAGAGAAACTATTGCAACATTAGTCTATGTCAGCTAACACGCTGTCCTCTGTTGATACTGCTAAACTGCAGATTTTCTGAATCAATATGCAAAACTGAAAAAATATTGTGGTCGTTTATCCATTAATTTTAAAATGAAGCTAAAAAACCCCAACTTCTTCAGTGCAAGCTACTTAATTTTCAGAAGCACTGAGCATTCACAGCTATCACTCCAATTTTTGACAATCAGGCTGTTTTGAGAGTAAATATGCAGATTTAGATATTTATTATTAAACACACAAACGT
Organism: Apteryx mantelli; assembly: GCF_036417845.1. Classification (NCBI taxonomy): domain Eukaryota; kingdom Metazoa; phylum Chordata; class Aves; order Apterygiformes; family Apterygidae; genus Apteryx; species Apteryx mantelli. The sequence goes on along the minus strand of NC_089979.1, from coordinate 12,904,005 downwards.
TAGCCAAAATTCTCTCAGTCAAAACTCATATGGTAATTCAATGTGGTAAGTCCTGATGCCTGGATTTTAATCAGGCCCTTCTGAGAGTACCGCAGTTTCAGATTACTCCTGTCCCCACTATCCAGTGATAAACTTTGACAAAGTTTGAAACTGTTGGCCTTTGGAACCGGAAGGTTTTCATAGACCTTTAGGGAGTTATTTTAATGTTTAAGAAAGTTTTAATACAAATTTGCCATTTAAAATGAGTTGTCCCATGACATCCTACTCGTTGTTTCTTTCTCTCAAAATTAAAGTACTGCAATTTTTAACTGTGCCACAATCAGCGTCAAAAGACTCAGAACCTGTGTTACAGTAACAATTTCATAATTCATGTAATGCAATGAAGTGGATGTTGCTGTCTACGTACAAGAGTTTCCACCCCACATTTAAAGTAGACGTTGCATTTAAATCTTCATTTGCAGCTGCATTAATGTCATTTAAAGTGAAAAGGGACAAAAATAACAAAAGGAAATGGCTGTATTCTTGACAATCCAAATTAAATAACTACTTACATGCGAGCCACCCATTTTTGCTTAGTCTGAGTGTGGAAGATACAACTCTTCTGCTCTTCAATAAAACAAGCATTCAGATGGAATAGTCAAGTCTTTTACTAGAGCAGCTAATCATACCCAGCCCTGGGTTAATCAATAACTTTTGACATTATTTAAATTCTAGTCATTTCAAGGTGGGGTGTGTTCATCATTATACGGTGGCTTTATCCTACAATCTAATAGTACATCCTGTTGGGTCATAGAGCTGGCTGGTCTCTTTGGGAAAATCAGGATCTTACAATATAAGCCACCAGGTTATATATAGTCTTTTATCTAATAGTTATTACAATGATTTAAAATATATAACCATGGTAATGCCCAGCAAGAGTTTTCCAAACATTTTAGAAGGAAGGATCCCTGCTTTGAAGAGTTTGTACTGCGTCTGATTTAATATGTTGTTGAGGACGCCTAAACCCCACAAAATATTTCAAACAGAACCTCACTGCTTTAGACCATGGCTAGGACAGCCAGAGAAAGGTAAGAGAAGAGAACAGGTACATTTGAATGTATGGCAGTTTTTGGAAAAATTCCAAGTGATTATCTAAATAGTAAGCAAAAATAAAACCACTGCATTACAGAGAGTGTAGTACTAATTCTAAGCAACAGCCTTGGGAATATCCATCATTTATTTAATATTAGTGTGCTCATTTTTAAGATATCAGTGTTGTTTTCAAACAGTTTGACAGACTGCATTTTTCTGCAAAGACCTCTCCAACATTCAGACACACTTAAAAATAAATAATCAGTTTTGATTATGGTATTCAAATATGTGAGATGTAAAAATCAAACGTGATTATGAAGAATTGTGTCTAGAATTCAATGCTTTGTGGTAACAAACTGTCTCAAAGACATTTTCAAAACCTATACTAAGCTGGCAACCCCCCACTTACTTCACAACATTTTGGGGGATAAAATCAGCCCAACTCACATTAAAGGAAATACTGAAGTTGGAGAGAAAGCAACTTCAATGTTTCTCTGCAATCTGTCAGGTTGGAGTGCATTCATAATCTCCAATACAGGCTTGCAATCCTACCGCTTTTACTGGTGAAATGCTGCAGCCCAGAAGGTAAAATAGAGGATCACTCAGTAAGGATTTAAAACAAGCAGCAGAATGAGTCATACTGTATGATGTTTCACATGCAAATGGTCTATTTGCACATGCAAATAGGGTGTCATCAGGCAAACTCTGTGCTACTTGCACAGACCAATTTTGTGGACTTAGTTTATGTATTGGGAGCTTAAAGGTTTGCATGATTAACAAAACTAAAGGATTGTATTGTACTTTTGACTCCCTGCAGAAGACCTGGGATCATACTCGCCGTGGGTGACACACTCTGGGCAATGGAATAGGGCCACCACTTGGTATGTGGTGAATGAAGTCTGCCTCCCCCTATTTCTTCCTTCTTTTGCCCAGCAGGACTGAAAACTGAGGGACTGGTACTATGCCATGGCAAGATCAAGCAGGCGGGATGCTGAGGACAAGAAGGCACTAAGGGCCTATAACAGACATTATTATAGTTAACAGGGTGCCTATAACCAGATATTGTCCTCTGAAAAGTGGAATGTGGAGAACTGAAACAGGCGAGGAGATGAAATGTTATCCCAGGTAAGAAGCACCACACACTGCAATGTGCAACTGTAGACTAATAATACTGCTATTCTGGGGATTAATGCTGGCTACCATCAAATGAGACTTCACTCTAAAGGTAACCACAGAACTGGTTAAGGCTGATGGACCTTATCTGAGATTAAGTGGAAGAGGCCACTAAAACCTTTAATCTAGTGAAATAAGTGAAATAATAAAGGACCAAGGCGGTAACAGGCAAGACCTAGGTGAAGCTGAGCTTTGCAGTGAAGATAACTTGCACTTTTTGCAGAGGATGGTATCTGTGGTAGTTGTGTGCCTACATGGCTTGGCAGCGGGATGGTGCCTTGTCTGTATGTAAGAAGAGGCAGAACTTTCTTCCTGGAGACACAGACACGTGGACTTCTGAGTGGGAGAGACACAGGGCTTGGGGATCACGGTAGGGCCATGAGTCAACAGAGTGAATGTCTTCACTTCACTTTGGCTGCAGCACAGGTATGAGCTGGGAAACAGCTCTCACAGTGGTAGTGATGCCTGGCATTCCTGCTCAACTCCCATGAACTTTGGCAATCCCCCATGGGACAGTGGAAGTAGAAAGTCAGAACAATCTCAGGAATTCAGAACGATATTTGGAGGTTTGTCTAGACCAGAAAAAAAGGACAGTGGGTTGTCCAGTGACTAATCAGCCACTATTACGGATCAAAAGATTTTCAAGAAAAGGACAGTGAAAGATTTAACAAGGCATTCACTAACAGGGATAAGCTGCAAGAAGGAACTAAACTTTCAAATGTTCCATTTGAAAAGGAATGAAAAGGGTTGAAAAGTAGAGGGGAGTCCTAAATAAACAATTCAGCCAGCCAGCAAATTGGGCTAAAACCAGGCATTTACAATGAATCTGTCTCCAGTTGGAAGTCAGAGAGTCCTTAAGTGAAGTAACTGGTCCCATTCCATGGGATATAGAAATCACTGTCTCTGAGGGGAGAATTCCCTGGGAAGTATTTGGCCGAGGTAATGATTACAGCTCAGATCAACAGCTGTCAACTTGAGTGACCCCACTCGGGGGTACTGCAAAAGTCACTCCTGAGAATGAGACAGGAGGTAACTAGGAGAGCAGATGTTCTTCACATGTCAGTGAAGGCAGGAGGCAGCTCAGCTGGCCAGCTAGGACTAGAAAGAATGGGAAAAAAGGAGATCTTAGTACAACTTCGCAGGACAGGTACTCAGTCCAGAGGAGAGCTGTGCTGATTCAGCTGGGCAGCTTTCAGCATCTGAGTTACCTCTTTCAGAGCACTGCATTTCACTGTGCAGATACGTCATTAAGTAGCTATCTGTCTGTGAGAAAAGCGAACAAGCAGGCCCCCACTAGTTTATCAAGTTCTTTGGGTGCACTGGAATCAGCTTCTGCCTCAGGAAACAGAGGACATCACTATGGGAAGCCGTGCCGCTACTTCTGATTCGAAGCAAGGGGGCAAGGCTTGAAAATCCCAAAGGGGAAGGTAGTTTGTTTGAAAGTGGCAGTGAAAAATACAGTTAATGTACTGTGAGGAAAAGGAATAAAAGACTTGGAATAAGAAAAAAGTAGACCTTTTGGGAAGGTAATCTCAAGGATGAAGAATAACTGGAAAAGAATATATTAAAACCCAACAGGCAAATTTTCAAAACAGGAAGGAAAAGTAGGAAGCATAGTAAGAAAAACATGTAGCAATAAATAGTCTGCAACAGGTCCTCTTTAAGAACACAAAACTCAAAAAAGGAACAGCAACAAGGGCACATAACTGCAGCTGAATATAAATGCAGAGAACAAGAGCAGAAGAATCAATTTAGAAAAGCAAATAGACTGAATAAGTTATGAACAGCAAAGAGATATGAAAGGCAAAAAGTCTAAAAATATATCAGAAGTAAGAGGTAGACATAGGTAAGTGTAGATTTATTAGAGAATGTGGAAGGACAGTGACTAATGGATGATGCACACCAGGCTGAAATATTCCTTTTTTGCTTTTCCTCACAAAGGAAGATAAATATTGCCAGAAATGAATGCATTTAAATAAGCAGTTATGTGTATCACCCAGAATAGGAAAAAAACTTTTAGGAAGTATTCATTACATATAGTCAAAAGAACAGGTCTACTCAGTGCAAAACTAGGGGTAGCAATCTCTGAACCGGGGGGGATTACCTGTGAGCACTGATGCAGGTCAGGGAAAGTTGTAAAGGACTGGAGGAGTGCACAGTGAACTGTGATTTACAGGGGAAAATTCAGCCCAAGGCAATATTGGATTTGCTACAACTGAGTTAAGAGACCCTACCCCATTCCTAAGTACATGTTTCAAAGCATGTTTCAAACATGTTTCTACAGAGTAATTGATCATTAGGCAGCATTCATACAGCAAAATAATATTGTAAGGAAAATAGTTTTATTTGACACGGACAGACCGCTACCACAGGATCAGTCTAAAGAACCTCAGGATCATCTTTGGCTGAGTTCAGATACACCCAAACTAACAAACCTCACTTTGATCCACTGGCCTGACAGACTGACAAACTGACCAGAGCTGACCCAGATTAGTCTGGACTGATAGAGTATGTCTCTACTGCTAAATCATAATGATAACAATAATGATAACAATGATAATGATAATAAAATCATAAAATAACAATGGAGTGCTAGGGGCAAATCCCTGACTCTGAGATCATGGCACAGATTACCTCACCTTCACACTGTTTAAGGTTTGCACCTTTTACAGCAAATGTGTTTTGGTGAGAGACAGCTGGATATGCCCAAAATAGAGTCAGGAAATAAGCTAGTGAATTGGCAGTGTGAACAACTGGGAGTTCAATGCTCAGACTTGCTTCATGGCTCTATTTATTCAGCCATAGCGTAGTCCACACAATGAATGTCCCTTGGCTTTTTCCTTTCATATCTTGGACTTTTCATTACCTCCTCTCACTTTTGAATTCTTTTGTTTCTTAAAACTACAGCTAATAATCTGACATGGGGCCATCTGCCCTATTATAGCATACAGGTCCTGCCATTTCATCCAAGATTACTCTCAAGGCAAAGAAATTGCTTCTGCAGTTTTCAATGGCTTCCAGTATCTATTTTATGAACTAATTGCCTAATCATATCAATGCTGGCTTTCACTCCTGCTTATCAGGTGTTATACTGACTTATTAACAGTTTAGCTTCTTTTTGCCTCTTCAAAGAGCTTTGTTCAGGTCTTAACAAATTGGTACTACAACCTAGTCAATATTACAACTTACAGCATCAGAAATTTACTGTTCTAATGAAAAACAATAATACAACATGTTGCATGTCAGGGAAGAAAGGGAAACCAGGACTAAACAGCCGTGCCCATGGTCATGGGGCAAAGGCTGATTCGCACTGATCAGCAAATACCCTGCGGCCCAATCCTCAGCTCTGTTTTTTACCCGAATGAGTTACACCAGTGTGACTGAAACTGCAGAGTCTGGTGACCTCAACGTAAGATGCAAGAGTTTAGAATGCTTTATTTACTGCTTTCCTTTAGAAAGTAAAATTGAATCAGTTGTTTGTGAATCTCAAACTCATTAATAAACACAGAACAATTTTTTGTACAGTATCCTTTCTAGTAATAAATTTAAACCTTGTTGAAAATCAGCTAGGTCCAGTATTGGCTTCTAATCACAGGTCTGATCAGTTATTCTGCCTTTCTGAAGATCTACCCTACTTCAATAGTTTCCTTCTGATTATATTGTTTTTGTTCCCCTTTTGCCAGTTATCACTCAAAAGTCTGAGGCAGCTGACAGCAATGCAATGGGAGCTCCAAGCTATTGAAAAAGTCTTTTTTTACTGCATACATCACTGTGATTCTGAGCACCTGAATTTTTAACTTGTGGATTCTCCTATCTGAGTCTTACTAAAATTGTTATTCAGGCGCTGATGCCCCTGACAAGAGCATTTATCTCAGAACCATACATGAAAAAATTGTCCTTGCCCTACTGAGAGGTGTGTCTCATTACTGATATCAAAAGCAAACAGACAGTACCAGCCAAAGACCCGTACCATCTGGTTACGTACCAAGGCAAGAAGGGCTTCGGATTTATGAACTAATGAAGGGTGTGACAGAGGAGAACTTGTAAGAGACCTGACAACTGTGGCCGAAAGAAATGAGGGGTGAGGTGAGCGCAGCCAGCCCTGATGGTGCTTGCAGACTGGTCTTTAAAGTTACTACCAAACGTGCCAGGTAACACTTTCAGCAATGAAATGGAGCAAGCAATCAGGGGCTTGCTTGCTTTTAGCTGATTCTACTTAAGAGTCAATTAATTCAGTCAAAATGTTGTGTAAACAGCCCTTCTCCCCGCTATAATTCCCTAATGCTTAAACAAGGAGAAAACCCTGCTGCAGGCAAAGCTGACATTAATTCCAACACTGGTAGAATTTTAACTGACTCACAAAAACCTAATTCCTAAGAAAAGGAGGGGCACCTGCTCCCATTTTGTTTGAAGCAACTTCCTTAACCACATTAACCCACTTCCCCGGATGCCCCGCACGAACAGGAGGCACGGCCGGCTGCGCAGCGCAGGAGGCCTCGCTCAGGGCGGCCCCGAGGGGCCGACACGGCTTCGCCCTGCGCGCCCGCCCCCTCCAACGGCCGCGCCCGCGGCAGGGCGAGGGGGAACCGCGCGAGGCCGTCGCCGCCACCGCCCGGCGGCCACCGCGCATGCGCAGGCCTGCCGCGCCCCGCCCCGCCCTCCCGAGGCAGCCCCTCCCTCCCCCCCGTGCCAGGCCGTACCCCGCGCGCCGCCGGCGGAGCCACCCACCGCCCTCCCCGCCGGAAGTGACGTTAGAGGGCGGCTTCCGCGGGGCGTAACGCGGAAGCGGGAGGTGGTGGCGGGCCGAGGGCAGGGCGGCCCGGCGGCGGCAGCGCCCCCCGGCGGCGGGGCAGGGCGGAGCGGCGGCGCCGCGGCCCCTCCTCGCCATGAACATCGACGTGGAGTTCCACATCCGCCACAACTACCCCTGGGGGCGGCTGCCGGCCAGCGTCAAGCAGGTACCGCCGCGCCGCGGGCTGCCCCGCTGGCTCCCTCCCGGCCCGCCGCCGCGGGGGGCGCGGGGACCAGGGGCGCTCGGTGTGGGGCCCCTCTGCGGGGAGAGGGGGACGTGGGGGCATGTGGGGTTTCTCTGTGGGGAGAGGGTGCGTGGGGCCCCTCTGTGGGGAGAGGGGGATATGGGGGCGTGTGGGGTTTCTCTGTGGGGACATGGCGTGTGGGCCCCTCTGCAGGGAGAGGGGGACATGGGGGCATGTGGGGTTTCTCTGTGGGGAGAGGGGGACGTGAGGGCGTGTGGGGTTTCTCTGTGGGGAGAGGGTGCGTGGGGCCCCTCTGTGGGGAGAGGGGGACGTGAGGGTGTGTGGGGTTTCTCTGTGGGGAGAGGGTGCGTGGGGCCCCTCTGTGGGGAGAGGGGGACATGGGGGCATGTGGGGTTCCTCTGCGGGGAGAGGGGGACATGGAGGCGTGTGGGGTTTCTCTGGGGAGAGTGCGTGTGGGGTTCCTCTGCGGGGGGAGGGGAACATGGAGGTGTGCAGGGTTTCTCTGTGGGGACATGAGGGTGTGTGGGGCCCCTCTGTGGGAAGAGGGGGATGTGGGGGCATGCAGGATTTCCTTGTGGGGAGAGGATGTGCGGGATCTGTGGAGTCTCTCTCTGGTTGAGGGGGGGGCATTGGGGTGTGTAGACTCCTTCTGCGGGAAGTGGGGTGTATGGGGACGTGTGAGGACCCTCTGTGGGGGGGGATGCGGGGGTGTGTGGGGCCTCCCTGTGGGGAGGAGGGGAGTAGGGATGTGTGCGAGGGGGTCCCCTTGTGGGAGAGGGAGCATGGGGGTGCATGTGGGTCTCCCTGTGAGGAGAGAGGGGTTATAGGGGCATGTGTGGGTCTCTCCGCAGGGAGAGGGATTTGGGTGTGTCAGGCCTCTCCGTGGGGAGAGGGGGGCGTGGGGGGGGTGTCAGGCCTTTCCATGGGATGCTCACACAGACGTAGGACAAGTGGAGGCAGGTTTCCCCTGGCCGCCCCTGGACAGCGCAAGGTGAACCAGGCCGGGTGTCATCCCAGAGCCTCGTGCTGCCCTGGGCTTTGGCAGTCGGGCAGCTGTGGCAGCGGGTGGCTTGTGGAAACGAAAACCTCATGAAATCTTGATTTGCCAGGTTTAATGGGCCTCTGACAGCCTGGGGGAGATACTGTGTCAAGTCAAAAGGGAGGTTCTCTTCTCGTCTCCAAAGTGTTAGGCTGCTTGAAAGCAGATACTGAAAAATAATTCCTGCTCTTGTACAGGAGAAAGGATGGAGAGGATGAATAGTGGCTCTAGATCCTGAATAATGAATTCCTTGAGTTTGAGACTTCAGGAGCTAGTCTGTAAGAGGAACATGAATGATGTTTCCTGTTTAGCTGGCCCAACTGAGTACCATACTGTTGTCTAAGAGATTCGGCGGTAGCAATACACTTGTGTTTAATTCATTATTTTATTTAATGTAACTTCTGGAATACCATTTTGTTTAGTTTTAGAATAGTCTTTTCTTTTCTCTCTCTTCTCTTCTCTTCTCTTCTCTTCTCTTCTCTTCTCTCTCTTCTCTCTCTTCTCTCTCTTCTCTCTCTCTTCTCTTCTCTCTCTTCTCTCTCTTCTCTCTCTTCTCTCTCTTCTCTCTCTTCTCTCTCTTCTCTCTCTTCTCTCTCTTCTCTCTCTTCTCTA